>NC_092385.1:8405661-8731698 GCF_030028105.1 Mobula birostris | reverse complement strand
CTTTTGCACATTCGTTGTTTACCCGGCTTTGTCATAGAGTCATGGAAAAACTACAGCACAGAAACAGGCCCTTTGGCCCATCTAGTCTGTGCCGAACCATTTAAACTGCTTAGTCCCATTGACCCACATCCGGTCCATAGCCCTCTATACTTCTCCCATCCATGCACCTATCCAAATTTCTCTTCCAACGTTGAAATTGAAATCGCATCCTCTGCTTTTGCTTGCAGGTTATGTGTAGTTTGTCATTGATACTATTGTTTCTTTGTATTTATTATGAAAACTCCCAAGAAAATAGAGCTCAGGAAAGTGTACAGTGGTATATACAGTATATACTTTGATAATAAACTGACTTTGAACTTTGAACTTTGAACCACCTTCAGCAGGCTTCTTAAGGCAGCGGTCCCCAACCACTGGGCCACGGACCGGTACCGGGCCGCAAAGCATGTGCTACCGGGCCGCGAGGAAACAATATGAGTCAGCCGCACCTTTCCTCATTCCCTGTCACGCACTGTTGAACTTGAACATAGGGTTTGCCAACTGTTCCATATTTTGCTGGGACATCCTGTATATTGGGCTAAATTGGTTTGTCCCATATGAGACCGGCCTTGTCCCGTATTTCCCCCGCTGAGGTAGAGCGTTCCTATGAAACCTTTCGTGCTGAATGGTGTAAATAATGGCAGAAATAATTAACATTAATTTATACGGGAAAAATTTTTGAGCGATCCCAGACCCTAAAAATAACCTACCAAATCATACCAAATAACACATAAAAATGAAAATAACACTAACATATAGTAAAAGCAGGAATGATATGATAAATACATAGCCTATATAAAGTAGAAATAATTGTATGTAAAGTGTAGTCGGAAAGATGAAGGCAAAACCAGTTTGTGGGAAAAAAATTCAGCACATACGCACATGCACACACAGGTGTCCGCGCAAGGCTTCATGGTCATGGTAGTCTTTCCTGGGGTAAAGTGTCCCGGGATTTGACTGCTACTTTTGTCCCTTATTTGGGAGTGAGAAAGTTGGCAACCCTAACTGTAAAAGACATGTCCAGGTGAGTTTAACCCTACTTGAACACTATCCCCCTGGTCGGCTGGTCCGCAAGAATATTGTCAATACTAAACCGGTCCGCGGTGCAAAAAAGGTTGGGGACCCCTGTCTTAAGGCATCTCAAGACTTTTTTTTTCTCCAGTCCTGCTGAAGGGTTTCAGCCCAAAATGTCGACTGTCCTTTTTCCCATAGATGCTGCCTGACCTGCTGAGTTCCTTCAGCATTTTGTGTGTGCTTCAAGGCATTGGAACTGTCTGGATGCGTCATGACTTGTAATGGCAAATGCTCTGCCTGTGACCACAAGAAACTGCAGGGAGCTGTGGACGCATCTCAACACATCATGGAAACCAACCTCCCTTCCATGGGTTCTCTCTACACATACCACTGCATCAGTAAAGCAGCCAACATAATGAAAGATCTCACCAACCCCAGGCATTTTCTCTTCTCCCCTCTTCCATCAGGCAGAAGGTGCAAAAGCCTGGAAGCTTATACCACCAGGTTCAAGGACAGCTTCTATCCCGCTGTTATCAGAATCAGGTTTAATATCTCCGGCATATGTCGTGAAATTTGTTGACTTTTCGGCAGAAGTACAATGCAATACATAATAATAGAGAAAAAATATGAATTACAGTAAGTATATCTATATATAATAGCTAAATAAGTAGTACAAAAATAGAAATAAAAAAGTATTGAGGTAGTGTTCATGGGTTCAATGTCCATTCAGAAATCGGATGGCAGAGGGGAAGAAGCTGTTCCTGGAACATTGAGTGTGTGCCTTCAGGGTTCTGTACCTCCTCCCTGATGGTAGCAATGAGAATTGCTAATGGTACCCATTGAATGGTCCCTTCATACATCAAGATATTATGATTATGAGGACACACAGTTCCCTTTTATTGTCATTTAGTAATGCATTCATTAAGAAATGATAAAATGTTTTTCCAGAATGATATCACGAGAACACATGACAAACCGACTTAAAAACTAACAAAAGCCACATAATTATAACATATAGTTACAACAGTGCAAAGCAATACCGTAATTTGATAAGAACAGACCATGGCACAGTAAAAGTCTCAAAGTCTCTTGAAAGTCCCATCATCTCACGCAGAAGGTAAACCTCCAGCGCCGCCAACTTGCCAGTGCAGCATCCCAGAAGCATCTGACCACAGTCCGACTCTGAGTCCGTCTGAAAAACTCTGAGCCTCCGACCATCTTTTCGACCGAGCACTCAGCACCATCTTTGCCGAGCGCTTTGACCCTGGCCCCGGCAACAGGCAATAGGCAAAGCCAAGGATTTGGGGCCCTCGTCTCCGGAGATTCTTGATTGCACAGTAGCAGCGGCAGCGAAGCAGGCATTTCAGAAGTTACTCCAGGTGTTCCTCTGCGCTTCTCACGGCTGTCTCCATCAAATCCGAATTGTGCACGGCCCCTAGTTACACATAATCGATATTCATTTGGAACAGCCGCATGTGCTGTGTCGCGCCGCCATCTTCTCCTCTCCTCTCGCCCTCAAGATAGATGCTTGCCCTCAGAATTTACCCACTTATGGCCTTAACACAAGATATTCTGCAGATGCTGGAGGAATTCAGCAGGTCAGGCAGCATCTACGGAAATGAATACACTGTCAACATCATCTGAAGGGTCTCCATGTGTTATTATGGCCTTGCAACTTGTTCTCTGACTGCACCACACTTGCTGTAACTGTAACACTTTATTTTGTATTCTGCTATTGCTTTCCCTTGTACTACCTCAATGCACTGTTGTAATTTATAGACAGTATGCAAGATAAGGTTTTTCACAGCATCCCAGTACATGTGACAATAATGGACCAATTTACCATCTACATCAGTCATCAGTGTACTCTGCCTGGCCAACGTTCCTAGTGTGGAAGCCCTTTGTTACACACAGTAGATTATATTGGGCAGGCCACATCATTTTATATTGAGTTCCTGGAACAGACACTCTCCTGAGCCCTGAGGAAAGATCAGCTTTATTTGTCGCAGAAGCATCGAAGTGTGGAGTAAAATGCGAGGTTTGTGTGAGTGACTAACATGGTCCAAGAATGTGCTGGGCAGCCCGCAAGTGTCTCCATGCCTTCAGTGCCAACATAGCCTGCCCACAATTTACCAACCCTAACCCGTACATCTTTGGAATGTGGGAGGAAACCGAAGCATGCAAGGAAATCCTTGGAGTCACAGGAAGAACATAGAAACTCCTTACAGCCATCGGTGGAATTGAACCCATGACTCTGGCAATGTAGTAGTGTTACACTAACCTCATATCATGGGCATTTGCCTGAGCTGAACTATGTTCTATGAAAGATCAATGTTATTTTAAAACAGCCTGTAACACCAGATTAATTTAATAGTCATGACCATAAGATATAGAAGCAGAATTTGGCCATTTATCCCATTGAGTCTGCTTCGCAATTTCATCATGGCTGATCCAATCTTCCTCTCAGCCCCCGTCTCCTGCCTTCTCCCCATATCCCGTCATGCCCTGACCAATCAAAGATCAATCAACCCCTGTCTTAAATATACATAAAGACTTGGCTTCTACAGCGGCCTGTGGCAAAGAATGCCACAGATTCACCACTCTCTGGCTAAAGAAATTCCTCCTCATCTATGTTCTAAATGATGCCCCTCTATTCTGAAGCTGTGTCCTCTGGTCTTAGATTCTCCCACCATAGGAAACCTCCTCTCCACATCCGCTCAATCAAGGTCTTTCACCATTCAATAGGTTTCCAGGAGGTCACCCCTCACTCTTCTGAATTCTAGTGAATACAGGCCCAGAGCCATCAAACACTCTTCATATGACAAGCCATTCAATCGTGGAATCACTTTCATGAATCTCCTTTGAACCCTCTTCAGTTTCAGCACATCCTTTTGAAGATAAGAGGCCCAACCCTGCTCACGATACTCCAAGTGAGGCCTCACCAGTGCTTTATAAAGTTTCAACATTACATCCTTGCTTTTATATTCCAGTCCTCTTGAAATGAATGCTAACATCACATTTGCCTTCCTCACCACAGACTCAACCTGCAAATTAACTTTAGGGAATTCTGCACAAGATCTCCCAAGTCCCCTTATGCTTCAGGTTTTTGTATTTTCTCTCCATTTAGAAAATAGTTAACCCCTTCATTTCTTCTACCAAAGTGCATGATCATATACTTCCTGACACTGTATTCTATCTGCCATTTATTTGCCCATTCTCCTCGCAGAGCTGGTCAAAGCTCTGTTACTCTAAAGCTCTAGTCATAGAGCACTAAAGCACAGAAGTAGGCCCTTTTGCCCCTCTAGTCCATGCTAAACTGTCATTCTGCCTCGTCCTATTGACCTTCACCTGGACCATAGCCCTCCAAGATGAAAGGCCTGATAGAGTTGATATGGAGACGATGTTTCCTATGGTGGGAAAGTCTAAGACCAGAGGACACAGCCTCAGCATAGTGTGTTGTTTTAGAATGGAGATGACGGGGAATTTCTTTAACCAGAAAGTGGTGAATCTGTGGAATTATTTGCCACAGGCAGCTGTGGAGGCCAAGTCTTTATGTATATTTAAGGCAGAGTTTGATAGACTCTTGATTAATCAGGGCATGAAGGGATATGGGGAGAAAGCAGGAGATTGCTGCTGAGAGGAAAATTGGATCAGCCGTTCTGAAATGGCAGAGGAGGCTTGGTGGAGCAAACAGCCTAATTCTGCTGCTATATTTTATGATTTTACGGTCCTATACCTCTCCCATCCATGTACTTAATAGAGTATTAGACTGGTACAGCACAGAACTGGCAGAAACTCTACCAGTTTGAATAAAATCAGACTCCTGTACTGGTTGTGCACTGGTAAATTTGTCAAGTGGGATTAAGTTTTGAACAGGGTAATCTGGAAGAGCTTTTAGCATGCATCCAGTCTCTCACCAAGGATAGAATTTTAGAACACCCCCTCTACAGGGCAGACAGATTATTGCATCTGATACCCGCTCAGGACTACAACACGGGAACACGCTGGGGTACATACTAAAGCCAGCCACAAACAAGAGAAAATCTACAGATGCCGGAAATCCAGAGCAACACACACAAAGTGCTGGAGGACCCCAGCAGGCCAGGCAGCATCTATGGAAAAGAGTAAACAGATGATGTTTTGGGCCGAGACCCTTCATCAGGACGGGAAATAAAAACATGAGACATTAGAGTAAGAAACACACATCAAAGTTGCTGGTGAACGCAGCAGGCCAGGCAGCATCTGTAGGAAGAGGCACAGTCGACGTTTCAGGCCGAGACCCTTCCTCAGGACTAACTGAAGGAAGAGTGAGTAAGGGATTTGAAAGTTGGAGGGAGAGGGGGAGATCCGAAATGATAGGAGAAGACAGGAGGGGGAGGGATAGAGCCAAGAGCTGGACAGGTGATAGGCAAAAGGGGATACGAGAGGATCATGGGACAGGAGGTCCGGGCAGAAAGACAGCGGGGGGGGACCCAGAGGATGGGCAAGAGGTATATTCAGAGGGACAGAGGGAGAAAAAGGAGAGTGAGAGAAAGAATGTGTGCATAAAAAAAAGTAACAGATGGGGTACGAGGGGGAGGTGGGGCCTTAGCGGAAGTTAGAGAAGTCGATGTTCATGCCATCAGGTTGGAGGCTACCCAGACGGAATATAAGGTGTTCCTCCAACCTGAGTGTGGCTTCATCTTTACAGTAGAGGAGGCCGTGGATAGACATGTCAGAATGGGAATAGGATGTGGAATTAAAATGTGTGGCCACTGGGAGATCCTGCTTTCTCTAGCGGACAGAGCGTAGATGTTCAGTAAAGCGGTGTCCCAGTCTGCATCGGGTCTCGCCAATATATAAAGGGCCACATCGGGAGCACTGGACGCAGTATATCACCCCAGTCAACTCACAGGTGAAGTGTTGCCTCACCTGGAAGGACTGTTTGGGGCCCTGAATGGTGGTAAGGGAGGAAGTGTAAGGGCATGTGTAGCACTTGTTCCGCTTACACGGATAAGTGCCAGGAGGGAGATCAGTGGGGAGGGATGGGGGGGACGAATGGACAAGGGAGTTGTGTAGGGAGTGATCCCTGCGGAATGCAGGGGGGGGGGAGGGAAAGATGTGCTTAGTGGTGGGATCCCGTTGGAGGTGGCGGAAGTTACGGAGAATAATATGTTGGACCCGGAGGCTGGTGGGGTGGTAGGTGAGGACCAGGGGAACCCTATTCCTAGTGGGGTGGCGGGAGGATGGAGTGAGAGCAGATGTACGTGAAATGGGGGAGATGCATTTAAGAGCAGAGTTGATAGTGGAGGAAGGGAAGCCCCTTTCTTTAAAAAATGAAGACATCTTCCTCGTCCTAGAATGAAAAGCCTCATCCTGAGAGCAGATGCGGCGGAGACGGAGGAATTGCGAGAAGGGGATGGCGTTTTTGCAAGAGACAGGGTGAGAAGAGGAATAGTCCAGATAGCTGTGAGAGTCAGTAGACTTATAGTAGACATCAGTGGATAAGCTGTCTCCAGAGACAGAGACAGAAAGATCTAGAAAGGGAAGGGAGGTGTCGGAAATGGACCAGGTAAACTTGAGGGCAGGGTGAAAGTTGGAGGCAAAGTTAATAAAGTCAACGAGTTCTGCATGCGTGCAGGAAGCAGCGCCAATGCAGTCGTTGATGTAGTGAAGGAAAAGTGGGGGACAGATACCAGAATAGGCACGGAACATAGATTGTTCCACAAACCCAACAAAAAGACAGGCATAGCTAGGACCCATACGGGTGCCCATAGCTACACCTTTAGTTTGGAGGAAGTGGGAGGAGCCAAAGGAGAAATTATTAAGAGTGAGGACTAATTCCGCTAGACGGAGCAGAGTGGTGGTAGAGGGGAACTGATTAGGTCTGGAATCCAAAAAGAAGCGTAGAGATTTGAGACCTTCCTGATGGGGGATGGAAGTATATAAGGACTGGACATCCATGGTGAAAATAAAGCGGTGGGGGCCAGGGAACTTAAAATCATCAAAAATATATTCCGTCTGGGTAGCCTCCAACCTGATGGCATGAACGTCGACTTCTCTAACTTCCGCTAAGGCCCCACCTCCCCCTCGTACCCCATCTATTACTTATTTTTATGCACACATTCTTTCTCTCACTCTTCTTTTTCTCCCTCTGTCCCTCTGAATATACCTCTTGCCCATCCTCTGGGTCCCCCCCCCTGTCTTTCTTCCCGGACCTCCTGTCCCGTGATCCTCTCGTATCCCCTTTTGCCTATCACCTGTCCAGCTCTTGGCTCTATCCCTCCCCCTCCTGTCTTCTCCTATCATTTTGGATCTCCCCCTCCCCCTCCAACTTTCAAATCCCTTACTCACTCTTCCTTCAGTTAGTCCTGACGAAGGGTCTTGGCCTGAAACGTCGACTGCACCTCTTCCTACAGATGCTGCTTGGCCTGCTGCGTTCACCAGCAACTTTGATGTGTGTTGCTTGAATTTCCAGCATCTGCAGAATTCCTGTTGTTTGCGTTAGAGTAAGAAGGTGGGGGAGAGGAGGAAGAACTACAAGGTGGTTGGTGCATCTTGGATCCCCAGACGAATCTGAAGACAGCCCGGGTGATTTCCGAGCTGTAGGAGCGGGGGACGGGCCAGACCTGCGCCAAGTACAGCAGCCCTGAGAGCACCTCACACCTGATGACCAGGTTCTTGCCCGTTATCGACAGGGAGCGCGCTCCCCACAATCCCAGTTTCTGTTTCACCTTGGCAGTCCGCTCCCGCCAGTTCTTGTTGCACGCCTCGGCCCCTCCGAACCAGATCCCCAACACCTTCATGTGGTCAGACCTGATGGTGAAGGGGACGCTGGATCAGTCTGGCCAGTTGCCGAAGAGCATGGCTTCGCTCTTCGTGCGGTTGAGCCTGGCCCCCGTCGCTAGCTCGAACTGTTCGCAGATGCTGATCAGCCTGCGAACTGACCTCGGATCAGAGCAGAAGACGGTGACGTCGTCCATGTACAGGGAGGTTTTCACTTGGGTCCCTCCACTGCCTGGCAGCGTCACCCCTCTTATGCCCTCATCCCTCCTGATGGCCTCGGCAAAGGGCTCTATACAGCAGACAAACAAGACAGGGGAGAGGGGACAGCCCTGCCTGACTCCAGACCTGATGGGGAAGCTGTCTGTTTCCCACCCGTTGACCTGGACTGCACTACGGATGTCTGTGTAGAGCAGTCTGATCCAATTCCGGATTCCCTCCCCAAATCCCATTTTGGAGAGCACGTCCGCCATGTACGTGTGCGATATCCTGTCGAAGGCTTTCTCCTGGTCCAAGCTGACTAGGCAGGCGTCCACCCCCCTGTCCTGCACGAAGGCGATGGTGTCCCTCAGCAGCGCGAGGCTGTCTGAGATCTTCCTGCCCGGTACAGCACAGGTTTGGTCCGGGTGGATCACCTGTCCCAGAGCAGACCTGACCCTGTTGGCGATAGCCTTGGACAGGATCTTGTAATCCACGTTCAGGAGAGAGATGGGTCTCCAATTTCTAATGTCCTCCCTTTCCCCCTTCTGCTTGTAGATGAGGGTGATGATGCCGTTCCTCATGGACTCAGACATGCTACCCGCCAGAAGCATAGCGTTGTACACTTCCAGCAGGTCTGGGCCCATCCAGTTCCACAGAGCCGAGTACAACTCAGCCGGTAAGCCGTCGCTTCCGGGAGTCTTACCCGACCCAAAGGAACGGATGGAGACTGTCAGGTCGTCCAGGGTCAGTGGCTGATCCAGACTCTCCCGCTTACCGTCGTCTAAGACCTGCGTGATAGACGACAGGAAGTTGCGGGAGGCTGTGGATTCTGTGGCCTTTTCGTCGTACAGACCGGCATAGAAGGACTTGCAGATCCTCAGTATGTCGGTCTGCGAGGTCGCGACTGAGCCGTCCTCTTCCTTAAGGTTGTGGATCACAGAGCTCCCCCTGTGCACCTTTTGGAAGAAGAAGCGTGAGCACGTCTCGTCCTGCTCCACGGTTCGGACCCTTGATCGGAAGATGATCTTGGAGGTTTCGGCAGCGAGGTGCTGGGCTTGCCGGCCCTTCACCTCTCGCAGTTCCTCCCTGACATCCACCCCCTTCGACTGCAGAAGGAGAAGTCGGGTGAGACGGACCGCCATGCACAAGTCCCTGGACAATGGGGGCAAGAACGTCCCCAATGTCGCCCTCACCCTGATGGCCAGCTTCGTGTGTGGCTGCATCAGGTTGTGCGTGGATCCCAGATACGTGGGCACAAAGTACTACTATGTGCCCAGGTTTTACCTGTCGCCCTGGCTACGAAAGATGGGTCTGGCCCCACTCCCGCGCAACGCCCCCGTCAGCTGGTCGTTGCCCCCTTACCTGTCCTTCGTAGAAAAATTCTTCAAGACCAACGCATTTGACCACAGGGCCATCAGGCAGTGGTCGGCACGTAGTGTCCTGCAGGCACTGCAGGAGAAGGACGTGATGGACACAGTGGCGTGGTTCCCCGAGCAGACCGTCCAGTTCATCTGGCAAAATGCCTCATCGCCAGATCTCACCAACAGGCACAAAGACCTCGCCTGGCTGGCGGTGAGAGGGGCCCTCCCAGTCAGATCCCTCCTGTACGCCCGGAACAGTTCCTCCACACCCCACTGCCCACGGGAGGACTGTAATGGGGTGGAGTCGGTGGCTCACCTCTTTGCACACTGTGGGTTCGCAAAGAAGGTGTGGAAGAGAATGGAAGGGACAGTACTAAGATTCATGCCCAGCAGCTGCGTTACCGAGGACTCCGTAATCTACGGGCTGTTCCCGGGGACGCACACAGAGACCAACATCCGGTGCTGCTGGCAGATCATCAATTCGGTGAAAGACGCTCTTTGGTCGGCCCGAAACTGATGGTCTGCCAGCTGACGGAGATGTCCGTGACTGAATGCTGCCGACTGGCACACTCTCGTCTGCAGGAGTACGTTCTGAGGGATGCACTCAAACTTGGTGCGGCCACCGCGAAGGCCCGGTGGGGAAGGACCACAGTTTAACGTTCATCACCCGTAGGAGGGGGAGAGGTTGGGTGGGGAGGAGACCTACCCTCATCAGCGGTGTGGACAGATAATCAACATGGTGCCCAAGTAGTGGGTGGAATTGTTAATTTGGGAAAGTATTAGAGCCATTGCCTGCCTTTATTGTTGAAAATTTTGATTGTTAATAAGTCTTTACTCTTGACCAAGGGTTGAGAGTAAACGCATGATTTACTGTAAACATCTTTCATTTGTAAATGAACAGAGTCAACGCAAAATTTTTATTGTTAATAACTGTATTGAATAAGGACTCACAGTCAACGAATGGTTTTCTTTTCCTGTATGTAATTATTTTTATTTTGTAATATTTCTGAATAAAGTATTTTTGGAAAAAAAAAGAACTACAAGGTGGTAGGTGATAGGTGAAACTGGGAGGGGGCTGGGTAAAGTAAAGAGCTGGGAAGTTGATTAGTAGAAGAGATAAAGGGCTGGAGAAGGAGGAATCTGATAGGAGAGGAAAGAAGGCCATGAAGAAGAAAAGGTGAAGGAACATCAGTGGGAGGTGATGAGCAGGTAAGGAGATAAGGTGAGAGAGGGAATGGGGAATGATGAAAGGCTGGGGGCACTAAGCAAAGTTTGAGAAATGGATGTTCATTCCATCAGGTTGGAGGTTACCCAGACAAAATATAAGATGTTGCTCCTCCAACCTGAGTGTGGCCTCATCACGGCAGTAAAAGAGGCCATCGACTGACATTTTGGAATGGGAATGGGAAGAGGAATTAAAATGGATGGCCACTGGGAGATCTCACTTTTCCTGACGGATGGAGTGTAGATGCTTGGTGAAGCGGTCTCCCAATCTACATTGGGTCTCACCGATATACAGGAGGCCACACTAGGAGCATCAGTACAGTAGATAACCCCAACAGACTCACAGGTGAAGTGTCACCTCACCTGGAAGGACTGTTTGGGGCCCTGAATGGTAATGAGGGAGGAGGTGTAGAGGCAGGTGTATCACTTGTTCCACTTGCAAGGATAAGTGTCGGGAGGGAGATCAATGGGGAGGGACAACTGGACAATGGAGTCACGTAGGGAGTGATCCCTGTGGCAAGCGGAATGCGTGGGAAAGGGAAGGATGTGCTTGGTTGTGGAATCCCATTGGAGATGGTGGAAGTTGCAGAGAATTATGTGCTGGACACAAAGGCTGGTGGGGTGGTAGGTGAGGACATAAGGCACCTTATCCCTGGTGGGGTGGTGGGAGGAAGGGCTGAGGGCAGATGTTCACAAAATGGAAGAGATTCAGTTGAGGGCAGCATTGGTGGTGGAGGAAGGGAGGCCCCTTTCTTTGAAGAAGGAGGACATCTCCCTAGTTCTGGAATGAAAAACATCATCCTGAAAGCAGATGCAGTGGAGCTGGAGGAATTGAGAGAAGGGGATGGTATTTTTACAAGTAACAGTGTGGGAAGAGGTATAGTCCAGGTAGCTGTGTGAGTCGATGGGTTTATAAAAGACATCATTAGATAAGTGTCTCCAGAGATAAAGCCAGAGAGATTGAGAAAGAGGAGGGAGGTGTTGGAAATTGACCAGGTAAATTTGAGGGCAGGGTGGAAGTTGGAGGCAGAGTTGATAAAGTTGATGAGCCCTGCATGAGTGCAGGAAGCAGCGCCAATGCAGTCATCATTGTAGCACAGGAAAAGTTGGGGAGTGATACCAGTGTAGGCTTGGAACATAGACTGTTCACCGTAGCCAACAAAAAGGCAGGCATAACTGGGACCGATGTGAGTGTGCATGGCTACACCATTTTTTTTTGAAGTAAGTGGGGGGAGCCGAAAGAGAAATTATTGAGAGAACAAGCTCCACCAGACTTTGGGGCAAGAGATGAGATTGAGTGACTTCTTTCCACTTTTACCTGCTTTTTTCCCCAATTAGAATACAAAACTGCCAGCAATTTCCAGTGTCAGACAGCTGCAGCACTATATTCCACCTGCCACTTCTTTGCCCATTCTCCTATTCTGTATGAGTCCTTCTGCAGACTCTCTGGTTCCTTAACACCACTTAACTTTGTATCATCCACAAACGTGGCCAGAAAGCCATCAATTCCATCATCCAAATCATTGACATATAACGTGAAAGTGGTCCTAACACCAACAGAAATCAGAAATACAGAAATCCCAATGGTATGACATTTGGTACCAAACCATGAACAGTAGTGTGTTTGATTAAGTACACTTACCTACCTACTTACCTATCTACCTATCTACAGGAAATATCAATAAGTTTAAAAGACTACAGAGAAAAATTATAAGCATTTTACTGGGACTTGAGGACCTGAGTTGTAGGGAAAGGTTTGTATAGGTTAGAACTTTAATCCCTGGTGTGTAGGAGAATGCGAGGCTAGAATGAGGAGGCACAGTGTCTATAGATGTGAGACAAAACAGCAGTGAGGTCAGGGACCCTATACAGATTACAGAGAAGGATGTGTTTGCTGTCTTGAGGCAGATTAGAGTAGATAAAACCCCAGGGCCTGACAAGGTGTTCCCCTGGACCCTGCGGGAGACATACAGTGCTTATAAAAAGTATTTACTTCCCCTGGAAATTTTCATGTTTTACTGTTTTACAACATTGAATCACAGTAGATTTAATGTGGCTCTTTTGACTCTGATCAACGGGAAAAGACTCTATTGTGTCAAAGTGAAAACAGATCTATAAAAAGTGATCTAAATTAATTACAAATATACAACATAAAATAAATGATTACGTAATTATTCACCCCCCCCCCTTTAAGATGACACACCAAATCATCACCGTTGCAGCCAATTGGTTTTAGCAGTCACATAATTAGTTGAATGGAGATATGTTTTTGGAGACCTGTGTGCAGTCAAGGTGCTTCAATTGATTGTAGTAAAAATACACCTGTATCTGGAAGGTCCAGCTGCTGGTGAGTCAGTATCCTGGCAAAAATGTCACCATGAAGACAAAACGAAGGCACCAAGCAACTCCGCAAAAAGGCTATTGAAAATCACAAGTCAGGAGATGGATACAAGAAAATTTCCAAGTCACTGACTATCCGTTGGAGTACAGTTAATTCAATCATCAAGAAATGGAAAAAATATGGCACAGCTGTAAATCTGCCTAGAGCAGACTGTCCTCAGAAACTGAGTGACCATGCAAGAAGGGTACTAGTGAGATAGGCTACCAAGAGACCTGTGACAACTCTGGAGGAGTTACAAGCTTCAGTAGCTGAGATGAGAGAGACTGTGCGTACAACAACTGTTGCCCAGGTGCTTCACCAGCTGCAGCTTTATGGGAGCGTGGCAAAGAGAAAGCCACTGTTGAAAAAAACTCACATGAAATCTTGGCTAGAGAAGGCATGTGGGAGACTCTGAAGTCAGCTGGAAGAAGGTTCTATGGTTTGATGAAACTCAATTGAGCTTTTTGGCCGTCAGACTAAATGCTATGTTTGGCATAAGACAAATACCACACATCATCAAAAACACACCATCCCTATCATGAAGCATGGTGGTGGCTGCATCATGCTGTGGGGGTGCTGCACTGCAGCAAGTCCTGGAAGGCTTGTGAAGGTAGAGGGTAAAATGAATGCAGCAAAATACAGGGAAATCCTGGAGGAAAACCTGATGCAGTCTGCAAGAAAACTGCAATTTGGGAGAAGATTTATTATGTTCTTATAAAGGATATGGTGAGAAGGCAGGTGTATGGGGTTGAGTGGGATCCGGGATCAGCCATGATGGAATGGCGGAGCAGACTCAATGGGCTGAATGGCCTAATTCCGCTCCAATGTCTTATGGTCCTATTGTCTAAAATTTGTTTTCCAGCAAGACAATGACCCCAAGAAAGTATTTGGGGGGATGTCGGTGTTAAGTTTTTTCACAATTATGGATGTGCAAGTTTCTAACACACCCACCACAGGGTGTGTTGAAAGGTGTATGGCTATGTGAGAGGAAGGAGATAGATTGATCTCAGAGTAGGTTAAAGGTCTGGCACTACATTGTGGGCCGAAGAGCCTGTACTTTTCTATGTCCTGTTGTGGTGTAAGGAACACCACAGTCAATTTGCACACAATGATGTCCTAACAACCAGTAAAATTAGCATTGAACAGGACCCCGGGGAGAGCACTGCTGCAGACTAGTTGGCCTACAAAGCTGTGTGGTAAATCCTCCTGCTTCACAGTTTCTGCCTCTCAGCTCATGTCAGCTGCACAGCCTCCCTAGGTGAGGCAGGCCTGGTCGCCTGCTGAAATGTACTCTTGATTGAATGACTTTCCCATCAACATGTTTATGATTAACATGTTTCCTTTTGCACTTTTCATTATTTGAGGATGTACTGAGGTGTTTTACAACCAACAGCGGCCCTTTTGTCACTGTTGCAATGTTAGGAATGTGGCAGTTCATTTCTGCACAGCACGACTCCAGAGCCAACATCATTGTTTGGAAAATCAGTAATTGGAGCATATAAATTCTCAGTCATTGCCTGAGAATGAAGAGTATTTGCTGGACCATTTCCTTAGGCAGGAGATTGTTAGTTACGAGGGGTGATTGATAAGTTCGTGGCCTAAGGTAGAAGGAGTCAATTTCAGAAAACCTAGCACATTTATCTTTCAACATAGTCCCCTCCTACATTTACACACTTAGTCCAGCAGTCGTGGAGCATATGGATCCCTTCTTTGTAGAAGTTGGCGTCTTGGACCTCCAGAAGTGGTTCACAGCAGGGGCGATTGATAAGTCCCTGGCCTACAGTAGGAGATGAGTTATACAGCTCTCGTTACATGCACATGCAGTTCAACTCTTTGAGTGATTATGAAGAAGGTTTGAAGTTAATAACTGATAAATTAGCCCTCTGGAGTGCCTACAATCTGGTCCATATTAGGGAGGGCAATGAATGGAAGACTGCATTCAGCCGAGGCAGCGTGTTGTGTCCTTGAGCAAGGCACTTAACCACACTTTGCTCCTGCATGTTTATAGCCCAACGGTATCGGTTGGTGCAGTATGGACAAGACAAGACAGATTTCCCCATTGGAGTACTTGGATTGGACAGAAGTTGAGACAAACAGCCGACCTGGAGAACCGCTCTCAGGAATCTCCCTTTGTGCTTGGGCCTTGTGAACGAGAGCGTCGATTCCCCAATGAATTGGCTGTACCACCCTGGCTTGGGGCAAAAAGGTGATAGGCTGCTCCTCTTGTCCTGGTTTATCAAACGAGTGGGACAAGGCATCCAGCTTCTGGTTCTTAGAGCCTGGTCAATAGGTCAGGATGAAATTAAACTGGTTAAAAAACAAAGACTGCCTGGCCTGCCTGGAATTCAGCCTCTTGGCCTCCCGAACATAGGCCAGGTTGTTACGCTCAGTCCAAACTATAAAAGGGTTCTTGGCCCCTTCAAGCCAGTGATGCCATTCCTCCAAAGCTAACTTAACTGTAAGAAGCTCCCAATTCCCGATGTCATCGTTCCTTTCTACCAGCGATAGCTGCCTGGAGAAGAATGCACATGGGGGCACTTTGCTGTCTGAAGGTGATCATGGGGAGAAGACAGCAACTACTCAGATGTCTGTGGCGTCCACCTCCACAATGAAGGGAAAGTCCTTGTTAGGAGAAACCAAGATGAGAGCTGTAGTAAATCGCAGTTTAAGCTCTGCAAAAGTAGCCTCTGTTTCAGTAGTCCAGACAAAAGGGCCCATGGATTTCCTTGTTAGCGTCATCAGTGGAGCTGCCACCGAGCTGAAGTTCCTGATGAACTTCTGGTAAAAGTTAGCAAACCTCAAGAGTTTGATATTGGATGGTGGTGGCCAGTCTCTGACTGCCTAGGTCTTGGTGAGTCCATCTTGAGACTACCATCAGAGATGATGAAACCCAAAAATGAATCTGTCATCGTGTGAAACTTGGTCTTCTCCAACTTGATGTAAAGACCATGGTCGAGTAGTTGCTTTTAAGTGTCCCTGACATGAGCAACATGCTCCTCCATGGACTTTGAGAAGATTAGGATATCATCCAAGTAGACAAGGGCATACTTATGGAGAGTATCCCAGAGTACATCATTTATAAAGGCTTGGAAAATGGCTGGAGTGTTTGCAAGGCCGAAGAGCATAACCTGGTACTCATAGTGCCATGTCGGTGTATTGAATGCAGTCCTCCATTCATTACCCTCCCTAGAATGGACCAGATTGTAGGCACTACAGAGGGCTAATTTTGTGAATACCTTCATCCATTGGAACACCTCAAAAGCCATTTTCATAAGAGGAAGTGGGTAGGAATTCTTGGTCGTTATGGGGTTTAATCCCCAATAATCAATGAACAGCCACAGGCTCCCATTGTTCTTTTGTACAAAGAAGCCTGTGCCGGCGGGTGAGATGGAGGGCTGAATGAACCCAGGGCAAGAGCTTCCTTTTATAGACTCCTCCATTGCACTTCTCTCTGGGCCTGAGAGTGGGTACAAACAACCTTGCAGAAGACAACAGGTCCATGGCACAGTTGTAGGGTCGATGCAGTGAAAGAGTTGAGGCCTTTCCTTTGATGAAGACCTCCTTTAAGTCCTTGTAAAAAGAGGGGATTTTGACTGGTCTTCGGAAGATCTCAGGTTCCCTTGCACTGAAGTCTTCCCCCTTTTGGGTCATTGGTCATTAGAGAGTCTGAGTGTTGGAACACCATGCCATAAACAAAGCTTCTTACAACGACCAGACCTAGCAATGATTCTTCCCTCTCTCTTGTCCATGGATGGGTTACGCTGGGACAGCCAAGGGTATCAGAGGATCAGGGGCACGAGTGGAGAGTCAATAATTTAGAAACTAATGTCTTTCACATGATCCCCTGTCCTCATCTGCAAAACCAGTCTGTTGCTGGATCAGCCCGGAACCTAGTGGGCGGCTGTCCAAATCAGTTGTGGGCAAGGACTGGCTCAACTCTCGCAGCAGGATGTCCAGGTGACGGGCCGTTCCTAAATCCAGAAAATAACCCACTGCCCCCGGGTCCACAAAAACCTTCACCTGCCTTAAGTTCTTACCCCAGGTGAACTCCACCTTCAACATGAAGCCAGAATCTGTAGGATTGGGTGTAGTGACTGCTACTGTCATAGTTCTCTCTACACTGGATAGTCTTAGCAGTTCCCCTGGGGGCTGCAGCTTTGGCGTTCGGCCCACAGGTGACCTGCTTCTCTGTGGTAAAAGCAGCAACCTTGGCTCTGATGCTGGGACCTTTCATCGTCGGAAAGTCTAGTGCAACAGATCTGCATGGTTTTGACTGGATCTTCAGCCGCTGGTGGGCTGGTCATGGCCCGAAGTTGGGGAATGGAACTTCGCTGTGTAGGGATCAGGCTCAGACTGGCTCTCTTAGATCTCCTGAGGAGGCTTCGCGTGGTCAAGGTCTCCCCGTTCCAACAGCTCTCCTGGGCCAAGGTCTGAAATTCAATCGCGAGGTCAGCCAATGACCATTCCCCCTGTCGAATCTTCATCAGGCTCTCTGAGGCTTGACCGGCTCCAACAGAATGATGAAACACCCTCCTCATGGCGGCCATCAGCTCCTCTGAATCTGCACAGAACTCTGACCTACGTTCCCAGTGCAGAGTGGTCGAGGCCAGGGCTCGTCCAGTCAGGAGGGAGAGATAATGAAGGCCACTGTTCCACACTTTGAAGTTCAAACACTAACGAGCATTGAATGAGGAAGCCACGCAAGAGCCCACGTCCCCATTGAATCTCTCTGGGGTTGGAAGATGTACTGGCTCCAGAATGGGACCAGCTGGTTCTACCAAGAAGCTCTTGCCTCCTCATTGCAAAAATTGACCCATGGCTACCCATATCTCCAGGCTGTATCTGGAAATACTTTCGCTGTGGCAGGTCACAGTGGACGATAGATTCTGATACCCCACCGGGTCCACGTTGGCTCAAACATACTGTGACGAGAGTCCTGGAAGAGGATGGCTTGGACCCAGATGCTGGAGTATCCGTGGCTGGGATCAAGACATGGTCTCAAACAGGATCAAGGAACTGTGCACAAAACAATCGCTGGACGCTATCGCTAGTAGGCTTACGACTGAGCACTGAACCTATGTTCAGGAGTTCCTTAAATACTCAATTCTTGGTGCCCAAAACATGAATATCCTAAGCCCATAAAGAGGCCGTGCCAGCTATCCGTACTCTGGAGAGTTAGTGTTTAAATCTCGGAAGCTGGCGAGGTCGGTTGCGTCTCATAACACTATGAGCCCACGGTATTGCAGGAAACATTCTAACACGTATAAAGCAGTGGCCAATTGGGAGAAGGCAAAGAGTGGGAATAAGAGAACCTTTTCTAGTTGGCTGCTGGTGACCAGTGGTGTTCCACAGGGGTCTGTGTTGTGACCGATTCTTTTTACGTTATCCGTCAATGACTTGGATGTTGAAATTGATGGCTTTGTTGCAAAGTTTGCAGCCGGTTTGAAGATAGGTGGAGGGGCAGGTGTCAACCATTACACTACTCTGCCGCTTTAGTAAGGAATTTGACAAGGTCCCTCATGGGAGGCTCATCCAGAAGATTAAGGTACATGGAATTCATGGTGAATCCATAGCTGTTTGGACCCAGAATTGACTTGCCCAGAAAGGACGGAGTGTAGTGTTCGAAGGGACTTATTCTAACTGGAGGTCTGTGATTAGTGGTGTTCTGTAAGGATCTGGACCACTGTTTGTCAAGTACAGTATACAAAGATCAAAGTTCAAAACTTCAAAGTAAATTTATTACCAAAGTACACATATGTTACCATTTACAACCCTGAGATTCATTGTCGTGCAGCCTTCACGGCAAGTAGAAAGAAACACAATGGAATCAATGAGATACTGCTCATGACAGAGACTGACGGACAACCAATGTGCAAAAGTCAACAAGCTGCGCGAATACAAAAAGAAATGACAAAATCACGAGTTGCAGAGTCATTAAAAAGGAGCCTATAGATTGTAGAATCAGTTCAGTGATGGGGTGATTGAAGTTGTCCCCTCTGGTTCAGGGGCCTGATGGTTGAAGGGTAATAGCAATCCCTGAAAATGATGGTGTGGCACTAAAGGCTCCCGTACCTCCTTCCAGATGGCGACAGTGAGAAGAAAACATGGGCTGTATGATGGGGGTGGGTGGAGGTTCTTGATGAAGGATGCTGCTTTCCTGGGACGATGCTCCATGTACTGTAGATGTTCTCAACAGTGGGGAGGACTTACACACAGTGGGCCGTATCCACTACTTTTTGTAGTATTTTAAACTCAAAGGCAGTAGTGTTTTCCTAAAAGGCTGTATTGCAACCAGTTAGTAAACTCTCCACTGCGCATCTGTAGAAGTTTGTCAACATTTTAAATAATATACTGAATCTGCGCAAACTCCTAAGAAAGTAGAGATGCTGCTGTGCCTTCTATGTCAGCGGTTCCCAACCTCCGGGCCGCAGAGCATGTGCTACCAGGCCGCGAGGAAACGATATGAGTCAGCTGCGCCTTTCCTCATTCCCTGTCACGCACTGTTGAACTTGAACATAGGGTTGCCAACTGTCCCGTATTTGCTGGGACATCCCGTATATTGGGCTAAATTGGTTTGTCCCGTATTTCCCCCGCTAAGGTAGAGCGTTCCTATGAAACCTTTCGTAAGCTGAAATGGCGTAAAGCGCTGAAGCAATTACCATTAATTTATATGGGAAGAATATTTGAGCGTTCCCAGACCCAAAAAATAACCTACCGAATCATACCAAATAACATATAAAACCGAAAATAACACCAACATATAGTAAAAGCAGGAATGATATAATAAATACACAGCCGATATAAAGTAGAAATAACGTATGTACAGTATAGTCGGGAAGATGAAGGCAAAACCGATTTCTGGGGGAAAAAATCGGCACGTACGCGCATGCACACATCACATACGCACGTCACGCATGCGCATACAGGTGCCCGCGCAAGGCTTCATGGTCATGGTAGTCTTTCCTGGGGTAAAGTGTTCCGGGATTTGACTGCTACTTTTGTCCCTTATTTGGGAGTGAGAAAGTTGGCAAACCTAACTGTAAAAGACATGTTGAGGTGAGTTTAACCCTACTTGAACACCCCCCCACCCGGTCGACCGGTCCGCAAGAATGTTGTCAATATTAAACCGGTCTGCAGTGCAAAAAAGGTTGGGGACCCCTGTTCTACGTAATGGCAGTTACATGCTGGACCCAGGACAGATCCTTTGAAATTATAATGCTGAGGAATTTAAAGTTGCTGACTCTTTCCACCTCTGATGAAGATGGACCTCCAATTTCCACCTTCTGTAGTCAATAATTAACTCCCTGGTCTTGCTGACATTGAGCGAGAGGTTGTCGTTGTGGTACCACTCAGCCAGATTTTCAATCTCCCTCCTATTTGCTGACTCATCACCACCTTTGACTCGGCCTATGACAGTGGTCCCGTCAGGAAACTTGAACATGGAATTGTGTATCAATGACCATGATGAAAATGTTCATGAGTGGGCTAGTAAGTGTGCAGATCTTACAAAGACTGGTGGTGTTGTGAATAGAGCAGATGCCTTTACTAGTCGAGGCATTGAATTGAAAAGTCAGTAAGTTATGTTGCAGCTTTATGGAACTCTAGTTCAACCACATCTGGAGAATTGCATACAGTTCTGGTCACCCCACTATAGGAGGATGTAGAGGCTTTGGAGCGGGTGTAGAAGAGGTTTACCAGAATGCTGCCTGGATTAGAGGGCGTGTGCTATAACAAGAAGTTGGACAAATGTGGGTTATTTTCTCTGGAGTGGCAGACCCTGAGGCGAACCTAATAGAGACTTATAAGCATATACAAGACATGATAGAGTTTTTTTGTGTGTGCCATACTCTGGCAGAGCCTCGGCGACCACTTTTTCAAGTGGTTGTCTTGGAGAAAAGGTTTTGTGAGTGGTCCCCCACATCCTTCTCACAGCACAGTTGTTTTTTACGAGGCCGAGTTGCGAGCTCAACACTCAGCCCAGCACGGATGGAAAGTGTGCCCAGGAGCGGCCCGACTGGATTCGAACTCGGGAACCTTCGAGCCGGAGTCCGGCGCTGATCTCGCTGTGCCATCAGCTGGCCATAGATAGAGTAGACAGACAGTATCTTTTTCCAGGGGTTGAAATATCTAATACCAGGGGGCATGTACTTAAGGTGAAATGGAGGGGGGGTAATTTCAAAGGGGCAAGTTTTTTTACATAGAGAGTGGTGGGTTCCTGGAATGTGCTGCCTAGGGTGGTGGTAGTAGCTGAAACTTTTGGGACTTTTAAAAGACATTTTGACAGGCACCTGAATGTGAGAAATATGGGCATTGTGTAGGTGTAAGAGATTAGCTTAATTGGCTATTTAATTACTAATTTAATTGGTTCAGCTCATCATTGTGCGCCAAAGGGCCTGTTCCTGTTGTGTACTATTCTTTGTTCTATGTTCTATTACTAGACTCTCTGTACACCACCTCATCTGCACCACCTCCCCATTCAAATCAAATCTACAGCAGTGCTGGGTAAATAGGGGCACGGATCTGAGGCTGCATTGAGCTCTTCGGGCCTGTGTGGGGAGCCGGAGAGCATTGGGCTGTGAGGGTTTTTAGACCACCTGAATTGATTATTTATTGTTTAATGAGAGTCAGTAATGGTTTAGAGTTCCTTGTGTTTTTCCTTGAGTGACTGGCTCTTGGTAATGGGATCTTCTGATACTTCCTGCTTAAACTTGCTAAGTATTTTGATAGGCTCAGGAATTCCATCTTGTTGTATTATTCAAGTGGGTGCCTGATTAGTGATAATCGCAGGGCCTTAGTTTTGAGAATGTTACATCTGGCAGTATTGCTCAGCTGAGACACTGATATTCTGTTGGAATTCTTATGAATAAACTCTGGTCATCGACCCTACATCAGAGTCTGTCTTTCCTCCGCACTTGGGTTCCAACATTACCAGCGCACAAAAATAACAGATGCGCTGCTCTTAACTTGCGTGGCTAGAATTGTTCCACAAAAAATGAAAAAAACCTTAAATACAAACAGTCAGATGGTCACAAATTTGTGTGCTATTAGCAGGCGAGCCAGAGGCAATTGGATGAGATTCAAATTCTCTCTTGTTCTATATATAGTCCAGAAGTCTGTGTTTAGAACATAAATTAATCTAGCTCTTTCTCAGCACTTCTTTTAATTTTCCACTTGGTGTAATTTCCAGGAACCTGCCTCTGGTAGTGATATAGCCCTGGGTTTGTATTAATCCTTAAATTCCATAGTTTCCATTCATTGTACCCCCCAAAGGTTCTTCTCCTTCCAAAAACCTAAACTCACATAAAGGAAGAAGGTTCTTCATTTTAAAGGGAAGACAGTTGGCTTCTTTCATGACTGGATTTGAACCCGGAGAAGTGTGAAGTGATTCCCTCTGGAAAGTTGAACTTGAAAGGCAGGATACAGGATTAATGGCAGGATTCTTAACGGTGTGGAGGAACAGAGGGATTTCAGGGTCCATGTCCATAGATCCTTCAATGTTGCTGTGCTACATGCTTGTTAAGAAGGCATATGGTGTGTTAGCCTTCATTAGTTGGAAAATTTAGGTCAAGAGCCATAGATAGATAGATAGATATACTTTATTGACCCTGAGGGAAATTGGGTTTCGTTACAGCCACACCAACCAAGCGTAGAGCATAAATATAGCAATACAAAAACCACAAACAATCAAACAACAATATGCAAACTATACCAGATGGAAATAAGTCCAGGACAGGAAGTGTTACAGCTCTATAAAACTCTAGTTAGACCACACTTGGAGTATTGTGCT
Organism: Mobula birostris; assembly: GCF_030028105.1. Classification (NCBI taxonomy): domain Eukaryota; kingdom Metazoa; phylum Chordata; class Chondrichthyes; order Myliobatiformes; family Myliobatidae; genus Mobula; species Mobula birostris. The sequence goes on along the minus strand of NC_092385.1, from coordinate 8,708,933 downwards.
CAGTTCTGTTCACTTCATTAAAGGAGGGATGTGGAAGCTTTAGAAAGAGTGCAGAGGTGATTTACTTAGATGCTGCCTGGATTGGAGAGCATGTCTTATGAGGACAGGCTGAGCAACCTAGGGTTTTTCTCTCTGGAGCGAAGGGGGATGAGAGGTGTATAAGATGATGAGGCACAGATCAAGTGGATAGCCAGAGTTATTTTCCCAGAGTGGAAATGCCTAATACAGGGGGCATAATTTTAAAATGATTGGAGGATTGTCTCGGCAGACAGAAGGGATGCTGGAGATAGCTTTTTTAACGAGAGTGATAGGTGTAGGAAACGCATTGCCAGGCTGGTGGTAGAGGCAGCTAAACTAGGGGCATTCAGGAGACCCTTAGATAGACTCGTGGTTGATAGAAAAATGAAGGGATATGTGGGAGGGCAGGGTTAGATTGGTCTTAGAGTAGGATAAAGGGTTGGCACAACATAGTGGGCCGAAAGGGCTGTACTGTGCTGCATTGTTCAATGCTCTATGTATTGTGACTTTAAGGTATAGTAAATGAGTCATTGGCAGGCTGGCAAGCTGTAACTAATGGGGTGTCACAGGGACTGAAGAAGAGGCCTCAAGTATTTATTATCTACTTTAATGATTTGGATGAAAGGAACAATTGTATGACAGCCAAGTTTACTGACATTACTGCAATGGTGGGAAGCAACTTGTGAGGATGATCAATGTGTCTGTAAGTAAATATCATCATTATCATCAGGTGCCATGCCTAGCTTGAGCTTTGACTGCCATGATCCACACACTCCTGTTTCAGGTCAAGTGGATCAATTCATTGGTATTCATTTCCAATTCTCTGGCTGCTGTCTCCATCATCATTTGTCTTTGTCTTCCTCTTGCTTTCTTCCCTTCAATCTTTCCCATAATTACCGTGCACTCTAACTCCTCTTTCCTAATCACATGTCCAATTAAGTTATGTTGCCTTTTCATGATCTCATACATTATTTCTCTTCTTGTGTTTGCTCTGTTCATGACATCCTCATTAGATATTTGTTTCATCCATGATATTCTTTGCATCCTCCTCAAAAACCACATCTCTGCTGCTTCAATTCGTTTCCTCATGTTACTAGATATTGTCCAACATTCTGAGCCATATAACTGATATAGCTGTAAGTAGATATACATAGGTTAAAAAAAATTGGCAGGGGGAGTTTGATGTGGGAGATTGTGAGGTTGTCCTCTTTGTTAGGAAGAATAGTGGGGAAGAATATCTTCTAAATGGAGAGAGGGACTTCTTCACTCAGAAGGTGGTGTGAGTGTGGAACGAGCTGCCAGTGGAAATGGTGGATGCAGGTTCGATGGCAACACGTAAGAGAAGTTTGTGGGTGGGAGAGGCATGAAGGGCTATGGCCCTGCTGGAGTTTGATGGGACTAGAGGGGCCGAAGGGCTTGTTTCTGTGCTGTAGTACTCTATGACTCTAAGAACAAACACAAAATGGTGGTGCTGGTAAAGAGAGTCATCTTCGACTCTGGAACAACTTCAGTCAGTTGCGAAAATGGTAAAGAAATGGTTGATTTCAGATTCCTGCGGTTTCAAGTTCCTGGGTGTCAATATCTCTAACCTGGACCCAACATATCATTGCAGCTACAAAGAAGGCATAATAGTTTCAGGAGGCTTGGTATGTCACCAAAGACACTCGAAAATTTCTACAGACATACCATAGAGAGCATTCTAACTGGCTGTATCACCAAACTGATATGGGGGGACTACTGCACAGGATCGAAATGAGCTGCAGAGAGTTGTAAACTTAGTCAGCTCCATCATGGGCACCAGCCTCTGTAGTATCCAGGACATCTTCAAGGAGCGATGCCTCAAAAAGGCAGTGTCCATCGTTCTTTTCAAATCTTTTTATTATTATTATCCAAAATTAACACAAGTACATCGAAGTAAGCAACACTTACAATGTTTCAAGAAAAAAAAACATTATTTTAAAGATTGAAAAAAAGAGAAAAAAAAACCCTGCTAAGCAAGAAAAAGTGAGGAAAGAAAACCTCATTAGGTGTTCAACCCCAGAGTCATGCGTCATACAAGAAGCTTCTAAAGATAAACATCAAACCGCCAGCAAGAGAAAAAAGTGTCCATCATTAGGGCTGCCTATCACCCAGGTCATACCTTGTTTTCATTGCTACCACCATCAGGGAGGTGTTACAGAACCCTGAAGGCACACAATCAGCGATTCAGGAACAGCTTCTTCCCCTCTGCCATCTGATTTCTGAATGGACATTGAACCCATGAACACTACCTCACTACTTTTTTATTTCTATTTTTTTCAGTACTTATTTAGACAGGTGGCAGATTGTCTGATGATCCCACTGGTGATATCACAGGACAGTTAACATCTTAGTCCATGCGTATTTTCAATTCAATAATTATATATATTTACTGTTATTCACAGTGTTTTTTCTATTATTATGTTTTGAATTGTACTGTTGCTGCAAAGTCAACACTCTTGATGACATAAACTGATATTAAACCCGACATTTAATCCCGAATAATGTGAGGTGATGTGCCTTGGGAGGTCTGACAGGCCTCTGATTTGGGGTTCTCACGCACTATGGATGGTAAGTGAAAAGTGGCCAAGATCAGTGCAGCCATCGCCATTGACTGGAGGAGGATGAATGGCCCATTCCTACTGATAACTCTTTTCTTGTTGTATTCCCAGGCCATCCCAGCGTATAAACAGGTTTCTTTTGAATTTTGGACACCTTTGTAATGAAGCAAGCAGTATCAATTACCCACCCGCAGTAAATCGAAGTGGCCAGTTTTCATGTGAGGAACAGCAGTGTCACAACTCAAACCCACACTTGGTATTTTCTTCATCCATTGGGTTCCAACGCTCAAACTTTATTGTTCTAGAGTCCGGAAAGGGTTAGTTTTAGGTGTCCTGGTGCTGGGAGAGTGATTATTTTATACATCTGATCTCGGTGTTCATTATATACTACACCAAAACACTGAGATCTGTTAGTCTCCTTCCTTGAAGAAAATTGGAGATATCAGAAAGCTCTTCTCAAGAATTCAAGAATTCAAGGATTCAGGATTGCTTGGATTGTCATTTCCAGTAAAAAGGTGTAAAGAAGAATTAAATAATTATTCTCTGGATGCAGCACAAAAAAAGTGCAATAAGGAACATGATAATAATGAATATAAATGCATAGGATAGCTTATACACTCAGATAGATTGTATGTCCATAAAGTGATGCTAGGCACAGGAGTGTCTGTATGTAAGGTGACAGACAAAATAATGATAAAATAGTGATGGTTGGGGGTATGGAGGGGTGGGTTAGTGGTTGGAGGTATTGATCAGCCTTACCGCTTGGGAAAAGTAACCGGTTTTGAGTCTAGTGCTACGTAGCCTCCTCCTTGATGGGAGTGGAACAAACGGCCCATGAGCAAGGTGGGTGGGATCTTCCATGAAGTTACTGGCCCCTTTCTGTACGTATGTCCTCAATAACGGGTAGGCTGGTGCAGGTGACTTGTCAGGCAGTTTTGACTACTTGTTGTAGAGCCTTCCCGTCCACTGCTGTGCATTTTCCACACTATGCAGTGATACTCTCTACTGTGAATCTGTAGAATGATGTGGACATGGAGGTGCAAAGCCCAGCTATCTTCAGCTTCCTCAGAAAGTTGGTGAGCTTTCCTGATTGTGTTGGATGTGTTCTGGGACCGTGAAAGATTGTGTGAGATGTGCCCTCACAGGGGTTTGAAACTGACTTCAGTTTCACTGCTGTGCCGCCAATGTAAAGAGCGTTGTGAGTGGTGTGAGTTCTCCTGAAGTGGATAACCACCTCCTTTCTCTTGTTGTCATTGAGGAAGGGCCTGGCACCAGGCTTCGAGCTCTCCCACCTCCTCTCTGTAGGCCGCCTCAGTGTTCTCGGTGATGAACCCCGTCACTGTCATGTCACCGGCGAACTTGACATGATCACTCGGGCGCTTGGGCATACAGTCATGTGTGAGCAGAGTGTACAGCAGTGGGCTCAGCACACAGCCCTGGGGGACACCCGTGTGGAGGACAATAGGGAGGGAGGAGCGAGTGTGCACCATTACTACCTGAGGTCTGTTGGTCAGGAAGTCCAACACCAAGTTGCACAGTGGTGGATTTAGACTGAGGAGGTGGAGTTTCTTCACCAAGATCTGTGGGACAGTAGTGTCGAATATGAATCTGAAATCCAGAAACCGCATTCCGACATCCATGAACATCGACTTCTCTAACTTCCGCTAATGCCCCACCTCCCCCTCGTACTCCATCCGTTATTTATTTTTATGCACACATTCTTTCTCCCACTCTCCTTTTTCTCCCTCTGTCCCTCTCACTATACCCCTTGCCCATCCTCTGGGTTCCCCCCCGCCTTGTCTCTTTCCCCCAGGACCTCCTGTCCCATGATCCTCTCATATCCCTTTTGCCAATCACCTGTCCAGCTCTTGGCTCCATTCCTCCCCATCCTGTCTTCTCCTATCAATTTGTATCTCCCCCTCCCCCTCGCACTTTCAAATCTCTTATTAACTCTTCCTTCAGTTAGTCCTGACAAAGGGTCTCGGCCTGAAACGTCGACTGTACCTCTTCCTAGAGATGCTGCTTGGCCTGCTGCGTTCACCAGCAACTTTGATGTGTGTTGTTCCGACATAAGTGTCCTTGTTTTCAAGGTGTGTCAAGGTATGAACCAGAGTTCAGACATGGTTATTCTTAGAAGAGGGAGAGTCCATAACATGCCTGCGATGGGCGATCTTGGGGGAGTTTTATTACACAGCTGTGGGAACGGCATTTATTGCATAAAGGGTATAAATAGGGTAAGCAGGCTTTTTCCACTGCCATTGGGTGAGATTTGAACTAGAGGTCATAGATTATGGATCAATGATCAAATGTATTCACCATGTCCATTTACATTGTAGCAACCTTGTGGTATAGTGGGATCTGCACTGGACTTTGAGGCAAGCGGTTCCGGGTTCAGATCCAGCTGGCTCCCTACACACTTTCCATCCGTGCTGGCTTGAGTGTTGAGCTAGTAACTCAACCTCGTCAAACGGACAGAAAAGTTAGAGAAGCGGCAAGATTGCCGCCCGATGTGCCACAAGGCGTGGAAAGGATCAGCCACATACATTTACATGTATTAGGGATTAGGTGTGGTCTGTTGGTCAGGGCCCAGTGTGCAACAAAAAACAACGTTCAACAATCACAGAGCATAAAAAATTTAACAATAAAGTTCATAATACAGAAAATGGAGGAAATGAGAGGTCTATCATCCAGTCCTCATTGGAGGATCAGAGGTGGAGGGTGTCGGCAGCTTTAAATTCCTCAGTGTTATCATTTCAGAGGATCTGTCCTGGGCCCAGCACCTTAGTGCAATTATGCAGAAACCATGACAGCGCCTCTACTTCCTCAGTAGTTTATGAAGATTTAGCATGACATTTAAAACTTTGTCAGAGTCTTATAGATGTGTAGTGGAGAGTATATTGACTGGCTGCATCACAGCCTGGTATGGAAACACCAACGCCCTTGAACGGAAAATCCTTCAAAAAATGATGGATATGGCTCAGTCCATCATAGGTAAAGCCCTTCCAACTATGGAACATACCTACACGAAGCGTTGTCGCAGGAAAACAGCAGCCATCTAAAGGGACTCCCACCACCCAGGTCACGCTCTCTTCTCGCTGCTGCCATCAGGAAGAAGGTACAAGAACCTCAGGACCCACACCACCAGGTTCAGGAGCAGTTATTACCCCTCAACCATCAGGCTCTTGAACCAAGGACGATAGCTTCACTCACCTTCACTTGCCTCATCATTGAAATGTTACCATAACCCATGGACTCGCTTTTCAGGCCCCGTCATCTCATGTTCTCGATACTTATTGCTTATTAATTTATTATTATTATTATGATTTCCTTCTTTTTGTATTTGCACCATTTGTTGTAGTTTGCACACTGGCTGAAAGCCCAAGTTGATGCAGTCTTTCGTTAAGTCTACAATGATTATTATTCTATTATGGGTTTACTGAGTATGCTCACAAGAAAATGGATCTCAAGGTTGCAGATGGTACCATATATGTACTTTGATAACAAATGCACTTTGAACTTTGGGTATGTAGTAGAATGAGCGTAAATAGATAAAGGTGAAAGGTGAAATGTTTAAGGGGAATTTTCTTCACAGAGAGTGGTATGAGTATGGAATGAGCTGCTGGCAGAAGTGGTGGCAGTGGGTTCAATTGCAACCCTTAAGAGAAGTTTGGAAAAGTACAAGGATATGGTCCAGGTGCAGGATAAGGCAGAGTAACAATTCAGCATGGACTAGATGGGCTGAAGGCCCTATTTCTATGCTGTAGTGCTCGATGACTCTGTAACCCTGATTGCCATCAGCCACCTCCTTTCAGTGAGAAAGCAGTTCCTCCTGGATTTGCTCTGAGAATATCTCCGTTCAGAGGCACACTGTGAAATATCCAAGAGGGATGTCAAGAGTGCTTTCAAAGGTTCATTTATTATCAAAATATACAACTCTGAAATTCTCTTTCTTCACATAGCCATGAAACCAAGAAAGAAAATAAGATCATTAACTCCCAAATCCCTCCTCCCTGCAAAAAAAAAGAACAAAAATGGAACAGGGACATCGACCCCCAAATCACCCTCTTCTGTACACAAAAAAATGAGAAAGATCCAGTGAAAAATAGAAAACATAGAATAGAAAAAAAAACAAAAGACTGAAAAAAAGTCCACAGTCTGAGTCCATATCCAACACACAGAAAACCTGGGCAACATTCCCCCTCTCTATAGCAGAGCAATTTCACCAGCTGTCGCCCTTCTCCGTAGCAGAGCAATCCCACCAGTGATCAGAAGTTGGGCGTGGTGTCATGATCGACTCCATTTCAAAGCGTCGAGGAAGATTGAAGCCTTGAGGCAAATGCAGAGGAGGTCAGCAGTCATGCTCCACAGATCGACAGCCGCTGGTAGCAAGGTGGGGTAGCCGGCCACAGTTCAGCGGCGTGGCTGTCATTCTTCACAGATGGACTGAGTTCGAGAGGCCACTCTCCTTGGTTCTGGCAAGGGGATGTTTTCAGAATTTTGAGACTCGTGATTATTGGACTGCGGTTTATATTGCTCTCCTTCAATTTTCTGTGTTTTCTTTCTTGTTGCCAATCGGCAGGTTTGGGTTCCAGTTGGGTGATGTGTTGGTTTTTGTGCAATGGAGAGGTTGGGGATTTGGGCGTCTGATGTCCTTGTTGGGTTTTGTGTGTGGGAGAGGGGACTGGGAGTTTGATGTTATCAGCACTGTTTCTTTTGCGGGGGAGGGTATTGAAGGTTTGGTGTTATTGTTGCTGTTCTTTGCGAGGGAGGGGGTTTGGGGCTCAGGGTTTTTAATGTTCTCGCTGCTGTTTTCCGTGTGGGCAATATGTTAATTTTTGTGCGAGGGAGGGGGTGGGTGGGTTGGGGTTTGTGAGTTTTATTTCTTTTTCCTTTTTATGTGGGGAGTGGGTTTGATTCAAAGACGCCCATGGTTTTTCTGTATTTCATGACTATCTGGAGAAGATGAATATCAAAGTTGTATGGTACATGCATACATTGACAATAAAATGAACCTTTGAACCTTTGATTCTGCAGACGCAGGAAATCCAGAGTAACACACACAAAACGCTGGAGGAACTCAGCAGGTCAGGCAGCACCCATGGAAATGAAAAAACAGTTGACGCTTCAGGCTGAGATCCTTCACCAAGGATCTCAACTCAAAACTTTGGTAGTTAATTCCTCTCCTGAGATGCTGCCTGGCCTGCCAAGTTTCTTCAGTCTAAATCAAACAAGATGACCTCCTCGATCCACCCCATCCCTATTTTTATTTATCTATTTACATGTGACTCCATGAGACTCTATGAGACTCTATGGTTGTCTCGCCAGTTGCCTCTGAGAAAGTGGTTTGAAAAGGGATGTGCAGGGAGGCAGCAAAGGATTGAAGCCCTTTCCAACAATCAGTAAGGATATTCAAGACATGATTATGAATGCCTGTATTTTAATGTAGGTGTGTTTAATTTGTCCTCCAAGAGAAAAGTGACTCAAACTCTTTGATGCACGTGGAAAGGAGGAACTATTGCATGCTGCAGAGGGCAACTTCAAGCCAACCATGAACCAGTGGGATTGGGCTGGAATGAGCAAGGACTTCTAAGAGGATGTTAGTGAAACAGATGGGTTCGTACAACAATCCAGTGGTTTTGCGGTCACCATTATTAATACCAGCCAGAATGATTTTAATTGAAGTTGAATTCCTCAGCTGCACTGGCAAAGTCATGTCTCAAGATAAGATCATAAGAACAAGAGGCAGAAGAAAGAGAGGCCTTTCAGCCTGTTGTGTCCGCTTTCTTTTAACTTTTTGTCACCTATCTGCACTGACCCTCTAGTCCCTTGACCCCTTAATATTAAAATCTACTTTGAACATAAAGCACTACACCATAGTTGAGGCCCTTTGGCCCATGTTCCCATCAGATTCTACCACTCTATTGATTGTGGATTTCAGGAAGGACAAGTCAAGAGAACATGCACCTCTGCACATGGAGGGGTCTGCTGTACAAAGGGTGAGCAGCTTCAAGTTCCTGGGTGCCATCATTTCCAAGGATCTGTCCTGGGCCCAACACACTGAGGAAATGACAAAGACAGTGGTTCTACTTCATTAGAGGAGTTTGAGGAGACTCTTGCAAATTTCTACATACGTAGCGCGACGAGCATTCTGACAGGTCACGTCACTGTCTGCTACGGAAGCTCCAATGCGGAGAATCACAAGAGGCTGCAGAGGGTTGTTGACTCAACCATCTCCATCACGGGCACAACCCCACCAGCCTTCCAGGTCATCTTCAAGACAAAGTGTCTCATGAAGGTGGCATCCACTACAAGGTCCTTCTTCAGCCAGGACATTCCCTATTGTCCTGACCAACATCAGGGAGGAGGTGCAGGAGCCCGAGGACCCAAACTTGATGATTCGGAAACAGCTTCTTCTTCTCTGTTATTAGGTTTCTGAACCCCTGAACACTACAATATTATTCAACCAACACACATCAAAGTTGCTAGTGAACGCAGCAGGCCAGGCAGCATCTCTAGGAAGAGGTGCAGTCGACGGCAACACACATCAAAGTTATTCACACATCAAACATTATTCCTTTCATTTGCACTATTTACTAATTTTATTTGGGTAGCGGGTAGAGATACATCTCTACCAAAGGAGGTGGAAGGTGCTCCTTCCCTCCATTAGCCTGCAGGCCACCCTTGGGCAAGGTGTAGCACCTGCTTAGCCCTTGATCAGGGTCACGTGAAGCCATGAGAGCAGGTGGTGGATGGTCATATGAGCAGCTGGTGCAGATCACAAATCCAGGTTATGTGACCACTGACGCCAGGCAGACAATCTCTGAAGAGTATTGATAATGGCTGGGGTCACCCGTCTAGTAAAGACACTGCCCAGAAGAAGGCAATGGCAAGCCACTTCTGTAGAAAAATTTGCCAGGGACAATCATGATCTTGGGACCATGATCGCCTACATCATACCAGGCGGCACATAATAACGACGATTATTAATTTTATAATTTATAGTAATTTTATGTCTTCGTGCTGCACTGCTGCTGCAGACCAACATATTTCATATCATGTAAGGCAGTGATAAACCTGATTCTCATTCTCATTCTGTTCATCTCTAGCTAGGGGAAATTTACAATGACCAGTTCAACTGCCAACTTGAACATTTTGAGTTATAGAGTCACAGAATTGCACAGCACAGAAACAGGCTACTTGACCCACCATATCTATACCAATCTCTTTGCCCATCTAAACTAATCATATTTGTGTCCATCAGTAGAATATCCTTCTGTGCCTTCCTGATGTAGGGTCTGTCTAAATATCTCAGCATAGTCATTGTATCTGACTGAACCAATTCCTCTGGAGTGGGGCGCAAATATTAATCACTTCCTGTGTAGAAAACTTACCCCTCAGATTCCCCTTTAAATCTCTACCCTCTCACCTTAAAACTGTGCTCTCTTGTTTTGACACCTCAACCATGGGAAAAGGATTCCGATCATCTACCCTATCTACACCAATCATATATCCTATTAGGTCACACCTCAGCATCCTTCCCTACGAACAAGGCCAGCCTATCCAATCTCTTTGAAGCCCTCCAATCCAGGAAGCACCTCAGGGAATTGGGAGGAAACCTGCAAACTCCACAAAGACAGCATCTGAGGTCGGGATTGTGCCCAGGTCACTGGAGCTCTGCTAACTGCATCATCTCTGACTACACACAAGTTTTCAGCAGGTCGGACAGCATCTATGGAGAGGAATAAACAGTCAACGTTTCAGGCGGAGACATTTCATTCATCAGGACACCTTGGCCTGAAACGTCGACTCTTTATTCCCCTTCATAGATGCTGCCTGACCTGCTGAGTTCCTTCAGCATTTTGTGTGTGTGTGTGTGTGTTACACTGGATTTCCAGCATCTGCAGAATTTCTTCTGTTTATACACAGGTATTTTTTGTTTTCTGAATAAACATCAACTGTTCATTCCCCTCCATAGATAATATCCGACCTGCTGAGTTCCTCCAGCATTTTGTGTGTGTGTTGCGATTTTCTTTTTTATATACTAAATGTTTAATAACTTTGGGAAGTTATGGAATCATTTCTTTGCTTCAACAAACAACCCCTATTATACTCTGCAAATGCTGTACACTTTCAAACGATTCCATTGAAGAGAGGGATATGATTAAGAACTGGTCGTGGTTATTCATTGAACAGGGATTTATTCCATAGTTTGGATACAGATTTATATAAATCCCACCTGAAACAAAAAGGACAATGCCACAATGTATTTCTTTGAATATTATTGGTTGCATTGCATAAGGCAGGACTGCCTGTCCGAGCGAGAATGGGCTGGGACAAAACTTGCATGCAATCCCAGTTAAGAAGGCTGCAGCGGAATCGAGAGAGCGTGGAGCGGACAGAGGGGCTCGGGATTTTCGTGCGAGCCTTTGTGTGCGTGTGTGTCGCTGCAGTCGAATTGTTACGGCGACATGGATTTGAACTGAGCGCGAAGTCGCTGGGTTTGCAGTCTTCGGAGAACCTCGGGAATTGCACTTTTAACTCAAAAGCAGGTAATGTGAGCCACGGGTTCGGAATTAGCTGTTCTGGGGCGTTTTGAACACAAACTTGCAAGTGATATGAAACTTTTGAGTTGTTACCCAATCCAAGGATGGAGCTGTTCTTCACTTGAATTTTAATAGCCCTTTAATCGGATATAATTGAACCCCGCTGGGTATCTCCCCGCTACCCCACCTGCAATTTTGTACGTTTGATTAATTTAGTTAACTTCTTTTTTGAGTTGGAAACTCTCGTTGCTTTATGTTTTGAATTCTGAAGAGAACGCGCAGACAAGATCATTGTTAAAAGTCTAAGAGCGGAAAACTAACTGCTGGAGGAACTCAGCGGGTCGAGCAGCGTCGGTAGTTGGGGTCGAAACCCCGCACCTGACGTCTCGACCAGCCCTTTCCCTTAGAGACGCCGTTCGACACGCCGAATTCCTCCAGCAGATTGCTTTTTGCTCTAAATCTCAGCCTCCGTTTACTCTCATGTCTCCCCTTTAAAAAAAATCAAAGGACTGTCGTTCCATGATTAGAGAGATGAACAAACTGGGCTTGGGGAAAGAGCGGTTAAACCGACGCATGCAGACACCACAGACTAGTCAGTCCACCGGCACTCCAAGCGAGTCCCCTCTGCTCGGACATTCACAGCGACCGGGCTGAGAGAGTGCCACACTGCCGTTAAACCCAATGTCCCCTCACCTCCCCGTTGAATGTCACCATTTCAACGTTGTATCGCGCAATCAACGCCACTTAAAAGATAACTCCGCATTTTCTGTTGTTCTTACTAATATTACATTAGTTTAACTTGAGATCAAAGATTAACTTTATTCGCCCTGTACATTTACATGAATTAGGAATTTGCTGTGCGTCAAGGACATGCAACGAAAGAAAACCAACTTTCAACGATTATAAATAATTATATAAAATAAAGTTTTATAAAAGGTTAAAGGACGGATATGAAATAAAATGTACATAAACACTTATGTACTTAACTATAAAACTATATTTTAAAAGTGGTTTAAATTTCTATCTGGAGTGCAGTGGAACAGGTGGGGTGTCAATAGAATGGTTGATCAGATTAGTTGCCTGGAGGAAGAAATTTATAAAATGGCGCGAAGTTTATCGCTTTATGGTTTCGAAATATCATGAAAGGCGCTACGTAAATGTAGATGATCGCTAATCGTTATAATGTACTGCAGAACATATTTAAAAGTTTTAAAGCTTGATGCAATATATTTTTGACCATGGCAATCATCTGTCGCGACGGATCCTTTCTCCCATTCTGTGTTAGTTTGATATTATTTGCATATCTAATGTAGAAGCCTTGGATGATCCGAAGGATGTAAAGAAACCTCGGGCAAGTGCACCCGGATGACTACCTGTCCCATCCCAGCCTCTGACCCGGTCCCGCCGAAGCGTCTCGGCCAGAAACGTCGACTCTACTTGTTTCCATAGACGCTGCCTGGTCTGCCGAGCGCCTCCAAAATTTTGTGTGTGTTGCTCGGGTTTAACAGACCTCCGATTTCAACTCCACCATCACAACCACCCCTCCCCCTAAAAAAAAACCCGCGGTTAAACCGAAGGGAAAGTGGAGGAAGTGGGACGAGGCGCTTGAGAAAGGACAGGTGATGGGGACTTTAGGCAGGGGACGCTCTGCCTTCCCGGATCGGAACACAGTGAGAAATAGAAGCAGGGGTCGGCTGTGCGGCCCATTCTGCCTGCCTTGTCAGTCGGTAAGACCACGGCTTCAGCGCCACGCTCCGACACACCGCCCGAGTCTCAGGAGCTTCCAGAAAACTGTCAGCCTCTGTCTGGCATGTAGTGAGGGCCTGTGACAGATCACCAGAACCTTGGTACTCTCAGTGCTCAGAGTCTCGTGGTCCAGAGAGATAGAGAGAGTGAGAAAGATGGAGGTATAGAGATTAGAGATAGAGAGTGAGATAGAAAGATAGATAGAGAGTGAGATCCACAGGCAGTGACACAGAAACACAGAGAGATAGAGAAACCAACTCTGCAAATGTTTGACTAAAATATCAAAACTTATCTCTCTATATCTTTTATGCTCCTTTTGAAGCATTCCAAAGCACATTATTGTCAATGTACTCCAGTATTTTTGAACAGCAAGGTGCTGCCAGTGGCACCCTGGGCTGTGCCATGATTGACAAGACCCAAGGTTAATGGTTGCCATAAGACCATAAGATATAGGAGCAGGAGTAGGCCACTCGGCCCATCGAGTCTGCTTCGCCATTCAATCATGGGCTGATCCAATTCTTCCAGTCATCCCCACTCCCCCTGCCTTCACCCCGTGCCCTTTGATGCCCTGGCTAATCAAGAACCTATCTATCTTGCCTTAAATACACCCAATTACTTGGTCTCCACAGCCGCTCGTGGCAACAAATTACACAGATTTACCACCCTCTGACTAAAATAATTTCTCCGCATCTCAGTTCTAAATGGATGTCCTTCAATCCTAAAGTCATGCCCTCTTGTCCTAGAATCTCCTACCATGGGAAATAACTTTGCCATATCTAATCTGTTCAGGCCTTTTAACATTCGGAATGTTTCTATGGGATCCCCCCTCATTCCCCTGAATTCCAGGGAATACAGCCCAAGGGCTGCCAGACGTTCATCATACGGTAACCCTTTCACTCCTGGAATCATTCTTGTGAATCTTCTCTGAACCCTCTCCAATGTCAGTATATCCTTTCTAAAATAAGGACCCCAGAACTGCACACAATACTCCAAGTGTGGTCTCACAAGTGCCTTATAGAGCCTCAACATTACATCCCTGCTCTTATATTCTATACCTCTAGAAATGAATGTCAACATTCCATTCGCCTTCTTCACAACCGACTCAACCTGGAGGTTAACCTTTAGGGTTTCCTGCACAAGGACTCCCGTCGCTTTGCATCTCTGCATTTTGAATTCTCTCCCCATCTAAATAATAGTCTGCCCATTTATTTCTTCCACAAAGTGCATGACCATACATTTTCCACCATTCGCCACTTCTTTGCCCATTCCCTAAACTATCTAAGTCTCTCTGCAGGCTCTCTGTTTCCTCAACACTACCCACTTCTCCACCTATCTTTGTATCATTGGCAAATTTAGCCACAAATCCATTAATACCGTTGTCCAAATCTTCGACATACATTGTAAAAAGCAGCGGTTCCAACACTGACCACTGTGGAACTCCACTGGTAACCAGCAGCCAGCCAGAATAGGATCCCTTTATTCCCACTCTCTGTTTTCTGCCGACCAGCCAATGGTCCAACTTCCCTATAATTCCATTGGCTCTTTTCTTGCTAAACAACCTCATGTGTGGCACCTTGTCAAAGGCATTCTGAAAATCCAAGTACACCATGTCTACTGCATCTTCATTGTCTATCTTGCTTGTAATTTCCTCAAAGAATCGCAGTAGGTTTGTCAGGCAGGATTTTCCTTTCAGGAAACCATGCTGGCTTTGGCCTATCATGTCATGTACCTCTAGGTACTCCGTAATCTCATCTCTAACAATCGATTCCAACAACTTCCCAACTACTGATGTCAGGCTAACAGGTCTATAGTTTCCTTTCTGCTGCCTCCACCCCTTCTTAAATAGCTGAGTAACATTTGCAGTTTTCCAGTCATCTGGTACAGTGCCAGGATCTATCGATTCTTAAAAGATCATGGTTAATGCCTCTGCAATCTCTCCAGCTACTTCCTTCAGAACCCGAAGGTGTATTCCATCAGGTCTAGGATATTTATCCACCTTCTGACCATTAAGCTTTCTGAACACCTTCTCAGTTGTAATTTTCACTGCACAAACTTCACTTCCCTGACACTCTTGAAAGTCTGGTATACTGCAGACATCTTCCACTGTGAAGGCTGATGCAAAATACGCATTCAGTTCCCCTGCCATCTCTGCATCTCTCATTACAATATCTCCAGCATCATTTTCCATTGGTCCTATATCTACCCTTGACTTTCTTTTACCCTTTGTATACTTAAAAAAGCTTTGAGTATCTTCTTTGATATTAGTCATCAGCTTCGTTTCATAATTCATCTTTTCCTTCCAAATAACCTTCTTGGTTTCCTTCTGCAAGTTTTTAAAAGGTTCCCAACCCTCTATCTTCCCACTAGCTCTGGCTTCCTTGTATGCCCTCTCTTTTGCTTTTACTTTGCTCTGAGAAGTCAGAGCATTTTCAGCAATGGAGCCTCATCATTTTTCCAGTCACATCCCAGACTCAGATATGACTCACAGCCTTTCAGCACAGAGTAGGCAGTGTTACCAGCTGAGTCACTGCTATGAACATGGTAGTACTATTGGTTATGCCAGGTTTAAGAAGCCAATGGATGGTGGGTAAAGACTCTGGAAGAAGTGCTGTGTGTCTTATTATGTAACATTGAATGAGTCAATGTGATATACCATAGGAACTATGATTAGCAGAAGTTGCTTGGCATGTTGGAGAGTCCCGACTTAAATTGGACACCACTTTGTTGAGCACTTTCGCTCTATCCGCAGCAAGCAAGATTTCCCTGTGGCCAAATATTTTAATTCCAATCCCCATCCTGATTCCCATTCTGACATGGCATTTCTACGATGAGGCCACTCAGGATGGAGGAGCAACACCTCATTCCATTTGGGTAGCCTCCAACCTGATGGCATGAACATAGATTTCTCTGACTTCCAGTAATTTTACATCCCCCGCCCCCGGCTTTCTTTTACCATTCCCTATTCTAGCTCCCCCCTTACCCCTTCTCTTCTCCTCACCTGACCATCACCTTCCTCTGGTGCCCCTCCTCCTTCTCTTTCTCCCATGGTCCATTCTCCTCTGCTATCAGATTCCTTCTTCAGCCCTTTACCTTTTCCGCCTATCACCTCCCAGTTTCTCACTTCATTCATCTCCCCCACCCACCTACCTGCCCCCCCCTCACCTGGTTCCACCTACCTGCCCCCCCTCACCTGGTTCCACCTACCTGCCTCCCCCTCACCTGGTCCCACCTACCTGCCCCCTCACCTGGTCCCACCTACCACCTGACAGCTTGTATTCCTTCCCCTCCCTCTCACTTCCCCATTCTTGCTTCTTCCTCCTTCCTTTCCAGTCCTGATGAAGGGTCTCAGCCCGAAACATCGACTGTTATTCTTTCCCGTAGATGATGCCTGACCAGCTGAGTTCCTCCAGCGTTCTGTGTGTGTGTTTCTTGTCACTGAAGAAATGACTGATGTTTAAACAATTGGATTGCTTTCATGTCAGAGGTGGACAGGTGCAAGAAAATTGAAGCAATGATTAGCCCATCTCCATTGGGTGAACTGCGCTGTAACCATGCTTGCAACTGGAACGTGCTTAACATATTTTCCCTCAGGTTTGAGAATCCGCACAAACCCTTTGCAACTGGTTCCCATTCCTTTGGTCATACCCTCCAACATCCTGACGGTGATGGAGAGCATATGCGTACAGCCACTCAGAAGTGCTGGAGCACACACTATGGCTGGTGGCAATGGGTAGTTGGTGTCGTTTACCTGATAAAAATTCTTCCCTCACCTGCCCACCTCACCTGGATTCAACTATCAGCCAGCTCTTCAAGATTGTTTAATGTCATTTCCTGTACACACGTGTAAGAATGAAATAATTGTTACTCTGGATCTGTTGTAGCACAAAATAAGCCCCAGAAACAATAAAGAATGCAATAATAATAATTAAAGACACACACACACCCAAATGCATCGACTGAATGTCCATAAAGTGACATTAGGCTGTACATAAGGTGACTGATGGAAATAATAAAGTAGTGATGGAGTTAGTGGGTGGAGGTGTTGATCAGACTTACTGCTTGGGGAAAGTATGTATTTTTGTGTCTGGTGGTCCTGCCGTAGATGCTGTGTTGCCCCCTCCTGATGGGAGTGGAATATTGTGCTCCACCTCTTCCCCCACCCCACCCACCATTTTATACTGGCTATCCCTGCTCTTTCCTTCCAGTCCTGATGAAGAATCTTGGCCCGAAACGTTGACTGTCCATTTCCTCCACAGATGCTGCCTGATCCTCTGAGTTTCTCCAGCTCCTTTGTGTGTGTGTGTGTGTGTGTGTGTGTGTGTGTGTGTGTGTTGCTTCAGGTTAACAGCATCTGTAGAATCTCTTGTACCTCAAGGTATCTGCTGATAGTTTAAATGTGATGAGGAAGTTCGAACGCCTGTGTGAATGAAAGTCTACCAATACCTTGAGAACTATATAGATGAATGTAGAGCAAGGGTTCCCAACCTAGGGTCCACGGACCCTTTGCTTCATGGCATTGGTCCATGGCAGGATAAAGGTTGGGAACCCCTTTCACAGAGGGATTTGGGCCAAACACAGGCAAAGCTCTGGTAGGAATCTTGGTCGACATGAACCCATTGGGCTGAAGGGCCTGTTTCTGTCCTGAATGATCCTCTACAACTGGAGATTTGCCGTTTTATTTGCAGAATGATCTTCATGTATACTAATTGAAAATGGGAAACAAAAGTCTGTAGGTGCTGGAGATCTAAAATAAAAATCTAAGATGCTGGAAACAGTCAGCAGGCCAGGCTGCATCTGTGGGAAGAGAAACAGAGTCAATGTTTAAGGTCAGAGATCTTCTGTCAGAACTGAAAAGAAAGAAACGCTAACTCTGGAGGTCATAGGTTATGAGTGAAGGGGAAATACTTAAGGCGAATCTGAGGGAGAACTTCACTCAGTATGAAGCTCGAATGTGGAATGATATTAAAGGTTCAAAGGTCCCGTTTAATGTCAGAGAAATGTATACAATATACATCCTGAGATGTTTTTTCTTTGCAAACATCCATGAAAACAGAGAAGTGCCCCAAAGAATGAATGACAGATAAACACAAGAACCCCAAAGTCTCCCCCAGCTCCCCGCCTCCCACGCGGAAGCAGCAGCGAGCAACAATCCCCCCTCCCCCCAGCGGCAAAGAAAAGCAAGCGTTGGCGCCATCACCAAGCACTCAAGCACTCAAGCATGAGCAAAGCAACAGCAAAGACACAGACTTGCAGTTACCCCAAAGACTTTGCGTTACACCCGGCATTCGACATACCGCAGATTCTCTCTCTCCCTAATAAGGGAGAAAGAGGTGTCTCCATTTTCCCAGCGAGCGGGGAGACACAACAAGCAACTGGCTGGTTTATGATGTTAAAACATCCGTTACATCGCTTTTTCGAGCTCTGTGCCCGAAGATCACAAAGATCCCGGGCCTTTGGGCCCATAGCAGATATCCCGACTCCCCCGATGACACACGGGTCTCCTGCCATGACACTGACCCTCAATCCGCCTGTCTCCAGAGCCCAGAGATCTTAGGCTTCCAAATTCAAACCAGATTCTCAGGCCGAACCCTTGACGTGCTGAACAATGGGCCAGTCCTGAAACCCCGAGAACAGGTCCCTTTCCCGCAAAGAACCGATTTGCCAGGTACAATTGCAGTATTTAAGAGAAGTTTGGATAAGTACATGGATCTCAGGGGTATGGAGGGCTATGAGTAGGTGTGGGTTGATGGGATTGGACAGGGTACAAGTTGGCATGGACTAGATGGGCTAAAGGGCCTGTCTCTGTCCGTATTGCTCTACAACTGTTTCTGTCCACACAGATGCAGCCTGATGTCCTGAGTATTTCCAGCATTTTCTATTTCTGTCAGTCCCTGTGTATTATCACTCACAAATCTCTACAGATGTACCATGGAGAGCATTCTGACTGGCTGCATCACCGTGGGTGACACTGCACAGGATCGAAATAGAGCTGCAGAAAATTGTGAACTCAGTCAGCCCCACCATGGGCACTGTAGTAGCCAGGGCATCTTCAAGCAGCGATGCCTCAAAAAGCAGGCATCCATCATTAAGGACCTCCATCACCCAGGTTATCCCCAGTTCTCACTGTTACTGTCAGGGAGGAGATGCAGGAGCCTGAAGACACACACTCAATGATTCAGGAACAGCTTCTTCCCCTCTGCCATCTGATTTCTGAATGGATGTTGAACCCATGAACACTACCTCACTTTTTTTCCCTCTCTTTTTACACTAATTTAATTTAACTTTTATATATATTTACCATAATTTTCAGATTTTATTTGAGAGCGTCATCATACTCCAGGTCAGACGAGAGATAACCCAGGTCAGGTTTCAGACCACAGTACCCAAGTATATTCTTCGCATGATGGCGGTGGCGAGGAGGTAGAGAAGAAGAGGAAGGTCAAGTGGCCAGCAATGGTAGATGAGAAGGCTTGGCGGGTGTTTGATGAGGATATCAGTATGATGTTGGAGAACACGCTCAGGGGAACATCAAAGAGAAAGTTGGAAGTGATGGGCGATATGATTTACGATGTTGGAAAGTACAGGTTTGGTTTGGTTGAGTTGAAGAAAGCAAAGCCTACACAGCAACCAAGCAGGCGCCAGGAGGAGATTAGTAGGTTGAGGAGAGAGCTTGGAATCGTATGGTCTGACACCAGTAGAGAAGTGGTTATTGGTCAACTCACAGTACCCTGGGAAGACAACATCGATGAAGCCCATGAGCGCAAGTTAACCAAGTATGCAGAGTTGAGATCAGAGTGCAGAGACAGAGGGTGGAAGGTCTCATGCTATCCATTCGAAGTAGGCTGCCGTGGGTTTATTGCGTTCACTCTCCAGAAGTGGCTGCGTGACCTTGGCTTCACTAGAAGAGAGATCAAGTCAACCAGCAGGGCTGTAGCTGAGGCAGCAGAGAAAGGATCAGCATGGGTGTGGACCAAGTATGTCCAGAGGGACAGATAGTCAGACAGTGTATACATATCTTGCAAACCCTTCAGTAGTTGCATAGACACCTGAAGAGTAGACTATCTGTTGGATGGAAGTGACCAACAACTCTGATAGAGGCAGATGCCAAGTTTTTAAGCTCACCAGTGGGAGGTGGTGCTTTAGCACTGCTGGCCCACCGCCTCGAAGGAGTCTTGATCATAAGCAGGCCAAAACTCCTGAAGACAGGTGGCAGATCAACTGATGATCCCACTGGTGATGGCACAGGACAGTTAACATCTTAGTCCATGTGTATTTTGTAACTCTGTAATCCATAACAATTTCCTGACATATGCCAGTGATATTAAACCTGATCCTGATTCTGATTCTCGTTCTCCCTGTCTCAACACCCAGCCCTGCTCCCTCAGTTATCCGTGCTTTTCTTCTCTATTCATTCCCTGAACGTGAGTATTGGTCGAGTCACCATTCACTGCTCATTCCTATTTGTCCTTGAACCAAGGCCAGTTCAAATGGCCCATTGGATTGACAGGGTTGGTGGTCTTGGCCCACCATAACCAGACTAGCTTTCAGGTGTCTCATCTCTGTTCCTCTGACTACGGAATCTCCTCTTCACCTCTGTTCTCTTCTGAGCCACTTCGACAGACTCAGTACCAATCTCTGCAGCTCCCCTCTGGTAGGCTGTCCCCCTCAACAGTATCCAAAGCGGTATCCTTATTTTTAGAGGAGAATGGCCACAGGGGTACTCTGCAGAGAGTGGTGCGGACAGCCCAGCGCATCTGTATATGTGAACTTCCCACTATGCAGGACATTCACAAAGACAGGTGTGTAAAAAGGGCCTAAAGGATCATTGGGGACCCGAGTCACCCCAACCACAAACTGTCCCAACTGCTACCATCTGGGAAACGGTACCACAGCATAAACACCAGAACCAGCAGGCTCCCAGACAGCTTCTTCCACCAGGCCATCAGACTGATTAATTCATGCTGATACAATTGTATTTCTATGCCATATTGACTATTCTGTTATACATAACATTTATTTATTACAAATGACTATTTAGACAGATACGTAGTATAAAGATTTTTACTCCTCATGTATATGAAGGATGTAAGAAGTAAAGTCAATTCAGTTCAAAACTCTGCACCGGCTACCCATTTCCTATCCTTCTCCTGACAGTCACCCAGTTACCTGCCTCCTGCAACCTAGGGGTGACCACCTGTAGCTCCTGTCTATCACCTCCTCAGTCTCCCGTATGAGCCGAGGGCCATCGAGCTGCACCTCCAGTTCCTTAACACGTTCTCTGCGGAGCTGCAGCTCGGTGCACCTGTTGCAGATGTGGTTGTCCGTGAGGCTGTAGGTCTCCCTGACTTACCACATCTCACACACAGCAGTCTGGGGTTTACAGAGAATGGCCAGACATAAAAACAAAAAAAAAACCCAATGAGTGGCAGTTCTGTGGGCAAAAATACCTTGTTAATGAGAGAAGTCAGAGGAGAATGGCCAGGCTGGTTCAAGCTGACAGGGAGGTGACAACAGCTGGAATAAATGCACATTACAGCAGTGGTGTGCAGAAGACCATCTCTGAGCACACAACACTCAAAGCTTGGATGGGCTACAGCAGCAGCAGACCACAAACATGCGCAAAGTGGCCACTTTTAGGTACAGAAGTATCTAATAAAGTGACCACTGAATGAATATATCTTTTATAATTTTGTATCTCTCAATCAGGACCCCCTCAGCCTCATCTGCCCTGTCTGTCCTCATAGCTTTCCAAAGCAATCACCTCCTTCCTGGGGTGTAGTAACCACAACTGTGCACAATATTCCAGCTGTCGACTGTGGTATAAAGCTGTATTGTAACCTCTCTGTTCTTGAATTCTACACCCCAGCTAAAGAAGGCAAGTACCCCTTTGTCTTTGGCACCACCTTGTTGACGTGTGCTGTGGCCTTGAGGATCCTTGCTGGTGGACACTAGAGTCCTCTGTATCCCTCTCTTGTAGCACCTCAGTGTACTTTTATCCACAACACATGATAAAACAGGCCAAAGTCAGCATGGTTTCCTTAAGAAAGAAATCTTGCTTGACAAATCTGTTGGAATTCTTTGAGGAAGTAACAGATAGAAATGATAAAGGAAAGTCGGTGGATGTTGTTCGCTCGTATTTTCCGAACGCCTTTGACAAGGTGCTGCACGTGATGGTGCTTTATAAGAACCCCTGGTGATAAAGGAAAACTGCTAACATGGATAGGAGTTTGGTTGATGGGCAGAAGACAGAGAGTGAGAATAAAGTAGGCCTATTCTGTCTGTTGGTGATGAGTGGTGTTCCACTGGGGTCACTGTTGGGACCGCTACTTTTCAAGTTGTATGTTAATAATCTGGATGGCGGAATTGATAGCTTTTCGGCCAAGGTTCCGGATGATGCAGAGATGGCTGGAGGGGCTGGCAGTGCTGACGAAGCGCAGAGTCTGCAGAAGGATTTGGACAGGGAGCGGCACGGTGGCGAAGTGTTCAGCCCAACGCTTTACAGCACCGACGATCCGGGTTCAATTCCTACCTCTGTCTGTAAGGAGTTTGTACCTTCTCCCCATGGCTGCTTTGGTTTCCCCCGGGTGCTCCAGTTTCTTCTCACGTCCCAAAGGTGTAAGTAGGTGAATTGGTCACGTGGGTGTAATTGGGCGATGCTGGATCTTTGGGCTCAAAGGGCCTGTTACAGGTGCTGTATCTGTGAATAAGAAATAAGACAGATTGGGAGAATGACAAAGAAGTGTCGGATAGACTACAGTGTGGTCATGAACTTCGTTAGATGGAATAAAGGTGCAGATTATTTTCTAAACAGAATGCAAATTCAGATATTGGAGGTGCAAAGGGACTTGGGAGTCCTAGTGCAGGGTTCCCTAAAGGTTAATTTGCAGGTTGAGTTGGTGGTAAGGAAGGTAAATACAATAATAACATTGATTTCCAAAGGACTGGAATAATAAAAGCAAGGATGTAATGCTGAGTCTTTCTAAGGCATTGGTCAGACCACATCTGGAGTATTGTGAGTAGTCTTGGGCCTCTTATTGTGCTGGCATTGGAGAGGGTCCAGAGTTGGGATTGACCCTGTGGAGGGGGGAAACAAGTTCAGATAGGGGACTCAATAATGAAGGGAATAGACAGGAGATTCTGTGAACATAACCGGGACACCCGGATGTTATGTTGCCTCCCGGGTGCCAGGATCGGGGACGTCTCGGATCGCTTCCACAACATTTGGGAGAGGGAGGGAGAGCAGCCGGATGCCTTGGTACATATTGGTACCAATGACATAGGAAGGAAAAGCAACGAGGTCCTGAAAAGAGATTTTAGAAAGCTAGGTAGAAAGCTGAGAAGCAGGGCCTCCAGGGTAGTAATTTCTGGATTACTACCACGGGCAGGGATGTCAGCAGAGCAGTAATGGCATTCGTTTCTGGGAAAAATGAGGAAGGTGCAGGACACGTGTATTTCAAAAATGAAGAAATACTCAAATGGCAAAATAGTATAACCGTGGCTGACAAAGGAAGTCAAAGCTCATGTAAAAACAAAATAGAGGGCATACAACAAAGCAAAAATTAGTGGGAAGATAGGGGATTGGGAAGTTTTTAAAAACCTACAGAGAGTAACTAAAAAACCATTAGAAGGGAAAAAATGAAATATGAAAGCAAGCTAGCAAATAATATCAAAGTGGATAGTAAAAGCTTTTTCAGGTATGTAAAAAATAAAAGAGAGATAAGAATGGATATAGGACTACTAGAAATTGAGGCAGGAGAAATAATAACGAGGGACAAGGAGATGGCTGCTGAACCTAAATGAGTATTTTGCATCAGTCTTTCCTGTGGAAGACACTAGCAGTGTGCCAGATGTTGTGGTATGTGAAGGAAGAGAAGTGGGTGCAGTTACTGTTACGAGAGAGAAGGTGCTCAAAAAGCTGAAAGACCTAAAAGTACATAAGTCACCCGGACCAGAGAACTGAACCCTAGGGTTCTGAAAGAGGTAGCATTAGAGATTGTGGTGACGTTAGAAATGATCTTTCAAAAATCATTGGACTCTGGCATGGTGCCAGAGGACAGGAAAATTGCAAATGTCACCCCACCCTTTAAGAAAGGAGGAAGGCAACAGAAAGGAAATTAAAGACGTTAGCCTGACCTCAGTGGTTGGGAAGATGTTAGAGCCAATTGTTAAGGATGAGGTGATGGAGTACTTGGTGACACAGGACAAGATAGGACAAAATCAGCATGGTTTCTTTAAGGGAAAATTCTGCCTGACGAACCTGTTGGAATTCTTTGAGAAGATTACAAGTAGGATAGATAAAGGGGATGTAGTGGATGTTGTATATTTGCATTTTCAGAAGGCCTTTGACAATGTGCCACACATGAAGCTGCTTATCAAGTTAAGAGCCCATGGTATTACGGGAAAGTTACTAACATGGTTAGAGCATTGGCTGATTGGTAGGAGGCAGTGAGTGGGAATAAAAGGTTGGTTGCCAGTGACTAGTGGTGTTCTGCAGGGGTCGGTGTTGGGACCGCTTCTTTTTATGCTGTATATCAATAACTTAGATGATGGAATAGATGGCTTTGTTGCCAAGTTTGCAAATGATACGAAGATTGGTGGAGGGCAGGTAGTGTTGGGGAAACAGGAAGGATGCAGAAGGACTTAGACAGATTAGGAGAATGGGCAAGAAAGTGCCAAATGAAATATAATGTTGGAAAATGCATGGTCAAGCACTTTGGTAGTAAAAATAAATGTACAGACTATTTTCTAAACTGGGACAAAATCCAAAAATTTGAGATGCAAAGGGACTTGGGAGCCCTTGTGCAGAACATTGTAACGGTTAACTTGCAGGTTGAGTCAGTGGTGAGGAAGGCAAATGCCATGTTAGCATTCATCTCAAGAGGTCTAGAATACAAGAGCAGGAATGTGATGCTGAGGCTTTATAAGGCACTGGTGAGGCCTCACCCTGAGTATTGTGAACAGTTTTGGGCTCCTCATCTTAGAAGAGATGTGCTGACGTTGGAGAGGGTCCAGAGGAAGTTCACAAGGATGATTCCAGGAATGAAAGGGTTATCATATGAGAAACATTTGATGGCTCTGGGTCTGTACTCACTGGAACTTAGAAGGATGAGGGGGGATCTCATTGAAACCTTTCAAATGTTGAAAGGCCTAAACAGAGTAGATGTGGGGAAGGATGTTTCCCATGGTGGGAGAGTCTAAGACAAGAGGGCACAGCCTCAGAATAGAGGGGCTTCCATTCAAAACAGAGATGCAGAGAAATTTCTTTAGCCAGAGGATGGTGAATTTGTGGAATTTGTTGCCACATGCAGCAGTGGAGGCCAGGTCTCTGGGTGTATTTAAGGCAGAGATTGATAGGTTCTTGATTGGACATGGCATCAAAGGTTATGGGGAGAAGGCTGGGAAATAGAGTTGTGGAGGAGAAAAAAAAGGATCAGCCATGATTGAATGGCAGATCAGACTCGATGGGCCAAATGGCGTAATTCTGCTCCTATGTCTTATGGTCTTATAAAAAGTTGACAGAACACTGCAGAGTGTATAAAGAAATAACGTTGCTTTCGGATTGACAGTCGTGAGCAGCAAGGTATCAGAGGGATCAGTCTTAGGCTCTCAGCTGGTCCTTGGCTCTTTTAATATAAGGACAGAGTGTGGCATTTACAAAGTTAGCCGGCAAGGTGACACAGCAAAAAGAAGTGGGCAGGAAGGTGGCAGAAGGATGAGAGTTTAGGAAAAGGTGAGGTTTTGCACTTGGACAAAGAATGAAAAGAATTAGAATCAGGTTTGTTATCACTGACCTATTTCATGAATTTTGTTGTTTTGCGCCAGCAGTACAGTGCAATACATAAAATATCCCATAAATTATATATAAATATAAAAATTCAATAAATAGTGAGGAATAAAACTAACGAGTCTGTGTTCGTGTGTTCATTGTCCATTGAGAAAACTAATGGTGGGAGAGAAGTAGTTGTTCCTATAACGTTGAGTGTTTTCAGGTTCCCGTACCCACTGCCTGATGGTGGTCATGAAAAGAGAGCATGCCCTGGCTGGTGGGGCGCTCCATGATGGATACAACTTTTTTGAGGCATCGCCTTTTGAAGATGTTCTTGAAGAAAAAGAGTATTTTAAAATAGTGGAAAGTTGAGTGTCATGATTCAAAAAAAATCAGAGGAAAAATGAATAAGTTCAAAGTAAATTTATTATCAAAATAAACGTAGGACACCATATTACTATTCTGAGATTCATTTTGTCCTGGGCATTCACACAATAGAATCAATGAAAAACAGTATACGAAGTCAGACAAACAACTAATGTGCAAAAGACAACAACCTGTGCAAATACAAAAATAAAATAATAATAATCAAGTAATAAATAAAACTAAGAACATGAGGTGCGGGATCCTTGAAAGTGAGTCCATAGGTTGTGGAATCAGTTCAGTGTTGGAGTGAGTGCAGTTATCCACACCAGTTCAAGAGCCTGATGGTTGAAGGATATTAGCTGTTCCTGAATCTAGTGGTGTTGGACCTAAGGCTCCTGTACCTCCTTCCTGAAGGCAGCAGAGAGAAGAGAGCATGACCTGGATGGTGGATGTCTTTGATGGTGGATGCTGCTTTCCTGTGGCAGCACTCCTTATAGATGTGCTCAATGGTGGGAAGGGTTTTACCTGTGAAGGACTGTGCTGTATCCAGCCAAGTGATTGGAAAAATTAGTTAAAAGAAAAGGAAATGTGGATTTGTTATGTCATATTTAACTAACCAAATTAGATTGCCTTGATCTGATATAGCATTCGAATGGCATAGATCCTGAGTGGTTGTCTCTTACAATTGTAGGGTTTAGAACCAGGAAATGTCATAAGAACAAGGGATGAGATAAAAAGAAATTTTGTTTACTTGCTTGATGTAGCAAGTCATTATAATTTGGAGGTCTTCTGTCACAGATTCGTGCAACGAACTACAAACTGTATATGGTCTAGCGGTGCAGAAAGACCTGAGATAATTGACTGGCAATGTAAAGTAATCTATGGTATGAATGTTCACTTAATAACAAACAGCTGCTCTCAGAATTCCTGTGTCATCGACACACAAATTTGTTTAAGGTGGATTTATTAATTTAAAATAATAAATTATGACCTATCGTTAAAATATGATTTCTCTTGTGACATTGTGTTTTATTTTCATTGTATTCCTCTCTGCCCTCTCCCTCTTTGCTCTCATTCCTGTTGGGATGCAGAACCTACATCCCTTCTCCATTTGGAGCTGAGAGAGAGGGGGAGCGAGAGGGTAAGATTTAACCATGAAGCTGGAACTACAATCTAAAATCCTGTTTTTGCATGTCAAAGTAAATTTATTATCAAAGTCTATATATGTTACCATATACTTACTTGAGATTCACTTTCTTGCCAGCATTTAAAGGAAAATGAGGAAATGCAATAGAAAGTTTTTCATACAAGCAATAGGCAACGACTGACAACAATAAGCAAGGACTGACAACAAATTATAAGAAGGCAAATTGTGCCAATAAAATAAATAATAATACTGAGAACATGAGTTGTAGAGTCCTTGAAAGTGAGTCTGTAGTTTGTGAAATCATTTCAGTGTTGAGGTGAGTGAAGCTATTCAGGAGCCTGATGGTTGAAGGGTGATAACTATTTCTGAACCTGGTGCTGTGTGACCTAAGGCTGTCGTACCTCCTGCCAATGATAGTAGTGGGAAGAGAGCATGGCCTGGATGATGGAGATCCTTTAGGATGGATGATGGATGCTGCATTCTTGTAGCAGCGCTCCATGTAAATAAGCAGGAGTGAGAAGGAGGGATCACCGACTCAGGCTTCAGAGGCCAGCGTCGGGCATTTTCATGCCTTACAAGGCGCGGAATGAAAGACTGCGTGGCGCGCCACTCCTCACACAGACATAGAGCAATGTGTGGTTAAGTGCCTTGCTCAAGGACACAACACACTGCCTCAGCCAAGGCTCGAACTGGCGACCTTCAGATCACAAGACGAAAGCCTTAACCACTTGGCCACGTGCCCACATGCCTTTGTAAATAAGGTGTCTTGTTAATATTTTCTGCTTTCCACTGATATCACTCATCAGCCATAGAATCCTCCCTCGATGATATTTGTTATCTCTGGACTTATTCTGCCCTAAACTTGAGATTTGAGATCTTTCTGTGGCACATATTACCCTCTGCTTGCTAGCTCATATTGTTAAGCAATGCCTCAGACTTTGAAACTATCATCCTTTTTTTTCAATGGAGGCACTTGAAGCCCTCCTGCTAAAATGCGGTTACCACCTGACTTAAGAACAAAACCATTCAACATGGTTGGGAATCATACACGAACAATGATGGATTTAATCTTTGTTAAAAGACGCAGAGTGTCTATTGTAAACCACATAAAATACTGGAGGAACTCAGCTGGTCAAGCAACATAAACAGTCAACATTTTAGGCAGAGACCTTTCATCAGGATTCCAGAGATTTAAGTCCTGCTGAAGGGTCTCAGCCAGAAATGTAGACTGCTTATTCATTTCCACAGATGCTGCCTGACCTGCTAAGAACCTCTAGTATCTTGTGTGTGTTGTCCTGGATTTCCGGCTTCTGCAGAATCGGAGGTTGATTGGTTCTTGATTGGTCAGGGTGTCAAAGGTTGTGGGGAGAAGACAGAAGAATGAGGTTAAGATGGAAAATAAATCAACCATGATTGAATGGTGGAGCAGATTCTTGAATAATAAGAACATCAAAAATTGCCGGAAGAAGGCAGGAGAATGGGGATGACAGAGAAAAATAAATCAAGCATGATCAAATGCTGGAGCAGACTCAATGGGCTGAATGGCCTCATTCTGTTCCCCCATATCTTATGGTCTTCCTTTTCTCCATTTCTCCAGTATCATAATCCCGAGATCTCAATATCCACAAATTCTACTGTCTTGCCTACTTCCCAGTTTAATGGCAATACCATTGACAGCCTTGCCTTCAGCTCTGGAATGTCCACCCAAAATACTTCCTTTATCTCCTTGTCCTATTTTAAGACATTCCCTACAATTTGACTCTCTGAGAAAGAGATTTTAAAGTATATTTCTTAAAGCCTTCTTATGAAATTGGCAGTTAGTTTTTAATATAAAAAACTGGAAAAACAGTTTTTAATAGAGAAAGCTAGCTATCATGTTTGTGCGGGGATTAGGCCTCAAGACGTGGTGTCGCCTGTTTACAGCCACCAGGTGAGATGCTGCAGAACCGGTATGCTCCACCAGGAGGTGGTGTGGAGCAGTGTCCAGGCTGGAGTCGATGCTGCCCCCTAGTGTTTGCTTGGCAGAAGACAAGCTTATTTGTGGTTGACTGCAAATTTTTGCATTGAGGGCTTGGGTCTGGACTATTTTTTTTGCATGGTTGTATCTTACTGACTTTTTTTATATGCTTTCTATCTTGTACATGCTATGTGTGCTTTGTGCTGTGTGACTGTTGGTACAGTGTTTTGCACCTTGGGCCTGGTGTAACGCTGTCTTGCTTGCCTGTATTTATGGGTATACATGAATGATTGACAATTAGAATTGATCCCATTGAGTCCGGGCTGACCAGTGTGCCCAGCCGCCTAGTCCTAATTCCCTATGTTCAGCCTTATCCTTGTAAACCCAGCCCCTTCATGTACCTGTTCAAGTGTTTCTTAAGTCAGAATCAGGTTTAATATCACCGGCATGTGTTGTGAAACTTGTCTTTGCAGCAGCAGTACAATGCAATACTTAATAATAGAGAAAAAAAACTATGAATTACAGTTAGTATATAAGGTTAAATAAGCAGTGCAAAAATAGAAATAAAAAAGTAGTGAGGTAGTGTTCATGGGTTCAATGTCCATTCTGAAATCAGATGGCAGAGGGAATGAAGCTGTTCCTGAATCATTGAGTGGGTGCCTTCAGGCTTCTGTACCTCCTTTCTGATGCTAACAATGAGAACAAGGCATGACCTGGGCGATGGGGGTCCCTAATGATGGATGCTGCCTTTCTGAGGCACTGCTCTTTGAAGATGTCCTGGATACTTTGGAGGCCAGTGCCCATGATGGAGCTGACTAAGTTTACCCCTCTCTTGCAGCTTATTTTGATCCTGCCCTCCAAGCCCACCACATACTAGATGGTGATGCAGCCAGTTAGCCAGTTTCAGATTTCCGGGTTTATTCCTGCCCAGGGGCACTCCATGTGGAGTTTGCATGCACTCCATGTGGAGATTGCACGAACTCCCTGTGACTGCATGGGCTTCTCTTGGAGGCTCAGCTTCCTTCCAGATCTCAAAAACGTGGCTTGAGAGGTTAATTCGCCACTGTAAATTTCCCTGAACGCACGAGTGAGTGGTAAAATCTGTGAGAGAAGGAGAGTATGTTCAGTTAATTTATTGTCAAAGTACATATATGTCACCATTTTAACAACCATATACAATGTGGGGAGAATACCTTGTAAATGGTTGTTTGACGGTCAAAAGTAGATTTATTATCAAAGTGCAAACAATGTATGTCACCATATAGTACCCTGAGATTCATTTTCTTACAGGCATTTACAGGAAAATAAAGAAATGCAATAGAATTTATGAAAAAAAACATATATAATTAAAGACTGACAAACAACCGATGTGCAAAAGAAGACAAATTGTCTAAATAAATAAATAATACTGAGAACTTGAGTTTTTCCCAGTGAGTGAATAGGTTGTGGAATCAGTTTAGAGTTGTGGTGAGTGAAGTTATCTACGCTGGTTCAGGACTCAGTGGTTCTTCATTGAGGACCATTGAGCGGGTGCAGAAAGAAGGCCTGGAAGATCATCGGGGACACCAGACACCCCAACCAGAAACCGTTCCAGCTGCTTCCGTCTGGCAAACGCTACCACAGCATTAAAGCCAGGACCAACAGGCTACGGGTCAGTTTCTCTCTACAAGCCATTAGACTTTTAAATTCGCATGGAGTCAAAACGCAAAGATTTTTACTCCCTCACATTGTGGGAGGATGTAAGATTTAAATAAATTCTAATTCTGATGGTTTGAATTTATTTTATTTATTGAGGTACAGCGTGGAATAGGCCCTTCCAGCTCTTTGAGCCAAGCTGACCATCAATCCCTGATTTAAACCTAGTCTAATCACAGGACGGTTTACAATGAGCAATTAACCTGCCAACCGGTTCATCTTTGGACTGTGAGAGGAGACCCACACAGTCACAGGGAGAACATACAAACTCCTTACAGGCAGCGGCGGGACTGGTAATAACCGTTCCTGAACCTAGCACTGTGGTACCGAAAGCTCCTGTACATCCTTCCCAATGGCAGCAGTGAGAGGAGAGCACGGTCTGAACGGTGGGGGTTTTTGACGATGGATGCTGCTTTCTTGTGGCAGTGCTCCTTGTAGATGTGTTTAACGGTGGGTGGGGGGGGGGGTGCGGCTTTGCCTGTGGTGAACCGGGCTACTCACCACTTTCTGTAGGCAAGGCATCTGTGAGCGTAAGGGCCTGTTTGCTTGCTGCATGGCTCTGTGACACACATCGGTGTCCTGAATTACTTGGGATGGCCCCTGATTCTAGAAAATTTAGCCAAGGAAAACATTATCTATTCATAAAACAGGCCGTGAGTTAAGGGAGCTGTACAAACAAGGGCTTGCAAGTTTTACTGTTGTACAGTGACCAAATACAACACATGCTAAGACCATCAGCAATGGTTTTTCCCACAAATATACAAAAGCTTATTGACTCACAAAAATACACGCAATAATCAATGGTTCAAGAACTATTTATGATTTCAAATTAAACTGTGATTACTATTATCCACAGAACTTTCAAGCCCCTGCGGTGCCCTGCATTCTCAGAACTCCCTCAGTGCAACCATCGAGGCTGCTCCTCCAAGGAAACCTGGGCATGGACGTAACACTGGAATAGGGGCAGGCAGTCAATTTAGGCAGAGCCATTGACTGCCTGAGGCCTGGGCCTATAAGTGCCCAGCTGGGTCAGACCAGCCAGGAGATTGCTTGTTTGCCCCACCTCCCTCTGTACTGGATGACTGCAGATTAGGAGCGTGGAGCTGAAGTGCGGCCCGAACTGGAGTAGCAGCCCCTTCAGATATTCAAACAGGGGCTGCAATCTCTCACCCTCCATATTTACACGGTACACTAACTCCCCCCCTACCCCCAGCCGCAGAAAGGACAGGTGGACGGGGTGTCAGTGAACCAGCTCAAAAATCTGTTGCATGGAACTGTCCTATGCAACACCTTCCAGCCCAGGTCCCCAGTGTCCAGGGGAAGAAAGCCTGCATAAAGAGACCTCTCTCACCAACAAATGGTAAAGCAGACTACTGTGGCATTGCATATAAGGCAGCAGGAAGGGGACTGGTTTTTATTTGGCTCACTCCTACTCACAGTTGTGGTGGCACTGTGCCTAGGTCAAGGGTTCAAAATAATTTGCCTTGAATTTTTTAGATTGTATCAAAAATAATTGGAAAAACACATCCTGAGCCTTAATTAGAGATTTATTTTTGCTTTATAAATTCAATGACAATATCCACTCAATGTCACTATTAGGTACATCTGCTCATTAATGCAAATATCTAATTAGCCAATCAATGCATAAAAGCATGCAGACATGGTCAAGAGGTTTAGTTGTTGTTCAGGCCGAACATCAGAATGAGGAAGAAATGTGATATAAGTGATTTTGTTGGTGGAGTGATTGTCAGTGCCAGACAGGATCTCAGAAACAGCTGATCTCCGAGGATTTTCATACACAACAGAAGGCATTCGATAAGGTGCTGCTGAAAAGACTTGACCAGGAGATAAGGTGCATAGAGTTAGGGTGATGTAATAGCATGGATCGAGGACTAGTTAACTAATAGAAAGCAGAGAGTTGGGATACATGGGTGTTACTCTGGTTGGCAATCAGTGGTGAGTTGTGTGCCACAGGGGTCAGTGCTGGGCCCACAACTGTTCATGATATACAGTAACAATCTGGAAGAAGGGACCAGGTGTAATCTATCTAAGTTTGCTGATGATAGTAAATTGAGTGGAAAAGCAAATTGTGCAGAAGATAACGGAGAGTCTACAGAAAGATATAGATAGGTTAGGTGAGTGGGCAAGGGCCTGGAGGATGGAATACAATGCTGGCAAATGCAAGGTCATCCATTTTGGAAGGAAAAATGGAATGGCAGATTATTATTTAACTGGTAAAAAATTGCAGCATGCTGCTGTGCAGAGGGACTTGGGAGTGCTTGTGCATGAATCACAAAAGGTTGGTTTGCAGGTACGGCAGGCTATCAAGAAGGTAAATGGGATGTTGGCCTACATTGGTAGAAGGATTGAGTTTAAGAGCAGGGAGGTTATGCTGCAACCGTACAGGGTACTGGTGAGGCCGCAACTGGAGTACTGCGTGCAGTTCTGGTCTCCTTGAGGAAGGATATACTGGCTTTGGAGGCGGTGCAGAGGAGGTTCACCAGGTTGATTCCAGAGATGAGGGGGTTAGACTATGAGGAGAGACTGAGTCACCTGGGACTGTACCCGCTGGAATTCAGAAGAATAAGAGGAGATCTTATACAAAACATATAAAATTATGACAGGGTTTATAAGAAAAAGGCAAGAGAGTTGTTTCTATTGATAGGTGAGACTAGAATGAGGAGACATAGCTCAAGATTTGGGGGAGTAGATTTAGGACAGATGTGAGGATGAACTGCTTTTCCCAGTGAGTGGTGAATCTGTGGAATTCTCTGCCCAATGAAGCATTGGAGGCTACCTCAGTAAATATATTTAAGACAAGGTTGGATAGATTTTTGCATAGTAGGGGTTATGGGGAAAAGGTAGGTAGATGGAGATGAGTCCATGGTCAGATCAGCCATGATCTTATTGAATGGTGGATCAGGTTTGACGGGCCAGATGGCCGACTCCTGCTCCTATCTCTTATGTTCTTATGATAATGTGCAGCACAGGTCGATAATAAACTGTAAGTCCATAATAAGATAGATAGAGAGGTCAAGTGTCTATCTTCTGGAACTGGACACTTTCAACAATTAAAATGGCAGGATAGAAGCTGACCTTGAGCCTGGTAGTGAATGCTTTCCTGCTCCTTTATCTTCTGTGTGACGGGAGGGGGCAGCAGAGAGAATGTCCAGGTTGGGTGGGATCTTGGATGATGTTGGCTGCGAGCAGTGTAGACAGAGTCCATGAAGACTGGTTTCCATTCTGTGCTGAGCTGTGTCCACAACTCTGCAGTTTCTTGCGGTCATGGACAGAGCAGTTCTCATTTCAAGCTGTGATGCATCCAGATAGGATGCCTTCTAGGATGCAGAGATAGACAGGTTCTTGGCAGAGATAGATGGGTTCTTGATTAGCCAGGGCATCAAAGGGTATGGGGTGAAGGCAGGGGAGTGGGGATGACTGGAAGAATTGGATCAGCCCATGATTGAATGGCGGAGCAGACTTGATGGGCTGAATGGTCTACTTCTGCTCCTATATCTTATGGTTCCGGCTGGGGGGCACAGTGAGATCAGCGCCGGACTCCGGAGCGAAGGCTCCCAAGTTCGAATCCAGGTCGGGCCACCCCCAAGCACACTTTCCATCCCTGCCGGATTGAGCATCGAGCTAGCCACTCGGCCTCATAAAAAATACAAGGGTTGAGTCAGGAACATTCATAACGTGATCCGGTTAATCTTGGCATCACATGCCAGATAAGAATGGCTGAATGTCTGGTACGACACGCTTAAAAAATCTTATGGTATCTGTAAAAATAGGTGATGGTCAAAGGGGACCTGCCCAATTTCCTTTTCCTCCTGAGGAAGTAGACTTTCTGGTACACTTTCTTGACCATGGGTGTTCACTCATGCTAACTTAAATCTTTCAACCCTTTCGATGTAAGCAGGAACATGTGCACTGCTCCCTTCCCCCGAAGTCAATGACTTTGACTCTGGCTTCTTCCACCTTCCTTTCCAATCCTGATGAAGGGTCTCGGCCTGACATGTCATCTGTTTATTCCCCTCTATGGATGCTGCCTCACCTTCTGAGTTCCTCCAGCATTTTGAATGTGTCACTTTGACTCTTTTGTCTTGAAGACATTGAGAGAAGAGATGCTGTCACAACACCATGTTACTGGGCCCACTATCTCATTCCCGTACTTTGACTCGTCGGTGTTTGAGATTCAGTCCCCTACAGTGGTAACATCCGCAAACTTGTAGAATTGTGTGTGTGTTTGTTTGTGTAGGGAGTAGAGTAGGGACTGAGGTTGCAAGCTTGTGGAGCACCAGTGTTTAGAATATTCAGGGCAGGGGTGTTGCTGCCTATCCTTACGGACTGCAGTCAGTAAAGATAGGCGCACATGTGAGCCAAAGACACATCTGAAGCATTTGTGACTGTCTACAGACAGAAGAAGTGTATAATTGAATTGCCTTTGCTTCTAGCCACTGTAATTCACCCTACATGATGATAAAATATGATGTATCTTACTAGAGCAAAGGATGTGGGACCAGAGAACCCCTGGTTGTAGGAGTAAGGAGCTGTTGTCCTTACAGCTTGTTGTCCAACTAGCTGCACTGGTTGTTAGGCTGTTCCAATTACAAAATTAACACTGATCCATCAATCAAAGTTCAAAGTAAATTTATTATCAAAGTACATATATGTCACCTTATACAACTCTGAGATTAATTTTCTTGTAAATACACAAAACATGGTAGTTCAATGAAATGCAAACACGAGGAAATCTGCAGATGCTGGAAATTCAAGCAACACACACAAAAAAATGCTGGTGAACGCAGCAGGCCAGGCAGCATCTCTAGGAAGAGGTACGGTCGACGTTTCGGGCCGAGACCCTTCGTCAGGACTAACTGAAAGAAGAGATAGTAAGAGATTTGAAAGTGGGAGGGGAGGGGGAGATCTGAAATGATAGGAGAAGACAGGAGGGAGAGGGATGGAGCTAAGAGCTGGAAAGTTGATTGGCAAAAGGGATACGAAGCTGGAGAAGGGAGAGGATCATGGGACGGGAGGCCTAGGGAGAAAGAAAGGGGGAGGGCGGGAAGCCCAGAGGATGGGCAAGGAGTTATAGTGAGAGGGACAGAGGGAGAAAAAAGAGAGAGGAAAAAAGGGGAATGAATAAATAAGTAAATAAATAAGGGATGGGGTACGAAGGGGAGGTGGGGCTTTAACAGAAGTTAGAGAAGTCAATGTTCATTAATGGAAGTTAGTTCTTCCGTCCAGCTCATAGCTCCATCCCTCCCCTCCTGTCTTCTCCTATCATTTTGGATCTCCCCCTCCCCCTTCCACTTTCAAATCTCTTACTATCTCTTCTTTCAGTTAGTCCTGGCGAAGGGTCTCGGCCGGAAACGTCGACTGTACCTCTTCCTATAGATGCTGCCTGGCCTGCTGCATTCACCAGCATTTTTTCTGTGTGTTAGTTCAATGAAACTCCAGACAAGGCAAACGAACGACCAATATGCGAAAGACAACAAACTATGCAAATACTAAAAGAAAAATAATAATAAATGAATAAGCAATAAATATTGAGAACATGAGATGAAGAGTCCTTGAAAGTGAGTCCATTGGTTGTGGGGACATTTCAGTGATAGGGCAAGAGAAGTTATCCCCACTGGTTCAAGAGCCTGCACATGGTGATGAGGCAATGTACAAACACCTCTGAGACAGCGGCGGGTATTAAACTGAGATCGGTGATCACTGGCACTGCAAAGACTGCAAAGCGATTGCACTGACCACAATGCTACTGTGCTCGTAGGCGTTTGGTACAGAGCCAATCATCAGCTGCTTCTGAAGGCTCTTCTGGCTGAATAGAGAAACAAAGCAATTCTGTGTTGAATGCTTCCCATCCGAAGAAGATCTGCTTTTAGTTTGCAGACACATCACTTTGTACAAATAATAAAGACCTTTTTGTTTAGCTGAATACAAGGACTTGCTATGTACTTTTCACCGAATTTTAAATTCAGCAGTCAATAGTATTTAAAGTGATATCTCCTCTTGCATCTAGGTGTTAGAACATAGAACACTACAGAACAGTACAGATCCTTCAGCCTATGATGCTATGGCAATCCTTTAACCTGCTTTAAGATCAATCTAACCCTTCCCTCCTACATGCTCTCTATTTTTCTTTCATCCATTTGCCTATTTAAGGCCCCCTTAAGTGTCCCTATTATATCTGCCAGTACCACCTCCCCATGCGCCCAACAACCTCTGTGTAAATAACTTACCTCTGACATTCCCTCCCATACTTTCCTCCAATCACTTAAAATTATTCCCCCTTGTATTAGTCATTCCCACCTTGTGAAAATGTCTCTGGCTATCCATGCGGTTTATTCCTCATTTTGTACACCTCTATCAAGTTAACTCCTCATCCTCCTTCGATCCAATGAGGGAAGTCCCAGTTCACTCATCCTATCCTCATAAGACATGCTCTCTAATCCAGGCAGATTCCTGGTACACACGTTCTTTCTCTCTCTCTCCTTTTCCTCCCTCTGTCCCTCTCACTATACCCCTTGTTCATCCTCTGGGGTTTCCCCCCTCCCTCTTTTCCTTCTCCCTGGGCCTCCTGTCCCATGATCCTCTCATATCCCTTTTGCCAATCACCTGTCCAGCTCTTGGCTCCATCCCTCCCCCTCCTGTCTTCTCCTATCATTTTGGATCTCCTCCTCCCCCTCCCACTTTCAAATCTCTTACTAACTCTTCCTTCAGTTAGTCCTGACGAAGGGTCTCGGCCCGAAACGTCGACTGTACCTCTTCCTAGAGATGCTGCCTGGCCTGCTGCGTTCACCAGCAACTTTGATGTGTGTTGCTTGAACTTCCAGCATCTGCAGAATTCGTGTTGTTTGAGATTCCTGGTAAGTCTCTTCTGCACCCTCTCTAAAGCTTCCCTATCCGTCCTATAATGTCGTGCCTAGGACTGAACATGATATTCCAAGTGTGGTCATTGAACGTTCCTCCTCCATTAGAATTGAGACTGAAATACTTTCTTGGCCATTGTAGATTTGCAACTCCACTCTAAGAAAGCAGGATGGAGCCTATTTTGTCTGACAAGGTGTTAGATGGAGGTTGATAGAGTGTGCGCGCGTGCGCGTGTGTGTGTGTGCACGTGCATATGTGCTTGCACACACCATTGGCTCACGTGAAGAGGCAGCAAGCAGTGCAGAGCGATAGGCAGGGAATTCTGGAGTTCAGTAGCTTGGAAGCTGGAGGCATGGCCTCCACTCATGGGTTGATTAAATTCAGGGTGGGCAGGAGGCCAGGATCAGGGGAGCTGTGAATGTCAGACAGGAGGAGATTGGAGAGGAAGACAGGGTGGGATTCGCAAGTGTTGGTGTGGCCTTCGGAACAGGGGTGTTACTTACCTGGCAGAGTGTCTGAGAGGGAGGAGGATTAGAGAGGATGCTTCTCATCTTCCAGATAAAAAGGATGAATACTCCTTATTCCTGATCTCCCCACCATAAAGAAAACTCAACTGTACCGTCCAACAATCTGCTATCTCAACAAAAGCAGTGGTCTTTTATTCATTAAAGGTTAACTGAGGGGGAGGGGTTAAAGGTTATGGGGAGAAAGTAGGAGAATGGGATTGAAAAAATATAGCTATTATTGAATGGAGGGGCAGATTCAATTATCTGAATGGTTAAATCTGTACCTACAGTACTTCTTGTGGTCTGCGGTCTAAGTGCTGGGACTTTCTAGCTAAGCATCTAAAGATCAGCTTTATTTGCCACATGTACATTGAAACATACAATGACATGCATTATTTGCATCAAATCAGATCAACGAGGATTGTGCTGGGGGCAGCCCGCAAGTTTCGGCATGTTTCCGGCGCCGACATAGCAGGCCCACAGTTTACTCACCCTAACTCTAACCCGTTCGTCTTTGTGTGAGGAAACCAGAGCACCCGGAGGAAATGCACGCGGTCATGGGGAAACCTGCAAACTCCTCACAGACAGCACCAGGAACTGAACCCCTACTGGTGGTCATTGGCACTGTGAAACGGTTGCACTAAATACTAAGCTACCGTGCTGGTAGGGCGTGTCTTCCACTGAAGAACTTGTCTTCTTTGTTAAGTGCCTCCAATAACAACTCTGACGCAGCTGATCCAGCTTAACGTGAAACAAGCTCTAACAAACCCACTCCTAGAGGATTGCTGGTGGGCAGATCCAGTTTAAAATATCTTCTCTATAATACTCCATACAGTAACATGGCAGTGCAGTGGGTTGTCCAATCTGAGTGAAGTCTAGGCTCTCGTTATGTGCATAAGTACAATGAGGTACAGTACAGTGAAAAACTTGATTGCAGTTGCATCACAGGCTTGTAGATTCAAACAACACACAGTAGATAAAATATATAAGACCATGAAGGAATAGATTTCCTAGGATCTGAAATATAAACTAACAGGTCATATGCATACAACGAAACCTTGTGTACTTTGTCCCCTCTTTTAATACCCTGAACAGTATTGGAATCTCTAAGAGCAATAGCAAGGGGTTCTAAAGCCAATAAAGGGCTAAGAGGACGGCCCTGCTGAGTACCTCTGTATAATCTAAGGTAAGGAGATTTTTGATAGTGGAAAAGGTGTTTCATTGCGAGGGAAGGATTAGGGTTGTCAAGTTGGTTCAAGAACATGATGGTTGCAGGAAAGTAGCTGTTCCTGAACCTGGTGGTCTGAGACTTCAGTCCTGTACTTCCTGCCCAAGGGCAGTAGTGAGAAGAGGGTGTGACACGGATGGTGGGGGCCCTTGGTGATAGATGGTGCCTTCTTGAGTGGCGTCTCCTGTGGTTGCTTTCAGTGGTGTTCACGCCAGCAACCCCTGTTCCTTCCTGAGCTCCAAAGCTGCAATTCCCTACTGTAAGCTAACCCCCAGTGTAAGCTAGCAGCAAGTGAATCAGGCCTTGATGAGCATGCGAGAGAGAATAAGTTACTAGGAAATAAATGATCAAATGGACTGATGAAAGCTGGCATAGGCTTGATGGGCCAAATAACCTCCCTCTATGGCATAAGAAAATGGACATGATGAATTCAAACCTATCACTGGCAGTTTCCTGGAGATGAGAGATTCCGCAGATGCTGGAAAATCTCGAGCAACACACAAAGGGCAGCAGGAGTTCAAGGGTCAGGCAGCATCTGTCGGTTCGTTTACATTTTGGGGCGAGACCCTCCGTCAGGGCTGGAAAGGTAAAGGGGAAATGGCCAGGATAAAAGAAAAGTCAAAGTGATGGATTGAGCGAGAGCTGCCGGGTGATTGGTGGACCCAGGGTAGGAAGGTGATAGACCGGTGGGGGATTGGG
Organism: Mobula birostris; assembly: GCF_030028105.1. NCBI lineage: Eukaryota > Metazoa > Chordata > Chondrichthyes > Myliobatiformes > Myliobatidae > Mobula > Mobula birostris. The sequence goes on along the minus strand of NC_092385.1, from coordinate 8,668,804 downwards.
AGAGTGGGAACGATGTAAGAAGCTGGGAGGAGATAAGGTGGAAGTTACAAAAGGCTGAGAAAGATGGACTCTCATAGAAGAGGACAGCTGAACATGGAATAAAGAGGAGGCAAGGAGGGGAACTTTGGGGAGGAATGCGCGGGTGATGGGCAGATCAAGGGGGCAGGCACAGAAAAGAGGCAGCTGGTGGGATAAGGGAAAAAAACAGGGGACAGAGGGGAATGGTTACCATAAGTTGGAGAAATCGCCGTTGATGCTGTCAGCTTGGAGACTACCAAGGAAGAACATAAAGTGCTCTTCCTCTAATCTACGTCATCAGGAGGTGGTGGACAGATATGCTGACGTGGGAATTGGAAGTGAAAATACGTTGGCTGGCCGCTGGGAGATCCTGACTAGTGCAGCAGATGGAGTGAAGGTACTCAAAGTCTGCATCAGGTCTTACAAGGGCATGTTTTTGGAATTAGAATTGGCTTTATTATTGTCGCATGCACTGAGATGCGACAAAAAGCTCATCTTGCACACTGTTCATACGAATCAGATGATTGCATGGTGCATTGAGGTAGAACAATGCAGAATAAAGTGTAACAGCCGCAGAGAAAGCCCAGTGCAGGGAAACAATAAAGTGCAAGATTATAACGAGGTGGATTGTGAGGTCATGAATTCATCTTATTTTATTTGGAAACCATTCAGTTATCTGATTATTGTGGAATAGAAGCTGTCCTAGAGCCTGGTGGTACGTGCTTTCAGTCGTTGGTATCTTCTACCCAATGGAAGAGGGGAGAAGCGGGGATGTCCAGGGTGGGAGGGACCATTGATTAGGCTTGCTGTTTTATGGAGGCAGCAAGAATTATAGACAGAGCCCATAGAGGAGGAGTTGGGTTCGGATGTACTGAGCTGTGTCCACATCGCTCTGCAGTTCCTTGCCGTCACACGCAGAGTAGTTGCCGTACCAAGCTGTGATGCAGCCAGATAGGATGTAATGCATGCACAGAGCAGCAGAAATCCAGGGACTGCTGTCTGCAAATAGCGTCAGGGACTTTACCACTCTCCCTTCCCTTCTCACACACTGAACCTTGGCAGCAAGCTGCACTGAAGGATCTGCCAAATGGCCGGTGTGGGTCAGACCAGTAACACTGGGAAGGTACTGACAATGTAGATTTATGAAAGGGAAATTATGTTTAACAAATTTGTTAGATTTTTTGTTTGAAGCTGTAACTAGCACTGTTAATGGGAACCAGTAGATGTTCGAAGCCTTTGATAAGGAGCCAGATAATAGTTCAAGTTCTTTGTCACTTCAACTGTATACATCCGCCTGTCATCAGATTTCTGAATGGACACGGAACCCATGAACTCTACCTCAGAACACACAAGATGCTGGAGGAACTCAGCAGGCCAGGCAGCATTTCTGGAAAAGAGTAAACAGTCGATGTTTCGGACCAAGACCCTTCATCAGGCCTGCTACGTTCCTCCATTATTTTGTGTGTGTGGCTTTGGATTTTCAGCATCTGCTGATTTTCGCGTGTTTGAAACATTCCCTCACTACTTATTAATTTTTATTTTTGCACTCCTTATTTAATTTAATTACTCAATATACTGCATATACTTAATGTAATTCACAGTTTTTGTTTCTCTGTTATTATGTACTGCATTGTACTGCTGACATAAAGACAAAATTCATAACATATGCCAGTGATATTAAACCTGATTCTGATGTATACTGTCAAATAAAAGAACATTCCTCTGGACCAAAAAAGATTGGGAATAAAGTAGATTGGGAACCCCTGCTCTGGAGTAAGAGACAATTAAACAGAATTAGCATGAGTGGCATTCTGGGTAATATTTCCATAAGACCATGAGACCATAAGATATAAGAGCAGAATTATGTCAATTGGCCCATCGAGTCTGCTCTGCCATTTCATCATGGCTGATCCTTTTTCCCTCTCAGCCCATATCTCCTGTCTTCTCCCTGTATCCCTTCATGCCCTGACTAATGAAGAGTCTATCAACCTCTGCCTTCAATATACCCAATGACTTGGCTTCCACGGATGCCTGTGGCAATGAATTCCACAGATTCACCACTCTCTGGCTAAAGAATCGTCCTCACCTCTGTTAAAAAAGGACATCCCTCTATTCTGAGGATGTGTCCTCTGGTCTTAGACCTCCCACCATAGAAAACATCCATTCTTTCGAGGTCTTTCAACATTTGATAGGCTTTAGTGAGGTCTCCCCTCATTCTTCTGAATCCAGTGAATACAGGCCCAGAGCCATCAAATGCTCCTCACAGGACAAAAGTGAATTGAAGATTGATTAATGAATACAAAACAGAAGGATAAATGTGACATTTGTCGATTATGAATGTGTTTATGGGGCACGGGGTGTGTTTATGCTAGGGCCCAAGCTGTTCACAATGTATATTAAGAATTTAGATAAAGCAATCGTAATACAGCATATCAAAGATGAAATCACGCTATGTGGGGCTTGAGAAGGAAGCACCAAGGTTTCAGAAAGAGATGGGCAGATTAAATGAAAGGGCGAGCAATTGACAGATGAAGTATAATGCCAGGCACCTCGTCAGAAAGGTGGGGCAATTTTTTAAACATGAGAAATTACATTTTTGCATTCAGAGGGACTTCAGTAACCTTTGTTGAAAGTCAACATGCAATACTGGAGGAGCTTGTGAACTAGGAAGGCAAATACTTAGCAATACTTCAGGGCCCAATGAGTCTACCCTACTCAATTACACCCATGTGGCCAATTAACCTATTAACCTGTGCATGTTTGGAATGTGTGAGGAAACTGAAGCACCCAGAGAGAATCCATGTGGTCACAGGGAGCGTTAGATCCCACACCACCAGGTTCAGGAACCCTACAACCATCAGGCTCTTGAACCAGTGAGGATAACTCAAAACAGATTCCACAACTTACAGACTCACTTTCAAGAATTCTACAACTCGTGTTCTCAGTATTTATTTTTATTTGCAGAATTTGCAATCTTTTGCACATTGGTTGGTTGTCTTTATTGGTGTATAACTTTTCATAAATTCTGTTGTCTTTCTTTATTTTCCTGTAAATGACTGCAAGACAATGAGTCTCAAGGTAGTATATCATGTGGCATACACTTACTTAGAAATTAAATTTACGGGCCGGCTGGTGGCACAACGACGTCGGCGCTGGACCCGGGAGCGGAGGTTCCTGGGTTCGAAACTGGTCGGGTCCGGGCCGAGTACGCTTTCCATCCGTGCCGGGTTCAGTGTCGAGATCGCAACTCGACCTCGTAAAATAAAGGGAAAATGCTGCGAAAATGTCTGTGTGAGGAGTGGCCCGCCACACAAAATCTCTCTCTCTCTCGCTCCGCGCCTTGTAAAAGCCATGAAAAAGACATCATCACGGATGCACGCACAGACTCGCGCATGCAGGCACACGCCAAAAAAAAAGAAATTAAATTTACTTTGACGGTAGTGGAATTGAACCTGGATCGCAGGTACTGTAATAGCATTACGCTAACTGCCACGCTACTGTGCTGCCCCTGTGCTAGTCTGTGTCTCCATTGTCCTCCTATGTAGGGAACGATTGAAGGGGTGCAGTGAAGAACCAGCTGTGCGATTCCAGTGATGACAGGTTCGTCACAGAAGGAATAGTTGAAGCAGATCAGGCTTTGAGGTTAGAACCGGAGGTGATTTCATTGAAAGCAACAATCTTTTTTTCAGGACTTGGGATGTTTGGCTTTTCACCTGACTTAGGGATTCAGAACAAAGAGTTTCAACTCAAAATATGAGGTTGCCCAGTTAGCACGAAGTGAGAGGAAGGGTCTTCATCTGTTGGGTGGAGAACCTTGAGCGCTTCAGCCAAAGGAGCTGTGGAGACTCAGTCGATGATTAGACTCGAGGCTGAAGAAGGCAGAATTTTAAATATTAAGGGAATTGAGGGTTCTACAGAGTGCAGAAAAAGTTCAAAGTAAATTTATTATCGAAGTACATATAAGTCACCATGTACAATCCTGAAATTCATTTTTTGTGGGCATAATCAGTAAATCCAAGAAACATAACAGAATCTACAAAATGCCATACCCAACAGTATGGACATACAACTAATGTGCAAAAGACAACACAATGTACAACTATAAAGAAAAATAAAGAAATAATAATAATAATAAATAAATTAGGAATAATTATTGAGAACATGGGAGGAAGAGCCCTTGAAAGTGAGCCCATAGGTGGCGGGAACAGTTTAGTATTGGTGCAAATGAAGTTGAGTGAAAGTATCCACTGGTTCAAGATCCTAATGGCTGAGGAGTGATAACTGTTCTTGAACCTGGTGGCATGAGTCCTGAGGCTCCTGTACCACCTTCCTGATGGAGGCAGCATGGCCTGGGGTGTCGGGGTCCTTGATAACGGATGCTGCTTTCCTGCAACAGTGCTCCGTGGCCTCAGTGGTGGGGAGGGTTTCACCAGTGATGGACTGGTCCGTATCCTGTAGGCATGAGTGTTTCCATACTGGGCCATCACGCAATCAGCCAATATACCCTCCGCCACACATGTACAGAAGTGGAGCTGAAGTAAAAAGCCAGCCAAAGACTTTTGAACGGCAGAGGTGAAGAAACAGGCCTTTGGCCTAACTGGTCCATTCCAAACACAGCAAACACTGCTGGTCCAAGTTGCCTGCTTTCAGCCCAGAAACCTCCAAGCCCCACCGCTCAATGTACCTATCTAAATGCCCCTCAGATGCTGCAATTGTACCTGCCTTAACCATTTCCACTGGCAGATCTTTCCAGGTATTCACTGCCCTCTGTGTACAGAAGTTGCCTCTCAGGGCTCTTAAAGCTCCTCCCTCTTGTATCTGTGCCTGTTATGGTAAAACAACCCAACCACACCAGCCTCCGGGGTTTAGGCACTCTAATTCTCCAGAGTGTGGCTAGCTGGCACGGTCCCCTTAAAGATTCTGACCCACTCCGCTAATTGGTGGCCATGATTTTTCACCAAGACTCGGATATTTAAAGAGCACCTGAGCTCAAGTTCAGGGCTCAGCCGTCAGCTCAACTTTGGGTCAGTCTGATATAGTGTTTCGGTTTTCTCTCTCATTTGGATTCTTGACTAGTCTTGTCAGGTTCTCATCTAACACCTTGTCAAGAAAACTGTTCTTGTTTCAGTCTTGAAATTGTGTCTCGATCCTAGTCTTGGATATTCCAGCACTTGGGTTCTGACCAGTCTTGGCCAGGCTTTGTCACAGTGTCCTCTAGTTTTTGACTCCGCAACCCTCTGTGTCCATACCCCTCATGATTGTATAAACTTCGATGAGGTCACCTCTTATATTCCAGGGAATAAAGATTCAGAGTAGCCCATCTTTATAACTGAGGCCCTTTTAGTCCAGGCATCATCCTCGGAGATCTCTTCAGCATCCTCTCCAGCTTGACAACATCTTTTCTGTAGATGTTGTCAGACTTGCTGAGCTCCTTCAGCTCTTTGTGTGTAGTGAGGCTCAATCATCTCCTTTTCCTACTTCTTGTGTTCTCTTCTGAGGTGTACGAGGCTGAAGGGTGACCTTAGAGAGGAATATAAAATTATAAGGCTGGTTACAGTCTTCCCCAAAGGTCATCATCATCATTACGTGCCTTGCCATAAAACACAGGCCATCATAGTCTTGACCATGATTATTCTAGGAAAATCTTTCTACAGAAGTGGTTTGCCATTGCCTTCTTCTGGGCAGTGTCTTTACAAGATGGGTGACCCCAGCCATTATCAATATTCTTTCGAGATTGTCTGCCTGGCGTCAGTGGTCGCATAACCAGGACTTGTGATGTGCACCAGCTGCTCAAATGACCATCCACCACCTGCTCCCATGGTGTCAGGTGACCCTGATTGGGGGGTGGGGGGCTAAGCAGGTGCTTCACCTTGCCCAAGGGTGACCTGCAGGCTTTCAGAGGGAAGGAGCGCCTTACACCTCCTTTAGTAGAGACAGATCTCCACCCCACCACCCAGCCAGAGGGTATAGATTTGAGGTGAGATGGAAAAGATCTTCAAGGGACCTGAGGGACAATGTTTTCAGACAGAGTGGTGAGTATATAGAATAAGCTGCCAGGGGAAGCGATAGAGGCAGGTAAAATTATAATGTTTTGTTATATCAAAATAATTTCATTCATAATAAAAATATTTACAATAATAAACCAATCAATGCCTTTTCAGTGTTGGTGCGTGGCCAAGTGGTTAAGGCGTCGGTCTACTGATCTGAAGGTCGCGAGTTCAAGCCTCAGCCGAGGCAGCATGTTGTGTCCTTGAGCAAGGCACTTAACCACACATTGCTCCTGCACGTTTATAGCCCAGTGGCAGCGGTTGGCGCAGTATGGACAAGACAAGACAAGACATTCTTCATAGTCAATGTGTTAAGTAGTGTTCTACCACATTCCATAAAGCCAACAGGACTGTGGCCACTCATGAGGTTCCGTGGGCTGGTACACTACCACCATAATAGAGTGGCTTCCTCATGCAATCGGGCCGCTCCCTGGTCCAGTTGCAGAGGAACCCTACGCTGTGGTCCTTCTCCACCAATCCCTTGTGATGCCTGCACCGAGCGTCAGTGCAACCCTCAGCACGTACTCCCGTAGCCTGAGTTGTGCCAGTCTTCAGCATTCCTCTACAGACGTCTCAATGTGTTTAAAAGATGTTTGGATGTATATACTTTATACTTCATTGTCGCCAAACAATTGATACTAGAGCATACAATCATCACAGCGATATTTGATTCTGCTCTTCGTGCTCCCTGGAGTACAAATCGATAGTAAATATTAAAAATTTAAATTATAAATCATAAATAGAAAATGGAAAGGGAAAGTAAGGTGGTGCAAAAAAACCGAGAGGCAGGTCCGGATATTTGGAGGGTACGGCCCAGATCCGGGTCAGGATCCGTTCAGCAGTCTTATCACAGTTGGAAAGAAGCTGTTCCCAAATCTGGCCGTACGAGTCTTCAAGCTCCTGAGCCTTCTCCCGGAGGGAAGAGGGACGAAAAGTGTGTTGGCTGGGTGGGTCGTGTCCTTGATTATCCTGGCAGCACTGCTCCGACAGCGTGCGGTCTAAAGTGAGTCCAAGGATAGAAGATTGGTTTGTGTGATGTGCTGGGCCGTGTTCACGATCTTCTGCAGCTTCTTTCGGCCTTGTTTAGGACAACTTCCATACCAGGTTGTGATGCACCCCAGAAGAATGCTTTCTACGGTGCATCTATGAAATATATATATAGAAAAGGTTTAGAGCAGGTGTTCCCAGACTTTTTAATGCTGCAGACCAATGCCATTATGCAGGGGGTGCATGGACCCCAGGGTGGAATCCCCTGGTTTAGAGGGATTTGAGACAAATAGGACTGGCTCTGAAAGACATCTTGAACAGTACAGATAAGTTGGGCTGAAAGGCCTGTTTGCATTCTGTATAACTCTATGATTCATGTTTTTCAATGGGTCCCAACCATTAAGGATTGGTAACAGATAGTTGCCTCTCTGACTGGAGGTCTGCGACTAGGCGTGTGCTGCAAGGATTGGTGCTGGGTCCATTGTTGTTTGCCACCTATGGTCTGGATAATAATGTGATAAGCTGGATGAGCAAATTGGTGGATGACACCAAGATTGCAGGTGCAGTGGACAATGGTGAAGGCTTTTGAAGCTTACAGTGGGATCTGGACCAGCTGAAAAATGGCAGATGGAATTTGATGCAGGTGAGTGTGAGGTGTTGCACTTCAGTAGGACCAACCAGGGTAGGACTTACACAGTGAGGAGTAGGACACTGAGGAATGCGGTCAAACAAAGGGATCTGGGAATACAGGTCCATAATTCATTGAAAGTGGCATCACAGGTAGATAGGGTTGTATAGTGAGCTTTTGGCAAATTGGTTTTAATAATTCAAAGTTGGGATGTCTTGTTGAAGTTGTACAAGAAGTTTCTGAGGCCTAATTTACAGTACTATGTCCAGTTCCGGTCACCTACTTACAGGAAAAATCTCAACAAGAATGACCGAGTGTGGAGAAAACTTAGAAGGATGTTGCCAGGACTTGAGGAGCTGAGTTATAGGGAAAGATTGAATGTGTTATGACTATTCCCTAGAAAGCAGGAGAATGAGGGAAGGTTTGATAGAAGTATACAAATTTATGAGGGGTGTAGATAGGATGAACACAAGCAGGCTTTTCCCACTGTGATTGGTTGAGACTCGGACTAGAGTTCATTGTTCATAGATTTCATGAAAGGTGAAATATTTAAGGGGAACCTGTGGTAAACCATATATATGTTGTAACTGGGTTAACTGTCTGGACGCGCCCCTCTGCTGACTGCCCCTGTGGCTGCTCCCACAGACTCCTGAATAAAGGTGATTTCGCCTTGCCCCTCCCCCTCAGTCCGGGGGCAGACCCGCAGCATGGAAATCATATTGTACAGCGAACAAAAGCCTTTCAGTATTTACCCTACTTCAGTCTTTTGGAATTATTGAAGGTGCTTCAGAACCTCAGGAGGAACTTTTTCCACACAGAGAGTACTGAAAGAGCTGGCAGTGCATGTGATGGATGCGGGAACATTTCCCTTAAATGTTCAGCTTCAACATTTAAGGGAAATTTGGATAGGTACATGGATGGGAGGGGTGTGGTGGGCTGTGGCTGTGGCAGGTGATGGGATGAGCCAGATTAATAGTTTGGCATGGACGAGATGGGCCAAAGGGCCTGTTTCTGCGCTGCAGTCCTCCTTGACTCTCTGATTCGGAGTAGCTGTAATCAGAGACGCTGAGCAGCTAATTTGCATGCTACACAGTCTGAACTGTTACCTGGAGCTGTTAAGCAAATGATTTAACCACCAGCTTCAAGTCTCTCCTCTGCATTCCTTTCCTCCTTTAAAGTGCTGCTTAAGATCTACCTCTTCAAACAAGCTGTGAGTCACCCTTTTTACTTTCTCCTCCCTTAGCTCGATTCTGGTCATAAGGAGCCCGATGCACCGTCCTGTTAATAAGCTGTTACTATTGGAAACTGCGTGGGAGGAATAATCCTTCTGGGGGGGACGTTTGCCCCATTCCAACTCTTCCTGATATCTGTACCCCCTAAAACGTGGTGCGTGAATGCAGTGTAACAATGCTACATTTGACCACTTTCAACCTGTCGACTATTTTAAAATGCAGATGTGAAGTTGATTTTGAACTTCACAGATGGGACCCTGGAGCAGCAGCTTTTTCCCTCTAGCTGATCATAAATATTAAACTTAGAATAGCCGGGGATGTGTTTGGTGGGTATGTGTTGTGTATTCAACATTTAAGCAATATTTGAGTAGTCCTGTATATTGTTTGATTAAATATATTGTTTGGACACCACAGTAGAATGGGGTTAGCGTGACGCTATTACGGCTCGGGGTGTTCCAGAGTTTGGAGTTCAATTCCGGTGCCGTCCTGTAAGGAGTCTCTGTACGTCCTTCCTTAGAATGCTTGGGTTTTCCCCGGTTGCTCCGGTTTCCTCCCACAGTCCAAAGACATACTGGTAGATTAAAGCTAATGGCATGCTGGCCTTCATAACAGGGGGAATTGAGTATAAGAGCAAAGTTGTACAAGGCCCTGGTGAGACCACACCTGGAGTACTGTGTGCAGTTTTGGTCTCCAAATTTGAGGAAGGACATTCTTGCTATTGAGGGAGTGCAGCGTAGGTTCACAAGGTTAATTCCCAGGATAGCGGGACTGTCATATGTCGAAAGATTGGAGCGACTGGGCTTATATACTCTGGAATTTAGAAGGCTGAGAGGGGATCTTATTGAAACATATAAGATCATTAAGGGATTGGACACGCTGGAGGCAGGAAGCATGTTCCCGCTGATGGGTGAGTCCAGAACCAGAGGCCACAGTTTAAGAATAAGGGGTAGGCCATTTAGAACGGAGTTGAGGAAAAACTTTTTCACCCAGAGAGTGGTGGATGTATGGAATGCTCTGCCCCAGAAGGCTGTGGAGGCCAAGTCTCTGGATGCTTTTAAGAAAGAGATGGATAGAGCTCTTAAAGATAGTGGAATCAAAGGTTATGGGGATAAGGCAAGAACTGGATACTGATTGTGGATGATCAGCCATGATCACAGTGAATGACGGTGCTGACTCAAAGGGCTGAATGGCCTACTCCTGCACCTATTGTCTATTGTCTATTAATTGGTCATTGTAAATTTCCCGTGATTAGGCTAGGGTTAAATCGGATTTGTCGGGTTGGGGGGGGGGGTCGCATCATGGCTGATCTGTTATCCCTCTCAATCCCATTCTCCTGTCCTCTCCCCGTAACCTTTGATACCCTTACTAATCAGGAGAAGATGGCGGCGCGACGGCAGCGCGCACGGCCTCTCCGGTGATGAATATCTGTTATGTGTCAAGTAGGGAACCGTGCACAATTCTGATTTGATGGAGACAGACGTGAGAGTACGGAGGAACATCTGGAAAACTTCTGAAATGCCCGCTTCGCTGCCACTGCTACTGTGTGGTAACTGGAATCTCCGGAGCAGAAGGCCCCGAAATCCTCGGCTTTGTGTGTTTCAGCGGCCGGGGCGAGGTCAAAGGCGCTCGGCAGAGGATGCGCTCGGGAGGCTGTATCGGAGAGGCTAGTCGGAGGCTCTAAGTTTTCGGACGGATGAATTTGGTGTCAGTTGTGGTCGGCTGCTTCCAAGGCATCGGCAAGTTGACAGGGCCTGGAGGTTTATGGCAGGGAGTTTCTCCCTTTTGCCACCTGCTACTGGGCACTCGGGAGTCGATCGACTCGGGGCTTTGAGACTACTTTTACTGTGCCCGTGGTCTGTTCTTTATCAAATTATGGTATTGCTTTGCACTGCTGTAACTATATGTTATAATTATGTGGTTCTGTCAGTGTTAGTCTTTGGTTCATCCTGTTTTCTGTGATATCACTCCGGAGAAACATTGTATCATTTCTTAATGCATGTATGCATTTCTAAATGACAATAAAGAGGACTGAGTGTTCTCATAATCTAATCTAATCAAGAACCTATCAGCCCCCTGCTTTAAATATACCCAATGCCTTGGCCTCCACAGCCATCTGTGTCAATGAACTCTACAGATTCACCACCTTATGGCTTAAGAAAGTTGAGCTGTAGAGACCTTGGAAGTGAGTCGGTAGGCTGTAGAATCATCTCAGAGTTGTGGTGAGAGAAGTTATGTATACTGGTTCAGAAGCCTTATAGTTATAGGGTAATAACTGTTCCTGAACCTGGTGGTGTGGGACGCATGGGTCCTGTACCTCCAGCCCGATGGCAACAGCGAGAAGAGAGCATGGCCTGGATGTTGTGGGTCCTTGATGATGGATGCAGTGTTCTTTGTCAATGTACTCAGTGGTGGGGAGGGCCTTTGCTACACTGCTCTGGGCTGTATTCACCACTTCCATGTTACAGAGGGTCTTGCGAACTGTAATTTGTGAGTGACTGAATCAGCTTTGATGGCTATTATCTTAACAATATACAACGAGCAAGAGAATTCTGCTTTCTGTGAGGCATCAACAATGAATGCTCTCCCTATTGATGCTCTCCTGATTGATATCGAGTTAGTTCTGTTTAAAGGCAGGGGCATAGCTCCAAGCATTTCTGTATCACTACAATCAACTTTGTTCCAATCTTTCTGGACCCACTTTCGCCCTTAGCTGGCTTTACCTATAACCTATCAACGTACTCCTTCCCCTCACCTGACCACCTGATTCTGACTTTTGCCCCCTTCCTTTCCAGTCCTGATGAAGGGTCTTGGCCCGAAACATCAACTGTTTATTCCCCTCTACAGAGTTCTCCCAGCATTTTGTCTGTGTTGCTCCGGATTTCCAGCATCTGCAGAATCTCTTGTGTTTAGGACTTTGCTATTCTTTGCTTTTTTTGTTTTAGTTGTGTTCTTTCTTGATTAATTTTGTAGAATATATTTATTTTTTGTTAATCTTGTGAATCCTGCTTATGCGATACTACATGCCTGTGAAACTTGTCTAAGTAAATTCTTCATTGCACCTGTGTGTACATGGATTTGTGCATACTTTGTCTATCTCTGAAGGTTGAAGATGTCCAACTTTTGTATATTGTATCACACTCAAAATGCTGGAGGAACTCAGCAGGTCAGGCAGCATCTATGGAAATGAATAAACAGTCAACGTTTCGGGCTGAGACACTCCTTCAGGACTGGAAAGGAAGGGGGAAGATGCCAGAATAAAAAGGTGGTGGGAGGGAAAGCCGAGTGATAAGCAAAGCCAGGTAGGTGGGAAAGATAAAGGGCTGGAGAAGGAGGAATCAGATAGGAGACAAGAATGAACCGTAGGGGAAAGGGAAGGAGAAGCACCAGGGGGAAGTGATAGGCAGTTGAGAAGATGTAGGATGCCAGAATGGGGAATAGAAGAAGAGGGAAAGGAGGAGGGAATATTTTGTTATCAGAAGTAAAAATCAATATTCATGTCATTAAGTTGGAGGCCAGCCAGATGGATTATAAGGTGTTGCTCCTCTACGCAGAAGGTGGCCTCATCTTGGCATAAGAGGAGGCCATGGACCAACATGTTGGAACGTGAATGGTGATAAAAATGTTTGGTCACCGGAAAGTTCAGCTTTTGGCAGGTGGAGCAGAGGTGGAGTGGGACCAGTGGAGTTTTGAATACCTCAGAGGACTATGAAACTTGATACAATAGTGAACTTGCAGGAAGTGGTCTGCAATGTGTCTGAAAGTGGGAGCTCTGAACTTGCATCCATTTCTGTCGCGTTATTTGTTTATTTAGAGATACAGCATGGTAACTGGTCCTTCTGGCCCATCAAACTCCTGCTGCCCATTTACACCCTTGTGACTAATTAACCTACTAACCCATAAAGCCATAAGACATAGCAGCTGAATTAGGACATTCTGCCCATCGAGTCTGCTCTGTCATTCCATCATGGCTCGTTATCCCTCTCAATGCCATTCTGCTGCTTTCTCCCCATAACCTTTGATGCCCTTACTAATCAAGAACCTATCAAACTCCAGAGGTTTGGATGTATTCTGTAGTACAAGTGTAACAGAAAGGCTTTGTGTGGTCACTATTTACATGCTTATTATGACATAGGCGACCCCTCAACCCTCTGCATCCATGCTGGCTCCCAGCAGAGCTGTCCCGAGTCCCGTTCCTCATTTCCCTGTACAATCGCAGGCCAAAACCCTTCATCAGTCCTGATGAAGGGTCGCAGCCTGAAATGTTGACTCTTCATTCCCTTTCATAGATGCTATTTGACCTGTTGAGTTTCCTCCAGCATTTGATGTGTGCTAGTTACTCTTTATTTTCCTGTGTTCTCAACACGCCAATCAAATCCTTTCTGTCTACAAGGAGAGGCTATGGTTATAATTGCCAATTACCCTTAAGTTCACTTTCATTTCATGAACCATAAATATTGTATAGTAGAGCAATCAGAATCTATTCATCCATCTTCAGCCAACTATGCTGGCAATAGCCAATTTGTTTACCATTTAAACCAAGCCGTGACACATTGAAAGTAGCAAATATAATCATGGTGGTGGTTGTCCATCGCGTCCGACGATGACTGGAGAGTTTTTAAAGTGGAAGAGCCATTGCACTGGATCAGTTCCACTCTCTTGGCCTCAGAAGTCTGGGTACAGTGTTACAAGCAAGCTTTACAAACAGGGGTCTTCCTTGGTAGCAGTGAATGACCATGACGTCTTCTGTGCCTTGTCGTGCCCTTTGCTCTCCATAGAGCATTGCAGAACCACCTTCCTGGCTGATAGATCCCACTGTAGCTCTCATTTGGCCAGTCCGTTGGACCTGACTTCGCATTGCTAGGACAAGTATGTCCCTAACTGACTGAGGTATGAAGCTTCCCACTATGCTCAGCTGGTTTAGCATGCCTGTCGAAGTGGTGTACCAGGATGTGGCTGCTGTCACATGAAAACAGCAACTTGGAGCCACTGTTGAGAGCTGAGTGTCCAGTGGGGGACAAATGTGAATGAGCTGCCCCAGAATGGACATGACAAGCCCCATTCACCAGAGGGGCTACCCCTCCCTGGAAGCCCCATAATAATCAGGATACAATCCAAGTAAAACCATATACATTCTCATAGACAACCATTCCCTGTCCATCTTGGTTGTTAATTATCTTAAAGGGAATTTGTTCAGAGTTCAAAGTAAATTTATTATCAAAGTACATATATGTCTCCATAAACAACCCTAAGATTTGTTTCCTTGCAGGCATACTCAATAAATCCAGTAACCACAGTAGAATCAATGAAAGACCGCACCCAACAGGGTGGACAGTCAGTGCACAAACAACAACAAACTGTGTAAATACAAAGAAAAGAAATAGTAATAACAATAATAAATATTGAGAAATGGCAGATGGAGTTTAACTCAGATAAATGTGAGGTGTTGACCTCGGTAAGGCAAATGCAAGGAGACTGTACACTGTTAAGTGCAAGGTCCCTAACAGTGTTGCTGAGCAGAGACATCTTGGGATCCAATTCTTAGCTTCATGGCTAAGTGGCTATGCTGTTGATAAGGTGGTTAAAAAGGCCTATGGAATATTTGCTTTTATTAGATGAGGAATTGAGTTCAAAAGTCAGGAGGTTATGTTGCAACTCTAGTTAGGCCACATCTGGAGTATTGCATACAGTTCTCGCCTCACTATAGGAAGGATGTTGAGGCTTTGGAGAGGGTGCAGAAGGGGTTTACCAGGATACTGCCTGGTTCAGAGGGCATGGGCCATCACAAGAGGCTGGATAAACTTGGGTTGTTTTCTCTGGAGCGGTGGAGGCTGAAGAGAGATCTGATGGAGGTTTACAAGATTATGAGAGGCATAGATAGAGTGGACAGAGAGTGTCTGTTTCCCAGGGTTGAAATGTCTAATACCTGAGGGCATGCACTGAAGGTGAGAGGGGTTAGGTTCAAAAGGGATGTGAGGGGTAAGTTTTTTCCTCAGAGAGTGGTGGATGCCTGGAATGTGTTGTCTGTTAATGGTGGTAGAGGCAAGTGTATTGGAGGCTTTTAAGGGATGTTTGGATAGGCACATGGATGTAAGGAAGATGGAGGGATATGGACATTATGTTGGTAAGAGGTATTAGTGTTTGGATGTTTTGATTTGCTTTTTAGCTGGTTCAGCAAAACATTGTGGGCTGAATGGCCTGTTCTATGAGAGCATGAGATGAAGAGTCTTTGAAGGTGAGTCCATAGGTTGTGTGCAACAATTCGGTGTTGGGGCAAATGAAGTTGCGTGAAGTTATCCGCAATGATTCAAGATTCTGATGGTTGTTGATAATAGTTGTTTCTGAACCAGGTGGTGTGAGGCCCAAGGTTTCTGTGCCACCTTCCTGATGGCATCAGTAAAGACGTCATCCTCTCTTTAATTGGTTTCCCCAGTGTAGAGGAACACACATGTAGATAACAATATTGGAAGACTGACAAATGAATTGCTGCCTCACCTGATGGGTTTTATATATGGGATCATCTGAAAGGAAGAGGTTAAAGGCAACACACGCAAAATGTCGGATGAACTCAGAAGATCAGGCAGCATCCATGGAAGTGAATAAACAGTCGACATTTTGGGCCGAGGCCCTTTATCAGGACTGGAAAGGAAGGAGGAAGACGCAAGAATGAAAAGATAGGAGGAGGGAAAGGAGGATAGTTAGAAGGTGATGGGTGAAGCCGGGTGGTTGGGAATGATAAAGGGCTGAAGAGGAAGGAATTTCATCGGAGAGGAGAGTGGATCATAGGAGAAAGGGAAGAAGAAGAAGAAGATAGGGGGAGGTGATAAGCAGGTGAGAAGAGCTAAGAGGCCAGAATGAGGAATTTTTTACTGGAAGGAGAAATCAATATTCATGCCATCAGGTTGGAGGCTACTCAGATGATATATAAGGTGTTGCTCGGAGGTTGAAGGTATATCACCTGCAGCATTTGCATGGAAAATCACTGTGAGGAGGGGAATGGCTACTGGGGGAGCTGGAAGAGGGAGGAGTTGGAAATGGTTTATTCTTATTATTGTCATATGTGCTGAGATAAAGTGAAAAGATAGTCTTGCATACTGTTCCCATGTAGGGAATCGAACCCCAATCTTACAGCTGGTGCTGTAAGGTGATTGTGCTAACCTCTACACTACTGTGCCGCATTTGTCTGATGTAAACTCAAAGAATGGAGAGGGTAATCTAGACGTTTAATTATAATGTGTTCGGCACGTGGCCAAGTGGTTAAGGCGTTCGTCTAGTGATCTCAAGGTCGATAGTTCGAGCCTCAGCTGTGGCAGCGTGTTTGTGCCCTTGAGCAAGGCACTTAACCACACATTGCTCTAGTGTATGTGTGAGGAGTGATGCCCCACACAGACTTCCAATCTGTGCCTTGTAAGGCATGAAAATGCCCGGTGGAGGCCTCTCATGGTCTGAGTTGACGTTCTCTCCCCTTAATTATAATGGTAAATATAGACTGATTAAGAATGAGCTCTGTGACTGTAAAAGGTTAAAGGTGTGAGGCAGAAAGAATGAGAGCTTGCATTCCTTCTACTCAAGGTATTGCCAACCATCCCTCCGCTATGGGCCTGGGCTTCCAAATTAAACAAAATGCATGTTTTGTCAAAGACATATGTTATCTAGTGGTTTTGTGCTCCATTTTATTCAAGGAGGTACAATTGTACATGTTACATGCACACTCTAGAGTGAGAGGTGCTACGGGGAGGTTTTGGCATGCCTTCAAAACCAACCAGTGAACCTGCAAGGTATCTGGTCTCCTCTATGGCAGCACCTGTACTTCCTTAGGAGTTTCCAGAGATTCGGCATGACATTTAAAACTTTGACAACTTCTATAGATGTGTAGCAGAGGGTGTATTGACCGGTTGCATCATGGCCTGGTATGGAAACATCAGTGCCCTTGAGAGGAAAATCCCACAGAAAAAAAGTGGATGTGGCCCAGTTCATCACAGTAAAGCCCTCCCAACCATTGAGCACATCTACAGGAAACGCTTTCTCAGGACATAATCAGAGACCCCCACCACCCAGGCCATGCTCTCTTCTCGCTGCTGCCATCAGGAAGAAGGTACAGGTGCCTTAGGACTCACACCACTAGGTTCAGGAACAGTTATTACCCCTCAACAATCAGGTTCTTGAATAACTTCACTCAACTTCACTTGCCCCGTCATTGAAATATGCCACAATCAATGGACTCACTTTCAAGGACTCTTCATCTCATGTTCTTGATATTTATTGCTTATTTATTTATTATTAATTCGTTTTGTATTTGCACATTTTTTTTGTCTTTTGAACACATTGAATGCCTAGTTGGTGCAGTCTTTCGTTGATTCTTTTTTGATTACTTTTCTGTTTAAGTATGACCACAAGGAAATGAATCTCAGGGTGTATATGGTGACATACATGTCCTTAGATAATAATATGTATTGTAATACCATCAAGGACTATTCTCTGCTTCCCTAACAACAAATCAGTGTTCTAAAGGCTCTTCTCAACCACAAAAAGAGAGCCTTCAGAGTAGGGGATAAGGAGGAATTGAAACATGTGCAGAGGGAGCTAAAGGAGAAGATCAAGGTTGCTAAAAAGGAATACAGGAGAGAGCTTGAAGAACAAGTTTGGGCAGAGCAGCACACGGGAGGTGTGGAGAGGCATGAAGAACATCACTGGCTTCAATCAGCCTAGATATAGAGCCTTGGAATGCAGCCAGGAATGGACTGAGCTAAACCAGTTTTTCAGCAGGTTTAACAATTGCCCCCCTGTTCACACCCCCCTCAGCACACTAGTTCCAGGTGCCGAGGCACCCAATGCTCCCTCAGCGCTAACACCTCCCCTCCTCCCATCTCTCCCCTCCAGTTCAACACGTGGATAAACAACACAGACTACCACTGTCTACATCCCCTCCTTCCCCTGCACCTACCACCCACACCTCCACATACCAACTGCTACCATCTTGACTTTCATCTCCCCCGACCCCATCTTCCACCAACTCCCCAGTCATCATAGACTCACCTTCACTACTGAGCAGGTGAGAAGGGCTCTGGGAAAACTCAGACACAGCCAAACATTGAGACTTGGTGGTGTGAACCCCAAGGTCCTGAAGGAGTGTGCTGAGCAGCTGTGTGGAATTATCCAGCACATTTTCGATCTGAGTCTCAGCCTGGAAAGGGTCCCGACTGTGTGGAAAGCATCATATGTGATTCCAGTACCCAAGAAGGGCCAACCAAAAGTCTTGAATGATTACTGTCCAGTGGCCCTGACCTCACACATTATGAAGACTGTAGAGAGGCTGGTCCTGGCTCACCTCTGATCCCTGGCCAGATCAGCCCTTGATCACCTGCAGTTTGCCTACCAGAGCATATTGGAGTGAATGATACTCTCCTCTACCTGCTCTACAGAGCCTACTCCCATTTGGATATGTGGGGCAGCTCGGTGAGGATTATATTTTTTTGATTTCTCATGTGTCGTCAATACCATATAGCCCTCACTTGTGAGGGAAAATCTCCATTCAATGCAGGTTGGCACTTTTATTGTATCCTGGATAATTGACTACCACAGTCTGTGCGACTTCAGAGCTGTGTGTCAGACATGGCTATAAGTTGCATTTGGACTCCATAGGGAACTGTATTGGTTTCCTTCCTGTTTACCCTGTATACTTCGGACTTCAGATACAGCACTGAGTTATGTCATCTGCAGAAATTCTCTGATGACTCAGCAATAGTTGCGAGGATGGGAGGATGAATACTGGACCCTAGTGGAGAACTTTGTCAAATGATGCAAACTGAGTCATCTGCAGCTCAACATCAGTAAGACAAAGGAGATGGTGATGGACTTTAGGAAGACTAAGCCTGCATTGCTCTCTCTTACTATTGATGGTGAGGACGTGGCTGTGGTGAGGACCTACAAGTACCTGGGATGCACCTGAATGACAGACTTGAGTGGAGCACCAACACAGAGGCTGTGTACAAGAAGGGCCAGAGTCACTTCTACTTCCTGAGGTCTTTTGGAGTATGCAGGCCTCTCCTTCACATGTTCTACCTGTCTGTTGTCGCCAGTTCAATCTTCTGTGTGTGGTGTGCTGGGGCAATGACACCAATACAAGTGATGCCAACAGGCTGAATAAACTGATTAGAAAGGCTGGCTCTGTTATAGGAGTCAAACTGGACACACTGGAGGCTGTGGAAGTACAAAGGACCCTTTGGAAAATCCTGGCAATTCTGGACAATATTTCTCACCCACTGCATGCCACCTTGGCTGAACAAAGAAGCACTTTTAGTAATGCAGATGACATGACTCAGTGTTGTATCTAAAGTCCGAAGTATACAGGGTAAACAGGAAGGAAACCTATACAGTCCTATATGGGCGCAAATGCACTGCTCTGAAGAGGGCTATATGAGGCCATTCTTACCCTCAACCTTTAGGCTCAGTAATGAGTCAACCTATAACTGGGGAAGTAATGATCCCCCTCCTGTTAGATTGTTTGAAGTAACTTATTTTTTATTCTTTCTTACTTCTCTTCTAATATTTGTATATCTGTGCAGTTGTAATGCTACTGTGACACTGTAATTTCCTTTGAGATCAATAAAGTATCTACCTATTTATCTAAATTTATTTTTTTGAACCTCGAACAATTCTGCCCACTTGCGTATCCCAAATTTTCACATGTATTCCAATGCTGGCCCAGAGCCAAAAGATTCTTGCCCAATCGTCTCTATCTCTTTCCGTTAAGTTTGCTGTCAGCTGTTGTTGATATGGTAGATCAGCAGTTGATGTGGTCAGTAAGATCAAGGAAATGATTGCGGACTTCAGCAAGAGGAAGTCGAGGGAACACACACCAGTCCTCATGGAGGGGTCAGCGGTGGAAAGGGTGAGCAGTTTCAAGTTCCTGGGTGTCATCATCTCTGAAAGTCTACCCTGGGCCCAGCGTATTGATGCAATTGTGAAGAAGGCACACCAGTGGTTATATTTCATCAAGGGTTTGAGGAGATTTGGTACGTCACCAAAATCTCTAGCAAATTTCTACAGATGTACTGTGGAGAGCATTCTAACTGGTTGTATCATCATCTGGTATGGAAGAGCCATTGCATGAGATCAAGGAAGGTGGCAAACTCAGCTAATTCTATTGTGGGCAATAGCCCACCCACCATTAAGGATATTGACAAACTGCGATGCCACATCCATCATTAAGGGCCCCCATCAACCAGGACATGCTCTCTTGTTACTGGGGGAGGGAAGAGAACCTGAACGTACACTCCCAACGCTTTAGGAACATCTTCTTCCTCTCCGCAATCAGATCTCTGAGCTGCCAATGAACCAACTCAGGGATGCTACCTCATTCCTTTTGGAATAACGCACACAAAATGCTGGATGAACTCAGCAGCTCAGGCAGTATCTATAGAAAGGAATTGAAGGCCGACATTTCAGGCTGAGACCCTTCATCTGGAATAAGTGTTGTGCCAAAATGTTGACTGTTTATTCTCTCCATTCTGTGGGTGAAACTCTTAACAATGTTTTTATATGCACTCAATGGCCACTTTATTCAGTACAAGATGTACCTATTAAAGTTGCCACTGTGTGTAAGTTTGTGCTGGGTTGCTGCAGCCCATCCACTTCAAAGTTCGACGTGTTGTGCTCTTCTGCACACCACTGTTGTAACACATGGTTTTTGAGTTACTGCTGCCTTCCTGTCATTTTTAACCAGGTCCTGGTGAACTGTCTCAGCCTGAAACGTCGACTGTTTCTTCTTTTCCATAGGTGCTGCCTGACCTGCTGTATTCCTCCAGCATTTAGTGTATGTTGCTCTGGATTTCCAGCATCTGCAGAAACTATTATGTTTCTTATTATTTTCGCTCTCTTTTTGCACTACTTGTTTAAAAACTGTACCGTTGCAACATAACAAATTTTGTGACATATGTCAATGATATTAAACCTTTTTCTGATAATGTGATTTTACAGTAGAAGAAGAAAGCCGCTAACTCTGAGTGGAGTCATCGGGACGCCGTCATGATGACGTTTTTTTTTAGCAGGCTTTCTTATATCTATAAGGCTGAGTTGCTAGCTTGACGCTCAACCCAGCATGGATGGAAGGCATGCAAGGGAGCCGGCTGGATTCGAACTCAGGAGCCTTCGCTTGCTCCGAAGTCCAGCGCTGATGCCACTACGTCACCAGCCAGCTGATTTTACAGTAATTCCTATTATTACTGTCTTGGTTACAAATGTTGTTCACATTTAGTGGGACGTGTTTAGTGGAAAGAGTCCTCTTTTGCAGTATCCTCCACGTCAGGCAGAGCTAAACTATATCCCTGTACGAAAAGGGAAAATAATTAGTCAACCAGGTTTGCCATGTCCCAGGCTTAGCCGGAACTGTCAGTCTTAAATCTTTTAAAATTGCTGCAAGTATTCCTGAGACATCCAAAACTTAAGCATTCAGAAACTAAGGAATGATCGCTGTAAAACATCTCAACTTTCAGGAATCTTCCCCTCCTCCCACAAACTCATTATGTCTGAGCTTGGCTGCATCTTGTTTCCCACCTAAGATGATATCTTCGTGCCTTCTCCCATCTGAGGGCTGTCTTGTCCCTGGGGTGGTTTGTGGGTGGGAGGGTGACCGTACTAGGGAGCACAAAGAACTCGTTTGTTCCCCGGCTGTGCAAAAAAATCAAACTGTTACAATTCAGACAGTATTCGGATGCTGTGGGGAGCCACTAAGAATAGGAAATACTTTTCAGAAACTTTCCTTTGGCTATCAAGTGTTCGAAACCTTTCCGAGGATGTCCTTAATGGATTTTCATCCTGTCTGCTTGACTAAATGCTCATTTGATTCTGTTCTAGGGAGAGCTTTGCTGGCAAATAATGTAAGTAGGCCTGTCAGTACTGCAGGACCCACTTTCAAAGACTCTACGACACATGTTCTCAGTATTATTTATTTCTTTAGTTCAAGTTCAAGTTTAATTGCCATTCAACCATACACAAGAATACAGCCAATGAAACAGCATTTCTCTGAGACCAAGGAGCACAATGCAGTACCAACAGTCACACACAGTACAGGGCACATATAGCATGTGTAACTATGTTAGCAGTAAAACATACAAGGCACAAAAAATAATAAAAATCATAATAATAATCTAGCCCAGTTCCTGACTATCATGTCCTGTAGATTGATGGTGCATGGATGTTGTCCTGGCACCATGTTTCTGCAAGAACAAGCATGCAGCAGTTCCTCATCAAAAATAAATCAATTTTTTTTTGTAGTTGCATAGTTTGTCTCCTTTTGCACACTGGTTGTTTGTCAGTCTTTGCGTGCAATTTTCATTGGTTCTATTGTATCTCTTTGTTCTACTGTGAATGCCTACAAGAAAATGAATCTCAGTGTAGTATCTGGTGACACATCTGTACTTGGATGTTAGATTTACTTCAGAAATTCTTGAGCACAGTTTCCAGCTTCCCAGGAGAGGGACGATAAGGACATGAAAATAATTTGTGTGTGTTTTTTCAGCTGCTTTGACCACTTTCGTTCATTGGCTTTAGATCTTTTTTCAATGAGGAAAAAGTATTAAGAGGTCAGCAGTTGAAGGTCTGGTAACAAAGATTTCAGGAACATGTCTGACAAAAATTGGCATACTAAGTCACACAGTCAGTCACTGGAGAGAGAGCAGAAGCAGAGGTAAGCTCTGCTTATTCATCCTCAGTAGTTATTATCCTGGTCGAACCCTGTGAAAATTTTAAACACAAGAAATTCTTCAGATGCTGGAAATCCAAAGCAACACGCAACACGCAACACGCAACACACACACACACACACACACACACACACACACACACACACACACACACACAGTGCTGGAGGAACTCAGCAGGTCAGGCAGCACCCATAAACAAACTGTCGAGAATTCCGCTGAGACCCTTCTTCAGGACTGGAAAGGAAGCGGGAAGATGCCAGAATAAGAAGTTGGGGGGGGGGGGGGGAGGCAAGTGAGGATAGCGAGATGGTGACAGGTGAAACCAGGTGGGTAGGTGAAGAGGAAAGAATCTGACTGGAGAGGAGAGTAGACCATAGGAGAAAGGAAAGGAGGAGGGGTCCTGGGGGAGGTGAGAAGAGGTAAGAGGCCAGAGTAGGGAACAGAAGAAGAGTGGAGGGTGAGGGAAAAATATTATTACTGGAAGGAGAAATTGATATTAATGCCATCAGGTTGGAGGCTATTCAGATGGAATATAAGGTATTACTCCTCCATCCTGTGGCACAAGAAGGGGCCATAGACTGACATGTCGGAATGGGAATGGGAATTGGAATTAAAATGTTGGGCAAGTGGGGAGTTCCACTTTTGGAAGATGGAGCAGAGGTGCTCGATGAAGCAGTCCCCTAGTGAAAAAGGCATTGGTTAGCCAGCAGTTTTGGGCCCCTTAGTCTTAGAACAGAGACAAGGAGGAATTTCTTTAAAGAGGCTGATGAATCTGTGTAATTCATTGCCACAGATGACTGCACAGTTCCCTCTAAGCTGCGTGAATGCATGGCGTGCAGTAAATGATCCCATGCACGTGGCCTGTGTTGCCACGCAGCTGGCATTGGACGCAGCTAGAAAAAGCTTACAAAGCATGAAAGATTTTCTTTGTTGACTTGTACTTCGTTATGTCCTTCAATTAATAAATAAAATCAAAAAGTAAGCTATTTTTCAATTTGTTTTCTAAATATTCATAGTCTGCATATTACAAAAAAAACACTTCAGTGCTGCAACACACATAAAAGTTGCTGGTGAACACAGCAGGCCAGACAGCATCTATAGGAAGAGATACAGTCGACGTCTTGGCCCAAAACGTCGACTGTACCTCTTCCTATAGATGCTGCCTGGCCTGCTGCGTTCACCAGCAACTTTTATGTGTGTTGCTTGAAATTCCAGCATCTGCAGATTTCCTCGTGTTTACAGTGCTGCACAGTTTTCAGGCCGTGTAAATATTTCCTGTACAGGGCAATGGTTGGTCTGTGCAGCTGTAAGAAAGAAAATAGAGAGAATGTTGGATGTCTGCGGAGGCCCGAAACGCCGTCTGTTCATTTCTCTCCAGAGATACTGTCTGACCTGCTGAGTTCCTCCAGCATTTTGTGTGCGTTACTCAAGATTTCCAGCATCTGCAACATCGCTGGTTAATTCATTGTGATTCATGAGGTTGGGAAGCCTTCATAAACACACACTCTGTTCTCTCCTTTTCCAGGCGGAGGTGATGAAAATGTGGCTGTTGTTCCTTGCAACCATCCAAGCTCTGTTCCTCACCGGCTCAGGCAGACAAGCTCAGAAAGGTAATGCAGGCTGCTTCATCATTGCCAAAAGATTTTAAAGTCGAGATAAATGATGAATTCGTGGAAGAATTTGACTTTTAGTGATAGCTGGCATGGCCAGTAAGCAGAAATACTGAAGCCGCAAACACAGTTGAGATTAACGGGGCAATGGTCCCACAAAACAGCTCAAACATGGAACTTTGCACAGCACTTGGAGCACATGAGAGAACTAGAATATAAAAGCAAGAATGTAATGCTAAGGTTTTATAAGGCAGTTGGTCAGATTGCATATGGAGCATTGTGAGCATTTTTGGACCCCATACCTACAACAAGAAAAAGCTAATTTTTCATCTTCATTTGGCAGATGTACATTGAAACATTGAAGCATACAATTAAATGTGTTATTTGTATTAACAACCAATGCAGACTGAGATGTGCGGGGGACAGCTTACAAGCCACACTTCCAGCACCAACATAACATACCCACAACTCTCTAACCCTAGCCCATGCATCTTTGGAATGTGGGAGGAATTCAGGGCACGGACACGGGGAGAACACAGAAACTGCTTACAGGCTGTGACAGAAATTGAACTGCAGTCATACAACTCATGCTACAAAGCGTTATGCTAGTTGCTATGCTACCGTGCAAAGGATGTGCTGGCGTTGGAGATTCCAGAGGTTTACAAGAATGATACTGGTAATGAAAGGGTTAATTCATGAGGAATGTGGGATGCGGGGGTGGAATCTCATTGAAACCTACCAAATACTGAAAGGCCTAGATGGTGTGGATGTGGAGAGGATGTTTACAATAGTGGGTGAATCTCGGAGCAGAGGACACATCCTCAGGATAGAAGGACGGCCCTTTAGGACAGAGATGAGCAGGAATTTCTTTAGCCAGAGGGTGGTGAATCCGTGGAATTCATTGCCACAGATGGCTGTGGAGGCCCAGTCATTGAGTATATTTAAAGTGGAGGTCAATATCAGAAGAGGGAGGAGAAGATGGTGGCGCGACGCAACGCGTGCAGCCGTTCCGAATGAATATCGATTATTTGTAACTAGGGGGCCCTGCACAATCTGGATTTGATGGGGACAGCCGTGAAAGCACAGAGGAACATCTGGAGCAACTTCTGAAATGCCTGCTTCGCTGCCGCTGCTACTGTACGATCGAGAATCTCCGGAGACATAGGCCCCAAATCCTTGGCTTTGCATATCGCCTGTTGCCGGGGCCGGGGTTGAAACACTCGGCAGAGATGGTGCTCAGTGCATCGGTGTCGGGAGGTGGTCGGAGGCTCGGAGTTTTTTGGACAGACTCAGAGTCGGACTGTGGTCAGATGCTTCTGGGATGCTGCATCGGCAAATTTGCGGCGCTGGAGGTTTACTGTCTGTGTGAGATGATGGGACTTTCGAGAGGCTCTGAGACTTTTACTGTGCCATAGTCTGTTCTTATCAAATTACGGTATTGCTTTGCACTGTTGTAACTATAAGTTATAATTATGTGGTTTTTGTTAGTTTTTAAGTCAGTTTGTCATGTGTTTTTGTGATATCATTCTGGAAAAACATTTTTATCATTTCTTAATGCATGCATTACTAAATGACAATAAAAGGGGACTGCGTGTCCTCATAATCATAAATCATAATATGTTCTTAATTTGTAAGGGTGTCAAAGGTTATGGGGAGAAGGCCAGAGAATGGGATTAAGAGTGAAAATAAATCAGCCATGATGGAATGGTGGAACAGACTTGATGGGCTGAATGGCCGAATTCTGCTCCTCTGTCTTATGGTGTTATGGCTTCGTTGTGCACGCAGCAAATGACAAGCACACACTTATATATTCATACAGTGTACCTGCCTGTGGGACTGTTCAAGGTTCTGTCTACAACAAAGGGTCACAGAGGTGTGCAGAGGAGAAACAAGACAGAAATTTAGATTATGAGGACACTCAGTCCTCGTTTATTGTCATTTAGAAATGCATGCATGTATTAAGAAATGATACTATGTTCCTCCACAGTGATATCACAAAAAAAACAGGACAAGCCAAAGACTAACACTGACAAGACCACATAATTATAACATATAGTTACAGCTGTGCAAAATAATACCATAATTTGATAAAGAGCAGACTATGGGAACGGTTAAAAAAAAGTCTCAAAGTTCCGATTGACTCCCGATAGTCCCGATAGCAGGTGGCAGAAGGGAGAGACTCTCTCTGCCATAAACCTCCAGGCACTGACAACTGTCGATGCATTGGAAGCACCTGACCACAGCCGACACTGAGTCTATCCAAAATCTTCGAGCCTCTGACCAGCCCTTCACACCGAGCACCATCTCTGCCGAGCGCTTCGACTCTGTCCCGACCTCCGAGCAACAAGCAAAGCCGGGGACTCGGGGGTCTTCCCCTCCGGAGATTCAGGATCACACAGTAACAGCGGCAGCGAAAAAGGCATTTCAGAAGTTTCCCCAGATGTTCCTCCGTTCTGTCACGTCTGTCTCCATCAAATCAGGATTGTGTACGGCACCCTACTTGACAGATAACAGATATCATTCACCGGAGTGGCCACGCACGCTGCGTCGTGTCGCCATCTTCTCCTCCTCCTCCTTACTTTGAACTTTGAAATCAGACACAGTCCGGATGAAGGGTCTCAGCCTGAAGCATCGACTGTGGATTCCCCTCCATAGATGCTGCCTGACCTGCTGAGTTCCTCCAGCATTTTGTATGTGCTTCCTCTATTGAACAACGTCTGTTCTTCGGAATGGTTTACTTTGACTGGAAATAACTTTGAATTGATCTGAAGTTCTGAAAATAGCTGTATCCTTTTGCACAGTCCTTTGATCTCTGTGTTCTGTCAATTGCAAGGACCCTAGGCTCTGGAATACCCTCTCCTACATCTTGACAACTTATCCTTGTACTTCTGCTTGAAACTTTCCTCTATGATCAAAGTTTTTTTCCTTATTACTGTATATACAGTATACTTGGGGTAGGTACAACACAGCATAAAAGACCTTCTAAGACCTTTCCACCAGTTATGAGGCACAGGATGGCATGGCAGCATAGCAGTTAGTGTTATGCTATTACGGTGCCAGCTGTAAGATCAAAGTTCAAAAAAGTTCAAAGTAAACTTATCATCAAAGTACATATATATCACCATATACAACCCTGAGATTCATTTTCTTGTGGGCATTCACAGCTGTATGATTGGGCTTCAATGCCTGCTGCTCTCTGTAGGAAGTTTACAGCCCCTCCCCCCATAACCACGTGAGTTTCCTCCCACATTCCAAGGACGTAAGAGAGAGGGTTAGTGAGTTGTGGTCATGTTCTATTAGTGCCAGAAACTACCCCAGCACAATCCTCACTGATCTGATTTGATGTAAACTGTCACATTTCACTTTGTTTCGATGTACATGTGACAAATACAAGTAATCTTTTAAAACTCAGCTGTTCCTTAACCTGATGGTGTGGGACTTCGGGCTCCTGTACCTTCTGCCCGATAGTAGCTGTGAGAAAATGATACGGTGCAGATGGTGGGAGACATTGACGGATGCTCAACAAAGAGGTCATCATCTACAGGCTCCACTCCATTCTGATTTGGAAATACACTCAGTGGCCACTATTAATTACCTCCTATACCCAATAAAGTGGCCAGTGAGTGTATGCTCATGGTCTTCTGCTGCTGTAGCCAGTCTACTTCAAGGTTTGACATGTTGTGCATTCAGAGATGTTCTTCTGCACATCACCGTTGTAACGTGTGGATATTTGAGTTACTGTCGTCTTCCTGTCAGCATGAACCAGTATGGCCATTCTCTCTCATTAAAAAGGCATCTTCACCCACAGAACTGCCTCTCACTGGATTTTTTTTGGTTTTTTGCACCATTCTCTGTAAACTGGAGAGCAGGGTTCCCAGCCTGGTGTCCATGGCATTAAAAAGGCTGGAAACCCCCGCTCTAGAGACTTGTGTGTGAAAATCCCAGGAAATCAGCAGTTCCTGAGATTATCAACCACCCCATCTGGCATCAACAATCATTACATGGTCAAATTCACTTAGATAACATGTCTTCCCCAGTTTGATGTTTGGTCTGAACAACTGAACCTCTTGACCATGTCTGCATGCTTTAATGCCTTGAGTTGCTGCCACATGATTAGCTGATTAGATATTTGCATTAATGAGCAGGTGTACAGGTGTACCCAATAAGTGTATATTATATATTGTGTGTATAGTACTGTTTGATGTCACTGACTTAAAATCTGGGAACTTCCCTCCTGAGAGCACTGTGGACAACCTCAAGAAGTTGTCTCATCACCATTTTCTCAAGGGTAATTGGGAACCTGAATTAAATGTAGGCTTTGACAGCAATGGCCCAATCCCAAAATTAAACTGTAACAAAAACCTGTCTTCACTTGGGAAAAGTAACACAGATCCAGTTTCTCGGACTCTAACCCGCATCTCCTTGCATTTCAGCTGTCTGCAAGAACATCTACGCTGCTGATATCGTCTACCTCGTGGATGGCTCCTCCAGCATTGGCAGGGTCAAGTTCGAGCAAATCAAAAGCTTCATTGAAGCAACAGTCGAACCATTTGTTAATGCGATCGGTCAAAATACAGTCAGAATTGGTCTTGTTCAGTATAGCGATGATCCCAGGTGAGATGCTGCTCAATATTTGAAATGCTTTAAAAGGAAGGTTGGAGCCTGAGTTGTCAGCAGTATGATGTGCTTGAAGGAAACTTGGGTTGCAGAGGTGTTGCCACTGGAGTGTAACCTTGGATCTCAGATTTGTTCTGGAGTGTAAATAAGAAGACAAAGAAATTATTTGCATTTCTGTATTTCAATACCACAAAAATATCCATATTTTGCATTTCTGCCTTTCAATACCACAAGAATATCCATATTTTGTATTTCTGCCTTTCAATACCACAAGAATATCCATATTTTGTATTTCTGCCTTTCAATACCACAAGAATATCTGTATTTTTTTTAAAAACACAAGTGATTCTGCTGATGCTGGAAATCCAGAGGAGAGCACACAAAATGCTGGGGAATCTCAGCAAGTCAAGCAGCTTCTATGGAGAGGAATAAACCATCGATATTTCTGGCTGAGATCCTTTATCAGGACTGGAAAGGGAGGGGGCAAAAGGCAGAATCAGAAGGAGGGGGAGGAGGGGAACACACACTGGCCAGTAATAAGTGAGGCCAGGTGAGGGGGAAGGTGAGTGTATGGGGGAGGGAGGGATGAAATAAGAAGCTGGGAGGTGATAGGTAGAAGAGATACAGTGTTGAAGAAGAAGGAATCTGATAGGAGAGGACGGTGGACCATGGAAGAGGAGGGGAACCAAAGGAAGATGATGGGCTAGTGGGAAGAAAAGGATGGGGAATAGGAAAGGAGAAAAGGGGAGGGGTAGAAATTACTAGAAATTAGAGAAATCGTTGTTCATACTGTCAGTTTGAAAGCTACTGAGATGGAATATGAGGAACTGATCCTCCAAGCTGAGAGTGACCTCATCATGATAGTAGAGGAGGCCATGGACTGACATACCGGAATGAGAATGGGAAGTCAAACTGAAATGGGTGGCCATTGGGAAATCCCACCTTTTGTTGCAGATGGAGAGAATGTTCTCATAGAAACATAGAAAACCTACAGCACAATACAGGCCCTTTGGCCCATAAAGTTGTGCCGAACATGTCCCTACCTTAGAAATGACTAGACCTACCTATAGCCCTCTATGTTTCTAAGCTCCATGTACCTACCCAAAAGTCTCTTAAAAGACCCTATTGTATCCGCCTCCACCACCGTTGCTGGCAGCCCATTCCACGCACTCACCACAGTCTGAATAAGAAACTTACCCCTAACATCTCCTCTCTACCTTCTCCCCAGCATCTTAAACCTACGTCCTTTTCTGGCAACAATTTCAGCCCTGGGAAAAAGTCTCTGACTATCCACACGATCAATGCCTCTCATCATCTTATACACCTCTATCAGGTCACCTTTTATCCTCCGTCGCTCGAAGGAGAAAAGGCTAAATTCAGTCAAGCACGAGGAATTCTGCAGATGCTGGAAATTCAAGCAACCCACATCAAAATTGCTGGTCACTCAACCTGTTTTCATAAGGCATGCTCCCCAATCCAGGCAACATCCTTGTAAATCTCCTCTGCACCCTTTCTATGGCTTCTCAATGTGATGATACCCCAATCTATGTCGTTTTTTTAAAAAAATCCTTTATGTTTTAGCCAAATGGGGACATGGGATCCAGTTTGAAAAGAATAAAATCCCCGAAACACCAGATCAGATAAAGACTCTTGTGTCTGCATAAAAACAGAAAATATTGGGAGTACTCAGCATGTCAGGCAGCATCTACGGGAAGAGAAACAGTTCAGAGTTTTCAGGGGAGAGAGAGGGTGGTATGTGACTTGCAGTGGAAACTACAGTGGTGATGTCCCATATCTGCTGCCTTTCCCCTGGAAGCAGTAAAATTTCTCAATAGGCTTATCTTAGAATCAGAATCAAATTTATTATCACTGGTGTATGTCATGAAATTGTTGTTTCAGCAGTTCACATATATATGTATATGTGTGTGTGTATTAAACAAAGAAGAGAGCAAAAGTGGTGAGGTAGTGTTCATGACTTCACTGTCCATTCAGAAATCTGACAGTGGAGGGGAAGAGACTTTTCCGTTAACAGTGGGTCTTCAGGCTCCTGCACCTGCGAAGAAGGCATGTCCTTAGTGATGGATGCTGCCTTGACGCAGCATCCATTGAAGATTTCCTTGATGTCCTCGATGCTGGGGTGGGTTGTGCCTTTGATGGAGTTGGCTGAGTTTGCAACCCTCTGCAGTTATTTTCCCCGATCCCATGCGCTGGTGCCTCCGTTGCAGACAGTGATGCAACCAGTCAGAATGCTCTCTGTGGTACATCTGTACAACTTTTGCTAGACAACTGGTGACATACCAAATCTCCTCACACTCCTAATGAAATATAGCTGCTGGCGTGCCTTTGTAATTGCAAAATTTACTGTTGTTAGCACTCCCCATCCATGCAGGGTCTGACCTTGACCATGAGCTCAGCCCCCATTCCAACAGCAAGTTACATTTCTGTAGCATGTTTAACGAAGAAGGAGGTGGCATCGTGCCATAGCAGGTAAAACTGTTGCTTCACGGCTCCAGGGATTTGGGTTTGGACCAGACCTCGGAACTGTGCGTTCTCTCCGTGACTGCACGGGTTTCCACTGGGTGGCCAGAATCAAAATCAGAATCTGGCTTATTATCACCGGCATATGTCGTGAAATGTGTTGTTATGCGGCAGCAGTGCCAAAGAAAGAAGTGAGGCAGTGTTCATGGGTTCAAAGTCCATTCAGAAATGAGGTGGCAGAGGAGAAGAAGATGTTCCGGAATCATTGAGTGTGTACTTTCAGGCCCCTGTTCCTCCTCCCTGATGGTAGCAATGAGAAGAGCTGATGGGGGTCCTTAATAATGGATGCCGCCTTTTTGAGGCATCACTCCTTGAAGATGTCATGGATGCTGGGGAGGCTAGTGTCCATGATGGAGCTGACTGAGTTTACAACTTTATGTAGCTGATTTCGATCCTGTGCAGTAGCCACACTCCCTCCTCGCACCACCCCCCACCATGCCAAACAGTGATGCAGCCAATTAGAATGCTTTGGTTCTTTAAATGTCATCTTTCCCACTCCACCCCACCCCACCCCACCCCACACCAAATTTCTTCCTGCACGTAAAAGACATTCTGATAGGTTAATAGGGTTACCTTTGTTAATCTTGGAGTAGGTGGCAACAGATTAGTTAAAAGTTATCTTTATTTGTCACAAGTACATTGAAATGCAGTGAAATGGAGACAGGATCAACGACCAACACAGTGCAAATACAATCTGTGCTGGGGGCAGCCCGCGAGTTTCACCATTAACCAGCACCAAGATCGCACGGCCACAATTTACTACCCATAACCTTAACCCCCTCACCCTTGCAATGTGGGGGGAAAACGGAGTACCCGGAGGAAACCCTCATGGTTATGGGGAGGACGTACAAATTCCTTATAGGCACCATCAGGAATTGAACCCAGATCACAGTATGTCGTGAGAGTTGGAGGAATTGTGAAAACCTTGAATCAGGAATCTGTGACCCACTGAGGTCCTCTGGCAAATTCTAAGACTTGATAAAGTTGGATGGCCAAAAGCTTTCGTAAGACATAGGTGTGAAGGATATCTTCAAGGAGGGGAAGAAAGGTTTAAAGAGGGTTGCCTCTAATGGTCATCAAGGAAGGAGCAATTAAGATTGGAGATGCACACCAGGTTGGACTGGAAGGTCACGGAGATGTGAAAAGTTTGTTTTGATGAAGAGTCCTGGCTTGAAGCGGCAACTATTTATTCCCCTCCATAGATGCTGCCTGACCTGCTGAGTTCCTCTAACATATTTGAATGTGTGACTCAAGATTTCCAGCATCTGTAGGATCCCTTTAATCTCATATTTCCATTGCCTGTTTCATTGCCTGAATTTTGCCAGTTCATCACCTGTGAGGTGTGGCACATGTTGGAAGTCCAGCTACCATCGGCCACCCTGTCTAGTTCATCCCAGAAGTGTCAGATGAGTGAATGGTTGTTAATTTGGTAAAGGATATTGGCTACAAGACTGAGAGAACAACCTTTTCACTGTTCAGTCTTTCTTCATCAATGAGATAAGGGCATAAAGATGTACAACCCTTCCCCGAATGCAACTGATCTCACCTATCGCCTCTATCTTGTACTCCTCCTCCACCCCGACCTTCTCATTCTGCCATTCTACCCCTTCCTTTCCAGCCCTGATGACGGATCTCAGCCTGAAAAGTTGACTGTTCATCCCACTCCATAGATGCCACCTAACCCGTTGAGTTCCTCCAGAATTTTTTGTGTTCTTTGCTTCATCTTTAAAGTTTTCCTCAAACAAATGAAATGTGGTTTAGTCATTACAAAACATTGTAAATGTTTTTGCAATCTAGACCCTTGAAAATCTCTCACTCATATCAGTACATTTCACGGATCTGGTCAAAGTTGCCTTAATGAACTTTGCATCTGTCCTGACTTCACTCTGACTACCCTTCTTCAGGCCGTAGTAGTGATTCATAATTGAGTGTCCAGTTCCGGGTGCAAGTCAGCTTAATGAAATGAAATGACAGTTGTGCCACACCAGTCCCACTGAGATTTGAAGAAGCTAAGACGGCAGACTGGGAGAACAGGCTGATCGTGGCTTTTAGGCATTAGGGATTGCATGGTTACTGAAAGACAATGAATGCTTTCCTTTTTAAACTGAAGATGTTGTTCAGGCCAGTAAGAGTCTGAGTGAATCATCTGACCCCCAAGGATAGATTGGTTGGGAAATTTAAAAATTTAACTGCTTAGAAATTGCATTTTGCTTATAGGTGGTGAATTTGGTGTTAAAGCTCATTGAGGGAATCCTGAAAATTTGGTAATTAAGAGCAAAATATGTATGTATTTCCTCCAACTTTGATGCAGTAAAGTGCAGCCTACATGATTTCCCCTCAGCATCTGCCTACCAACACTGCAGCTGCTGTGTCATGGCTGCTAAGCATCTTGGGAAGTGTGTCAAGGTATATGCGCCATGACAGCTGCAGCAACTGGTTGCCATGGAGAGAAGGGAAGACATGGGGGAATGGGGAAATAAGGTGTCTGGTTACTTCTTTCACCTGTATTCACGAAAGTGAGCTGATCATATTGAAACATAAAATTCTGAGGCAGTAGGCGCTGAGATGATAGTCCCCTTGATGAGGAACCTAAACCAGTGGGTATAGTCTCTCGATGCAGTGTCTCCCATCTAAGATGGAGGCAAAGACCAAATTTTATCTCAAGGATTTTTGAATTTTTGGAATGATCCACCCCAGAGAGTAACGTTTCCTCTAGTTTTTTTTTACACAGGTGCGTGGACCAACCATTGCTCTGAGCTAGAAATTTTTACATGGCCTGAAAACTGCGTGGCACTTTAAATGAAGGGTCTCATCCTGAAACATTTAATGTTTACTCTTTTCCATAGATGCTGCCTGGCCTGCTGAGTTCCTCCAGCATTTTGTGTGTGTGTTACTTTGATTTCCAGCATCTGCAGATTTTCTCTTGTTTGTGGTGATTTAAATGCTTTTTTTTTGTAACATGCCTACTATGAATATTTAGAATGAAAATTGAAAAATCACATACTTTTGATATTATTCATTAATCGAAGGGCATAATGAAATACAGTACAACAAAGAAAATCTTTCACGCTTTGTAAACTTTTTCTTGACTGTCTTTATTCCAGCTGCGCAGCAACAAAGGCTACGTGCGTGGGAGCGTTTCAGTTACTGCGCGGCTGCACACACATGTAGGTTAAAGGGAACAGTGTCAGAGAGTTTTACAAGCTGAAGACTGAGTCCAAGGATTTTTGAGATGTCGAGGGTTAGGAGGAACATAGCAGGGTATGGTGTTATTGTAGTAATTTCTACTTTAAAAAAGGCACACTCGACAACTTCATGCCAAAGAAACAACTTTATCTTGAACTTCGAAACTGTTATGTATATACAGAGACTTTTTACAACCGTTATAGCATTGCAGGGACGCTATATACAAAGCCCACCGGAAGTAAAAAAAGAACGGAAGTAGAACCCCCCATTATCCTAAATAGTATTAACTTACTTTTAATAATGCTCACATTACAACAGTTATAGTCAAGAACTAGTGGAGTGACGTAGCAGCGTCAGTGAGGTGAATGAAAAAACTTTGGCTCATAAAAACGCTGGAGAAGTTCAGCTAGTCAGGCAGCGTCTATGGAAGGAAGCGGATAGTCAATGTTTCAGGCTGAGGCCCTTGACCTGGCTTGTCAGATGACCAGAAACATTTATTGAAGCGTTTCCCTCCACAAATGCTGCTGGACTTGTTGAATTCTTCCAGCGTTTTCTGTATAACTCCAGATTCCAGCTTCTCCAGGCTCTTCGTGTTTCAAACTTTGACTTGTGCTTCTCCTATCATGAAATCATTAACTCTGTTGTGCCAAGTAATGTATTGCAATCAAGGGAAAATTACATCAATCTGATTCAGCAAAATTCCTTTTGCTGAGGTCAGTAGAGTACTAAAGTTGGCTTTGCCTACCTGCGCCCCTTTAAACGTAGAACACAGAACACAAGACAGATCCTTCAACCCATGATGTTGTGTAGACCTTTTAACCTACTCTATGACTAAACTAAAGCTTCCCTCCCACCTAGTCCTCCATTTATCTATAATCCACGTACCAACCTAAGAGTTCCTTAGTGACCCTGAAGTATTTGCCTCTATCGTCACCCCTTGCTGCATATTCCACACATCCACCATTCTTTGTATAAAAACAAAGTCTACCTCTGACAAGAGGAATTCTGCAGATGCTGGAAATTCAAGCAACACACATCAAAGTTGCTGGTGAACGCAGCAGGCCAGGCAGCATCTCTAGGAAGAGGTACGGTCGATGTTTCAGGCCGAGACCTTTCATCCTGACGAAAGGACTCGGCCTGAAACGTCGACCGTACCTCTTCCTAGAGATGCTGCCTGGCCTGCTGCATTCACCAGCAACTTTGATGTGTGTCTACCTCTGACATTCCCCTTTCCAAATACCTTAAAGTTATGCCCCCTTGTGTTAGTCATTCCTGCCTTGGGGAAAAAGTCTCTGGGTGTCCACACGATACATGCTGCTTATTATCCCGCACACCTCTATCAAGTCACCTCATTCTCCTTCGCTCCACACCTCACTCGGCCTATCTTCATAAGGCATGCTTTCTAATCCAGGCAGCAACCTGGTAGATCTCCTCTGCACCAACTCCAAAGTTTCCACATCCTTCTGATATTGAGGCAACCAGAAACGAACACAATATTCCAAGTGCGGTCTAACCAGAGACTTATAGAGCTGCAACATTACCTCGCAGCTCTGGAACTCAATCCCCCATTAGTGACGTCTAGCACACCAGTTTCTTAACCACGCCATCAACTTTCAACTTAAAAGCCAACTCAAAGTCCTTCTTAGCCTGGCTCAGTATCTGTTTCTCTTCAAAGGATTGAGTTCTCCTTTCAAGATTACGACACAGGACTCCAGGTTCTGCGCGCAATCCACGACCTCCATTACAAAGGCGGGAACACAAGGACGGGTGCTGGGCTGAAATACGTAGCAGACAACTTCTTTGGATCTACTAAACTGAGGCGTCCAGTTCCCAAGGTACGTGAGAGAAAACGCTTCTCCATAAAAGTTTCTCCCACTAAATATCTCCTGTGTCTTAATAATATCAGTATACCTCATTATGACCTTGTCTACCTCACTGTTTGTCTGTTCTGTAGCTCTTTATTCTGCATTCTGTTATTGATTTCCCCTGTACCACCTCAATCACTGTTGCAATGAAATAATCTGTATGGATGGAATGCAAATTAAAGCTTTTCATAGTACCTTTCCCCCTGTGACAATAAATAGGTAGATAGATACTTTATTGATCCCGAGGGAAATTGGGTTTCGTTACAGCCGCACCAACCAAGAATAGAGCATAAATATAGCAATACAAAAACCACAAACAATCAAACAACAAAATGCAAGCTATGCCAGATGAAAAATAAGTCCAGGACCAGTCTATTGGCTCAGGGTGTCTGACCCTCCACGGGAGGAGCAGCAAGTTCGATGGCCACAGGCAGGGACGACCTCCCGTGCTGCCCAGTGTTGTATCTCGGTGGAATATGGCCGAAGTCCAACAGTAAAAAGTTCAATATCCAGTCTACAAACACGTTCCTCAATCGTAATATGACCCAGATTGCACCATCTGTTGTTAACCAGAACAGTAAGCCCCAACTCCTTTACACTTACCACTCTCAGTGCACTTCCAGTCAGCCCGAACGGTCTGGAAGCCGTCCATGGAGAAGTTTTGATCGGGTATGTCCTCGTGCAGCCCCGTTCCAGTGAAATACATAACACTGCACTCCCGAAATGTTCTCTGACGCTTGGCTAGCGCTGTGAACTCGTCCATTTTATTACCCACCGAACTCCTCTTCTCCATAAGTCTCTGTTGTTTCGACCCGGTCCTCTTTCCTCGACTTTGTGATCCCCCTCTGCATCCTCTGTGTGTTTTCCTCCAGATTTCAGCAGGAGTGTCCGCCGCTCTGCTCGCTAAACCGGCTGGCATAAGCGCAAGCAGCTGGTAATAAGCCAATTCACTGATTTTACCAAATTTTAGTGTCTGAATGGCCTATATGCTAGGTTCTTCTGTTTTGATTGTCAGATCCGACCAGGTCAGTAAAATCTGTTTTGGGCATACAGTATGTCCTTAATCAATGAACGCACTATCAGAACAGCATACACTCGAATTCTTAGGAGTTGAGTTGCATTATTTCTCAGTGTGCTCGATGGCTATGGATTCAAAAGAAGTGCTCTCCTCCCTCTGTGCCAATTTGCTTAGGAGTGAGCTAGCTCTTATGGTAACAAATGTGAAAGTGCAGTAAACATCAAATGGGTCTTTAACCTCTTGTGGGCTGATGTTTTTTGTGTTTAGATCGCTATCCTGATAACCGATGGGAAATCACAGGATAACGTGAATCAGCCAGCCTTAAAGTTGCAGAGCCAAGATGTTAAATTATTTGCAGTTGGTACGTTCTTTGTCTGTTTACTTGGGCGGTATTTGTACACTGGAGATATCTGTGAGTCCGTGAGCCCACTGGAAGCCGGTGGCCCAGAGGCAGCCTTTCCTGGGGTTGGAGACTGATCCATTTGTGGGTGGGTGGGTGTGGAGAAAAACGGTTCTTTTGTTACAATTGTTCTGTTATTGTTGTCAGTGTTGTTCTGCTGACATTGTGGATATGCTATGTGTGGCAAAACATGTGGGTTGCCCCCAGCGCATCTTTAGGTTGTGTTGGTTGTTAATGTAAGCGACACATTTCGCTGTCTGTTTCGATGTACAGGAGATAAATCTGTGTCTGAAATGAGAAGCAATTTCTGGTTCTGATGCTCGTTGGTGACGAGGCTGATGGTTCAACGTTCTCTTCTCTCCCACTCCAGGGATTAAGAACGCTGATAAGCAGGAACTCGATGAGATTACCTCAAAGCCTACCAAGGATTATTCCTTCTTTGTGTCTGACTTCAAGATCCTAAAGGTTCTGTTGCCGCTGATTTCCAAGAGGGTTTGTTCCACGGCGGGAGGCACCCTGGATGAAGCAGGAGGTAAAGACAGAAAACACATTATAAACCTGTTCAATGTGTTTAGTTGTTTGGAATATGGGTCTCTGACCAGGGCATTGGGAACATGCACACGTGTTGGGGTTCTCATCACTCATGGGCTGTTTAAGTTTATTTGTTTATTTAGCGATACAGTGCGGAGTAGTTCCTTCGAGCCCTTCGAGCCGCTCCTCCCCAGCAACCCCCGACAAACCCGATTTAACTCTAACCTGATCACAGAACAGTTTACTTTAACCTATTGTACCTGGTATGTCTTTGGACCGGGGAGGAAACTGGAGCATCTGGGGGAAAGCCCAGACGTTCCACAGGGAGGATGTACAGAGATTCCTTACAGGCAGTGCCAGAGGTGAACTCTGAACTCCAATGCCCCAGGCTGTCATAGTGTCGCACCAACTGCTACGCTATTGTAGCACCCAAAACAGACAAGAGCTTTTGTGGTAACACTAATGAGCTGATTGACTTGTTGCAAGCTCCCCATCCAGAATTGAGGACTTAGATTATAGGAGAGGTTGAGGTTTGGACTTTATTCCCTGGTACGTGGGAGAATGAGGGAGATTTGACAGAGTATACAAAATTGAGGGTATAAATAGGATAAGTGCAAGCAGGCTTTTTCCACTGAGGTTGGGTGAGACCAGAATGAGAGGTCATAGGTTAAGGGTAAAAGGTGAAATGTTTAAGGGGAACCTGAGGGGAAACTTCTTCACTCAGAGGATGGTGAGAGTGTGGAATGAGCTGCCAGTACAAGAGGTGGATTTGGGTTCAACTGCAGTGTTTAAGAGAAACTTGGATAGGTACGTGGATGGGAAGGGTATGGAGGGCTATGGGACAGGTGCAGGTTGATGGGACGAGACAGAATAATAGTTTGGCATGGACTAGAGGGGCTAATGTGGTATAGTGTTCTATGACTCTGTTAGAGTAGCTGCTCTGCCTGTGACAGCAAGAAATTGCAGAGCGGTTTGGACACAGCCCAGTCAACCAATCCCGCATCCATTCCACTAACTCCTGCTGCTTTGGGTAAGCAGTCAATGTAAGCAAGGACCACTCGCCCCCCCCCCCCCCCACGCAGGTCATTCTCTCTTTTCACCCTCCCATTGGGCTGGAGATACATAAGCTTGACAATATGTACCACCAGGCTCAAGGGCAGTGTCTTTTCCACCATCATATGAATGTTGACTGGGTAGTGGGTAATGGCTCCATATGTCATCACTACAGGGTATGATGACCCTGCCTTACACGAGTCCCGGGCTCGGCTGGCTCCGGCTGACAGTACCCAGTATGGGCCCCTATCCAGGGTTACAGATCCCACTGCCTTGTGGGTATCTTCGGGAGAAGAGAAGGCTAAGGAGAAAACCCTACACAAATCCGGAGTGGAGCCCCTAAGGCGGTTGGATGACGTATCACGTCACCTCCCGGCAGCTCCTGCAGCCAAGCTGATGCCAAAAGTATTGCTTCGCATTCCTTTGGACCAGATCCGCGAGGCCGAGAGGGGGGTCTTGATGTCTGGGCAGCCCAGGATCTCCATATTCATCGCCTAGG
Organism: Mobula birostris; assembly: GCF_030028105.1. Lineage (NCBI taxonomy): Eukaryota > Metazoa > Chordata > Chondrichthyes > Myliobatiformes > Myliobatidae > Mobula > Mobula birostris. Next base: position 8,628,875 of record NC_092385.1, on the reverse strand, counting down.
TCTGCACCCCCAAACTGGGCACATCCATTGTCTACTTAGACAGACGGAGCCATGAATGAATGTTGAGTGGACCTCTTGTACACTAAGGAGAAGATTTTGATCTCTCAGTCTACCTCGTTGTGAATCTTGCACTTTATTTGTCCACCTGCACTGCACTTTCTCTGTAACAGTAACTATATTCTGCATTCTGTTTTTTTTTGTTTATCTGTTGTACTTCCAGTTGTGTACAGAATGATCTGTCTGGATGAACCAGAACCAGGCTTATGATCACTGACACATAGTATGTAGTGAAATTTATGGAAAAGAGTAAACACTCGATGTCTCAGGCAGAGACCCTTCATCAGGACTGGAAAGGAAGGGGAGAAGTTAGAGTAAGAAGGTGGGGTGAGGGTGGGGGAGAATGAAGTACAGGAGAGGGAGAGGAGGTGTGGTAAACAATTGGCTTCGTCCCCCTCTCTCAGTTTCTCCAATTACCAGCTACCTTGAACATCTTTCTCCCCCACCTTCTTACTCTGGTTTCTCCTCTTCCTTTCCAGTCCTGATAAAGGGTCTTGGTCCGAAACATCAACTGATTACTCTTTTCCATAGATGCTGCCTGACTTGCTGAGTTCCTCCAGCATTTTGTGTGTGTGTTACTTTGGATTTCCAGCCTCTGCAGACCTTTTCATGTATGTGATGTTATGAAATCTGTTGTTTTGCAGTCACAATACTGTGGAATACATAAAAAATATTACTACAAGTTACAGTTAGAAATGTATATACTGAATGGTGGATTCCAGTTAATTGGGACCAGTGCATTTTGGCCCAATTAAGCGGCTGCTCAATTTGAATGTGGCTGATTTATTATTCTTCTCAACTCATCCCCCTGCCTTTTCAATGTAACCTTTGACTCCTTACTAAACAAGAACCTATCAATATCTGCTTAAATATACCCGGTAACTTGGTCTCCACAGCCATCTGTGTCAATGAATTCCACAGATTCACCACCCTCTGGCTAAAGAAATTCCTCCTCATCTCTGCTCTAAATGGACGTCCTTCTATTCTGAGGCTGTACCCTTTGGTCCTAACACCTCCACTGCTGGAAACATCCTCTCAACATCTACTCTATCTAGGTCTTTCAATACTTGGCTTGCTACATACAACACCCCTCATCATACATTAACCTTGGGAAAATGACTCATATTTTAATATGTTTATATCAGATCACCCTGTAGCGTCCAACTTTTCAGAGAGAACAGTCCAATTTTGTCCAAACTTTCCCTGAAGCTTATACACCCCAATCCAGGCAGCATCCTGGGGAACCCCTTCTGTACCCTTTCCAAAGCATCTACTTCACTCCTGTAATGCGGTGACCAGAACTACACTTAATACTCATTTGTGGCCTAACTAAAGTTTTGTATGGCGGTGACATGACTTCATGAATGTCCTGAGTTGTGTAAGTTGTCCGTTTTTGTTTCCTGTCATCAGCCCTTCTTGTTAAGGTGCCTTGTAGGTTTAGCCACTGTCATCTCCAAGTGCAAAGAGGGAAGGATTAGATTGATTGTCGAGTAGGTTTATATTGGTCAACACAACACTGTGGGCAGAAGGACCCATGAGGTTTACTCGTCTCTGCGCTGAACTGAGTCTGTATCCAATGCAACTAACGGGCTCCTAGACCGGCTGCAGTGATGATTGGTTTCGCGGCTGTGGACTTATTTTTGTGAAGTTCATTTCTGAATGTTAGTTGCTTACTTTTATTGTTTGCACGATTTGTTTTTTTTCTGCACGTTGGGTGTTTGACAGTTTTTTAAAATGAGTTTCTTTGTTTTGTGGCTGCCTGTAAGGAGACAAATCTCAATGTTGTATATTGTAATCATGTTTTGGTAATAAATGTACATTGAACTTTTACTGTTCTATACTCAGTGGGCATGTTGTTAGGTACACCTGTACACCTACTTGTTAATACAAATATCTAATCAGCTAATCATGTGGCATCAACTCAGTGCATAAAAGCATGCAGATATGGTCAAGAAGTTCAGTTGTTGTTCAGCCCAAACATCAGAATGGGGAAGAAATGTGATCTAATTGACTTTGGCCATGGAATGATTGTTGGTGCCAGATGGGGTGGTTTGAGTATCTCAGAAATTACTGATCTCCTGGGATTTTCAGACACAACAGTCTCTAGAGTTTACAGAGAATGGTGTGAAAAACAAAAAGAATATCCAGTTAGCAGCGGGTTTACGGGTGAAAATGCCTTGTTAATGACAGAGGTCAGATGAGAATAGCCAAACTGGTTCAAGCAGACAAGAAGTAACTCAAATAACCATGCATTACAATAGTGGTGTGTAGAGGAGCATCTCTGAATGCACAACACTTTGAACTTTGAAGTGGATGGGCTACAGCAGCAGATGACCGTACCGGATTCCATGCCTGTGGACAGTTTATTAGGTACACTCCTTTACCGAATACACTGGCCACTGAGTGTATATTCACTCATTGACCTACTTGCAGCAGGATCTATGTCAATCAGATCCTTTGCCAGGTTATCAGGTATCTTCTGCTATTGACCCACAACACACTCATGAATTAGACTTCAAATGGATCCTAATGTCACCATATACCATCCTGAGTTTCATTTTCTTGCAGTTATTTAGATTAGATTAGATTATAAGGACACTCAATCCTCATTTATTGTCATTTAGAAATGCATGCATTAAAAAATGATACAATGTTCCTCCAGAAAGATATCACAGAAACACAAGACAAACCAAGACTAAACTGACAAAACCACATAATTATAACATTTAGTTACAACAGTGCAAAGCAATACCGTAATTTGATAAAGAGCAGACCATGGGCATGGTAAAAACAGTCTCAAGTCCCAATAGCCTCATCATCTCATGCAGACGGTAGAAGGGAGAAACTCTCCCTGCCATGAACCTCCAAGCGCCGCAAACTCACCGATGCATTGGAAGCACCCGACCGCAGCCAACTCTGAGTCCGTCCGAAAACTTCAAGCCTCCGACCAGCCCTCTGACACCGAGCACCAAGCACCATCTCTGCCGAGTGCTTCGACACCGCCCCAGCTGCCGAGCAACAAGCAAAGCCGAGGACTCGGGGCCTTCCCCTCCGGAGATTCTGGACCACGCAGTAGCAGCGGCAGCGAAGCAGGCATTTCAGAAGTTTCACCAGATGTTCCTCCGTGCTCTCACGTCTGTCTCCATCAAATCAGGATTGTGCATGGCACCCTACTTGACAGATGACAGATATCATTCACCGGAGTGGCCGCTGCAAGCTGTGTCGCACCGCCATCTTCTCCTCTTTACAGGAAAGTACAACATCATTTATGAAAAATTATACATATTGTAGTGTTCATGGGTTTGTGGACCGTTCGGAATTCTGATAGCAAGGGGATGGAACTCTTCCTGAATCATTACGATCTTTTAGATCTTGTAACTCCTATCTGATGGTAGAGAAGAAGGCATAACCAGGGATGATGAAGGTTCAAAGTTCCAAGTTCATTTATTATCAAAGTGTGTATGAATTATACAACCTTGAGATTCATCTGCTTATAAGCAGCCGCAAAGCAAGGAACCAGAAAGTGCCTAATTTAAAAGAAAGACCAACACCTTTTAAAGGTGCAGAGTAAGGAAAAAAAAAGGACACAAATCATGCAAGCAATAAAAGGAAGCAACAGCATTCTGAACCAACATGAGTCCATAGATCTGGAGCAGCTGGAGTTGGCCCATCGCCTCCATCTCAGTTCATCACACAGCGGAACAAATTGCCACAAAGCTCCTAAATTACCTTAAGTGATGGATAATTTGTCATAAGTTATATAGTATATACTACTTTGATGTACCTAGTACTTCAAAACAAACCAAAACCGCTCAGAGACTAAGCACGGGAGTTTGACACTGTATGATGCATTCCAATAATGAAGTTCTAAGTCTTAGAAAGTATGTTCGATCCTTTATTTAGAAACCTGCAAAGGTGAACAATCTTGTAATGATAAAAAAAACTAATGAAACTAAAACTAATAATATAACAAATAAGCAGTCTGAGCATATTCAAAGGTATTTAGCGTATTGAAATATAACTGTCGGAGCCATGAGTCCTGTGCTGTGTGTTTATTATGTGCATTATGGTAATTCGTCACATTAGTGGGAGCGTGGTAAAGGCAAAGGGAATAAATCACGCATTCCTACTTATTTCATATCAGTTTGTAGCTTGGGACCATGGAGGTCATCTCTTTGCTGACCACTGAGATAACACTCAATAATACTTAATTGTATGTTTGCTAATAAAGAATCAGAATAGGGAACTTGAATCTTTGGAGCAATCATTGCAGCTATGGGTGCATCCGTATAACAGCTCCGTCCGAGATCGCAGGGATGTGGCAATTGTTTTGCATTGATTTTGGATCAATTTGGATCAGTTTTGCCGCAATAGTTACTAAGTGAAGTGTTCTTAAAGAGTTCTTAAGGAAAATTATTCCCTCAACCTATCCCCTGCTCTAATCAGACTAAAAACTGAACTAAAGACAAAGTGTAAATACGCAACTATACTCTTCAAACCTACCACGTCCCAACCCCACCTGACAGATACCCATAATAAATATGCAACACAAAATACAATACAGATAGAAAATATATACATATATATACATAAAATATATACATATCTCCTACTCCCTGAGATTCATTTACTTGCAGGCACTTACAGGAAAGTACAGAATTACAATAGACTTTATGAAAAATTATACATGAAGAAAGACTCACAACCAACATGCAAAAGCAGACAGACTGCAGAAATAATAATAATAAAAGTAAATAAATAATATTGAGAACCTGAGGTGTAAAGTCCTCGAGAGTAAGTCTGTAGGTTGTGGAGAAGTTCACTGTTAAGGTGAGGGAAGTTATCCATGTTGGCCAGAACCTCTCTATTTCCCAATATGAAGGGTGTGTACTTATGAGTGGTAATGTATATTGACTGTAATTTTAAAAGGCTATCAATTTGTGTTCAAGTTTGAAATTGTTTATTTGCCGTTTCCCTTAGATACCCAAGTGCCCGGGGGCCCCTCTAATCTGATCTTCAGTGACAGAAGTTTTGAATCAATGCGGATTCGCTGGACTGCAGCTGTGGGACCTGTGACAGGATATAAAGTTCAATACACTCCTCTCAACGCAGTGGGTTTTCCGATCACAGCTGAACTCCGAGAGGTGAGCATTGTACATCGACAGCGTGTGCCTCTAGACCAAAGGTAGAAGTACGAGTGGAAAACACTGGAGATACTCAGAATCAGAATCAGGTTTAATAACACCGGCGTACGTCGTGAAATTTGTTGTTATGCGGCAGACGTACATTGCGATAAATAATAATCAATAAAAATTATAAATTACAATTTGAAGTGTATATAAAAATTAAATTAATGAAGTAGTACAAAAAGAGAGGGAAAAAATAATGAGTTAGTGTTCATGGGGCAGGCTGGTGGTGTAGTGGGATCAGCACTGGACTTCAAGGCAGATGATCCTGAGTTCAAACCCAGCCAGGTTCCAACCTGCTTCCGTATCTTGCCATGAAAACCCTATGGACTCTATGAATCACCAACAGTTGGATTCGACTAAAATGACTAAACAACAACAACATGGGTTTGTGGATTTGTTGTCCATTTAGAAATCTGATGGTGTTTGAACGAGGTATATTGATGTCATTTGAACAATTAAAGGATAAATATAAAATATCTAATAATACTTTCTTCTGTTACTTTCAATTAAGGGCTTACTTAAAAGGTAAGCTGGGTCAAACAATGTTTTTGCCAAAACCTAATGAAATTGAAATTTTAATTCAAACAGGGAAAATTAAAAAATTTATTTCTTGTATGTATAATTTGATTCAAGAACAGACAATTAAACAAGGAACCCATAAGTCAAAGCAAAAATGGGAAACAGATCTGAATATTAATATTGATGAAACAAATTGGTCAAGACTTTGTCTTGACAGTATGACAAATACAATAAATGTTCGACTTAGATTAGTACAATATAATTTTTTACACCTATTATATATTACACCGCAAAAAATAAATAGATTAAATTCAAACCTATCTGATAAATGTTTTCGTGTAATCAAGAAATTGGTACTTTTTTACATTCTACTTGGTCTTGTTTTAAAATTCAACCCTTTTGGATAAATTTAAGAATCTTATTGGAACAAATTACTGGAACTCAACTTCCACATAACCCTGTATTATTTTTATTAGGTGATATTGAAGGGATAAAACCGAAACTTAAATTGAATAAATATCAGAAAGAATTTATAAAAATTGCATTGGCAGTAGCTAAGAAGACTATAGCAGTTACTTGGAAATCTGATTCGTATTTAAGTATGGATTGTTGGAATAATGAAATGGCTAGTTCTATTCCACTCGAAAAAATTACTTATAATTTAAGAGATAAATATGTAACATTTTTGAATATTTGGCGCCCTTATTTACAAAAGATAGGATGGCATATTTAAGTGCTCCGATAAAGACTTTGGTCACTTGGGGAAAGTAACGAATAATTATACCAAATTTATTTTGAATCCCATGGAGAATGTGGAAACCTTCCAATACCCAGGCGGTTCTTCTTTTTTTTTCTCTTTCTTTCTTTTTAGGTAGGACTATATATGGGGGGGGGGAGGGTTAAGGGGAGGGTAGATTCTATCTTTTCATGTATTCTTTTTGAAAATTCAATAAAAATTATATTACAAAAAAAAGAAATCTGATGGTGGGGAGAGAACAGAGGTGATGCCTCAGAATTAAGAAGGGAGGAAACACGAAGACCTTACAATGGAAAGAGCAGGAGGGATACGCAAAGTGATAGAAATACAACAAATGGCTATTTTATTAGGTATGTCCTGTGCCTAATAAAGTGGCCACTGAGTGTACGTTTGTGGTCCTCTGCTGCTGGAGCCCATTCATTTCAAGGACAAACATGTTGTACATTCAGATACTGTTGTATCTGTTGTGTGGTTATTTGAATTAGTCACCCTCCTATCAGCTTGAACTAGTCTGCCCATTCTCCTCTGAACTCCCTCATTAACAAACCATCCTCACTCACTGGATGATTTTTAATTTTTGCACCATTCTCTATAAACTCTAGAGACTACTGTGCATAAAACGCCCAAGAGATCAGCAGTTTCCGAGATACTCAAGCCACTCCATCTGGCACCAACAATCATTCCACAGTCAAAGTCACTTAGATCACATTTCTTCCCCATTCTGATATTTGGACTGAACAACAACTGAACCTTTTGACCATGTTAGCATGCTTTTATGCATTGAGTTGCTGCCACATGATTGGCTGATTAGATATTTGCATTAAAGAGCTGGTTTACGGTGTACCTAATAAAGTGGCCACTGAGTGTAGGGAAATACGGCACAGTGGGGGCTGTATTTCATTCGGAGTTTGAGGGGATTTGGTATGTCACCAAATACTCTAGCAAATTTCTACAGATGTTAGTGGAGAGCATTCTACCTGCTTGCGTTACTGTCTGGTGTGGAGTCGCCACTGCACAGGATTGGAAAAAGCAACAGAGAGTTGTAACCCCAGCCAGTTCCTTCACGGATATTAGTCTCCCCGGCACAGGGGCATCTGGAAAAGGCGATGCCTCAAGAAGGCGGCGTCCATGATTAAGGACCCACACCACCCAGGGCGTGTCCGCCTCTCATGACCACCATCAGGGACGGGGTACAGGAGCCTAAAGACACACTCTCAACATTTTAGGAACAGCTTTTTCACTTCCGCCACCAGATTTCTGAATGGTCCATAAGCCCGTGAATGATACCTCACTATTTAGCTCCCTTCTGGTACGACTTATTTATTTATATTTGTTATTGTACCTTATAGTTTTTACTGTATTGCTGGGTACTGATGTCACGAAACAACAATTTTCACAACATATGTCAGTGATAATAAGATACTGCCCATTACGCTGCTGGTGTTTAGGGCAGCAATGAAGGTCCTCCATCCCTGGTGGTGTTCAGGGCTTCCTTCATCATGTCAGTAGCTTCCACTCGGTTTTCACTACTGTCAGTCATGCAAGTCCTGGGTGGAGACTCAGGAATACCGTCACACCCAAATATAGAAGCATCCATCATTGCTGTTTCCGTAACAATTTGGTTTGATCAGTCAGAGTTATTAGCCCTGAACTGAACCCCTGAACCTGGAGGACAGGTGGACCATTCTTAGTCTGTCCTCTACCCTTTGACCTGTTTGGCATGGGTGACCCTACCAAGAGCCAAAACATAAATCCCTGACTCCAGCCAACATAGCTCTCCAGGTCACTGAGACACACAAGCCTCTGAACCCAAGGACGAGGTTGTGGTCTTCTTGGAGGCAGTGATAAAAAACCTGATTCTGAGTACTGTGCTCAGTTCTGGTCGCCTCACTACAGGAAGGATGTGGAAACCATAGAAAGGATGCAGAGATTTACAAGGATGTTGCCTGGATTGGGGAGCATGCCTTATGAAAACAGGTTGAGTGAACTCGGCCTTTTCTCCTTGGAGCGACGGAGGATGAGAGGTGACCTGATAGAGGTGTATAAGATGATGAGAGGCATTGATCATGTGGATAGTCAGAGGCGTTTTCCCAGGGCTGAAATGGTTGCCACAAGAGGGCACAGGTTTAAGGTGCTTGGGAGTAGGTACAGAGGAGATGTCAGGAGTAAGATTTTTATACAGAGAGTGGTGAGTGCGTGGAATAGGCTGCTGGCAATGGTGGTGGAGGCAGATAAGATAGGGTCTTTTAAGAGACCTTTGGATAGGTACATGGAGCTTAGAAAAATAGAGGGCTATGGGTAACCCTAGTAATTTCTAAGGTAGGGACATGTTCGGCACAACTTTGTGGGCCGAAGGGCCTGTAATGTGCTGTAGGTTTTCTATGTTTCTATAATCTTGACTCCTCTCTGAAACAACACCAAGTCACTATCTCAAAGCCTTCAGTGTCCAGTCTTCCACTTCATTCTTCATCGCATGTTTTGCTTCAACAAAAGACTTTCAATCTTAATTTCAGCCCCCAATAATCACAAACATCTTTGCGTCTTTTCTCCCCCTTCACGTTCCTCCCATCTCATCTCTCTCCCAGTTTCACTCCTTGTAATTTTTTCACCATTTTTGATCTTCCTCCATGTATTTCCAAATCAGAATGGTGCTCGAATCGGAGGGGAATCGCCACATGATTGTGTTGGTTTGTGCCAAAACCCATTGTCCTTTTAGGTAGTAGAAACTACAGGTTTTACGGATAAGTGAACAAAGTCTTTAGTTAGACATTTCACAAGGGTGTAGATCAAGTGGACAGAAAACTGTCCAGAGTCTGCCCTTTATGGACTCTTTATAGACTTCTTGCTGCCTCAGTAAAGCAGCCAGCATAATCAAAGATCCTACCCACCCTGGGCATTCCTTCTTTTCCCCTCGGCCATTGGGCAGAAGATACTAAAACCTTTAAACACGTACCAACAGGCTCAGCCTGCTGTTGTCAGACTCTTGAACAGACCTCTTAAATGATAAGGACTCTTGACCTCACAATCAACCTTGTTATGACCTTGCACCTTGTTGGTCTTCCTGAACTACACTTTCTCTGTAGCTGTTACACTTTATTTTGCCTGAATATTGTCCTACCTTGTTCTACCTCAATGCACTGTGTAATGATTTGATCTGCATGGACAGTAATGCAAGACAAGTTTTTCGGTATACCTCTGTACAATTGACGATAATATTCCAGTTCTAGTTGGAACATTGACAAATAAAGCAGGAACGTTGTAGTGAGGTTGGCTTTTACTAACCATGGGGCATTAATGTCTTGTTCCGATCAGCTGAAAAACATTGGCTGCAGTGTACCTTCACTGCAGGACTTGCACCAGGGCAATGAAGCAGACAGGAAATATCATTGCAGACACTATCCACCCAGCAGCCTGGGTTTCCTAAAACTCCCTTTTGGAAAGCACTATGGCTCGTTCAATACGTGCTATGTTGTATGCCTTTGGCAACCATGGTTTTTCTTTGACCATGACTGTTCTTGGCAAATTTTTCTACAGAAATGGTTTGCCACTGCCTTCTTCTGGACAGTGTCTTTACAAGATGGGAGACCTCATCCATTGTTAATGCTCTGCAGAGTCTGCTTGGCATCAGTGGGTGCATAACCAGGGCTTGTGATGTGCACCAGCTACTCATACAACCATCCACCACCTGCCCTCTAGGGCAATTAAAACTAAAACATCACACCTTCTTAAAGGTTTCTTCCCCCAGGCAGTTAATCTGATCAATCATTCTAGTTAGCCACCCCCACCCCTCTTTATTACCTCCATCACTGAACTGCTCTGTAAACACGTTATAACACTTTTTATAATGCCTTTTACGTTGTAAGCACATGCTGGTATTTATGCATTTATGCTGATTTTATTCCTTATCCATACTTTAACCTTTAAGTTTATTTTTTATATAATTCTTTATTCTTATAGTTGTTGAATGTTGATTTTTTTGGTTGCATGTCGTGCCAACACACTACGGCAAATTCCTAATACTTGTACACATATATGGCGAACAAAGTTGATCCTTGTTGATCCTTGAACAGATTACTGTTGGAGCAAATGAAAACTCGGCCTTTCTGCAAGGGTTGAAGCCTGCCACGGAGTATCTGGTGACGGTGATTGCTCAGTACGTCAACAGCATTGGAGAGTCCACTTCAGCCAAGGCCAGGACCAGTAAGTACTGTGAACTGATTTGATATGGAGATCTTGCTATCTACACTTGCTGAACTTTTTCCCCTCTCCACCCTGTAATACCTGATACGACGGGATCAATTCCAGTGGCTGTTGGATGTGCCCGCCGTTCTCTGAGCTAGCTGGAGGCTGGGTATCCTGCAGTGAGTGACGTGCAAAAAGCTTCACCCCATCAGCAAGGCATGAGGCAGGAGTGGGTAGATTAACCTCTGCTTGTCTGGATGGATGTAGCCCTGACAGCTCTCAAAGATATCGACAGCATCCAGGGCAATGTTCCCAGGACTTGGCTTTTTAAAGTGTCATTTAGCACGCAAATCACATACGGACAGTGTGCCAAAAGCTCCATGAGAAAATCCTTCATTACCCGCTACAAGCCTGCTACCTATGTTTTGTGAGCGTGAAGATGACCAAGAGTGAAAATGATCAAACCCAGAGAAGATCAAAGTTCTTATCGACAGTGTTTTGCTAGCTGCTAAAATGAATACCTCTATATATAAAACTTAGTGCGCACCTGTTGTCACTGGGCAAAAAATTGCACAGCACAAGGTTTTTGTGCACACTGGTCATTACAGATTGGAGGGAACATTGATCCTGGGTATTACTTATGTCTTTGTATTCCTTGTAAATGTTGATTACAAGACCATGACATATAGGAGCAGAATTAGGCCATTTGGCCCATCAAGTCTGCTCCACCATTTCATGGCTGATCCATTTTCTCTCTTAGCCTCAGTCTCCTGCCTTCTCCCCGTATCCCTTCATGCCTTGACTATTCAGGGGTCTATCAACCTCTGCCTTAGATGACTTGGCCTCCACAGATGCCTGTGGCAATGAATTCCACAGATTCACCACCCTCTGGCTAAAAAAAAATTCCTCCTCATCTCCATTCCAAAAGGACACCCCTCTATTCTGAGGCTGTGCCCTCTGGTCTTAGACTCCCCCACCACAGCAAACATCCTCTCCACATCAGCTCTGTGGAGACCTTTTAACATTCGGTAGGTATCGATGAGATTTCACCCCGCCCCCCCCGCCATTCTTCTGAATTCCAGTGAGTAGAGACCCAGAGCCATCAAACGTTCCTCTTATGATACGAATCAAAATTTTTCATTGTCATTCATCAGTACACAAGCGTAAATGATTGTTACTCTGGATCCCATGCAGCATTAAAAAACACAATAAATATAAATATGTAATATTAGCTTATATACATGGACTGATTGTATGTACATAAAGTGATGCCCTAATGATCTGTGTCATGGTCCCAACTGAACAGCGGCAGACATCCATGTTTCGACACTACAATTCCTCGGAGTATGGTTAGCGGCCACTGTCCCTTTAACAGTCAGACTGCCAATTACTGTCTGCCAATTCCTGATCAACCCAGTTCTTCCTCCACCCACCCCAGCCCCATCACCTTACTAGTTTTCCTTTCTCTACCCACTCCATCTGCCCATCACCCTCACGTTCTTCCCACTGGGTCTCCTCCCCTTTAAGACACAGGCTGTCAATTATTGCCTGCCACATTCTTTTGTGGAATGTCTATGCTTAAAGGCCTCATGCTGAGCACTCTGTGCTCAGTCATAGGAGTTCCATTTCTAGAACTACTGTTTGGGATTTTGCCTTTGGATTTTGCTTGTGTTGTCCTGTTTATTTCAAGTCTGAGTTAGTAGTAACAGGATTGGTCTGAGTCAGCATGGATTTACGAAGGGGAAATTGTGCTTGACTAATCTTCTGGAATTTTTTGAGGATGTAACTATGAAAATGGACAAGGGAGAGCCAGTGGATGTGGTGTACCTGGACTTTCAGAAAGCCTTTGATAAAGTCCCACATAGGAGATTAGTGGGCAAAATTAGGGCACATGGTATTGGGGGCAGAGTAATGACATGGATTGAAAATTGGCTGGCTGACAGAAAACAAAGAGTAGCGATTAACGGGTCCCTTTCGGAATGGCGGGCGGTGACCAGTGGGGTACCGCAGGGTTCAGTGCTGGGACCGCAGCTGTTTACAATATATATTAATGATTTAGATGAGGGAATTAAAAGTAACACTAGCAAATTTGCCAATGACACAAAGCTGGGTGGTAGTGTGAAATGTGAGGAGAATGTTATGAGAATGCAGGGTGACTTGGACAGGCTGGGTGCATGGCAGATGCTGTTTGATGTGGATAAATGTGAGGTTATCCACTTTGGTGGTAAGAACGGGAAGGCAGATTATTATCTAAATGGAGTCAAGTTAGGAAAAGGGGAAGCACAACGAGATCTAGGTGTTCTTGTACATCAGTCACTGAAAACAAGTATGCAAGTACAGCAGGCAATGAAGAAAGCTAATGGCATGCTGGCCTTCATAACAAGGGGAATTGAGTATAAGAGCAAAGAGGTCCTTCTGCAGCTGTACAGGGCCCTGCTGAGACCACAGCTGGAGTACTGTGTGCAGTTTTGGTCTCCAAATTTGAGGAAGGACATTCTTGCTATTGAGGGAGTGCAGCATAGGTTCACAAGGTTAATTCCCGGGATAGCGGGACTGTCATATGTCGAAAGATTGGAGTGACTGGGCTTGTATACTCTGGAATTTAGAAGGCTGAGAGGGGATCTTATTGAAACATATAAGATCATTAAGGGATTGGACATGCTGCAGGCAGGAAGCATGTTCCCACTGATGGGTGAGTCCAGCACCGAGAATTAGGGGTAGGCCATTTAGAACGGAGTTGAGGAAAAACTTTTTCACCCAGAGAGTGGTGGATATATGGAATGCTCTGCCCCAGAAGGCTGTGGAGGCCAAGTCTCTGGATGCTTTCAAAAAAGAGATGTATAGAGCTCTTAAAGATAGTGGAATCAAAGGTTATGGGGATAAGGCAGGAACTGGATACCGATAGTGGATGATCAGCCATGATCACAGTGAATGGCGGTGCTGGCTCAAAGGGCCAAATGGCCTATTCCTGCATCTATTGTCTATTGAGTTAATTCTAGGTCTTTCTCTGCACTTGGGGTCATCCCCATCCGTAGCCTTCTCATTACAGCTCTGTGCCTGTGATGCTGCTGCAAGTAAGCGTACCCTGAGGTTAATTTCCTTGCAGGCGTATGAAGGAAAACAAAGCAATGCAATAGAATTTACAAAAAACAGTTAAACATCCTTTGAAAAACCAAGCCATTTAATCCAATCAACCACCCTGAATACTTCTTCCCTTTACCGTACACACCACAGTGGCTACAGCGTATAGTAGCTACCACAGTTGCTTGGCTAGAGTCCTCTGACATCATGTCCCAAACACCTGGCCTATGATACCACATGGAAACAGCACCGCTTTCATGCCCCCTCCAAGTTGTACCACCATCCTGACTTATCACCGCGCCTTCCTTGCCATTAGATTTATAGAGTCCTAGAACGCTCAGTCTCTCTAGAACTCAATCCCTTGAATCCTGGCATCTTTTCTGCATTCTTTGCAGAAGATCTGATGCCGTCTGATCTGCTGAATGTTTCCAAAATATTCTGTTTTATCTCAGATCTGATTTCCAGGAATCTTCATCAACCCCTCCTCTCGTGAGGATATTGTCTATCTGGCATTAACCTCATGGGTTAGCCACTGTGCATATAGCAAGCTATATGGCTATAAATGGCATCTCTCCTTATGCAGCTAGTCGTAAAGGGATCAGGAGTAGGGATCTCCAAATTATCATCGCCATCATTATGTGCCATGTCGCATGACATCATCATTATGAGCCATGTCATATGACATGGGTGAACGTGGTCTTTCCATGACCATGATTGATCTTGGCAATTTTTTCTACAGAAATAGTTTGCCATTGCCTTCTTCTGTGCAGTATCTTTACAAGAAGGGTGACCCCAGCCATTATCAATTCTGTTCAGAGATTGTGTGCCTGTTATCAAGGGTTGCATAACCATGTCTTCTGATATGCACCAGCTGCTCATACGACCATCCTCCACCTGCTCCCATGGCTTTACGTGACCCTGACTGGGGGGCTAAGCAGGTGCTACGCCTGTAGGTTAGCGTCGGGAAGGAGCACTTTTACACCTCCTTTGGTAGAGATGTATCTCTACCCCACCACCCATCTCCAACTTACACTGGAGTCATAGAATCATAGAGTACAGAAACAGGCACTTTGGGGTATTAAGATCATAGCCATAGGGCACTATGACACAGAAACAAGTCCTTCAGCCCATCTAGTCCCCGCTAAACTATTACTCTGCCTAGTCCCATTGACCCGCACCCAGACCATAGCCATCCACAAGACTCCCATCCATATAGCTATCCAAACTTCTCTTAAATATTACAATCCCGAACCTGCCCCCACCACTTCTGCTGGCAGATGACACCACCATCTGAGTGAAGAAATACTCCTCACGTTCCCCTGGAACATTTCAGCTTTTACCCTTAACCTATAACCCTGTCGCCTTTATTGTTGTTTAAACATGCACCTCTTTCAGAGGCCATGCCGGGAACACTGAACTTCCGCGTCGCCATGGCTGGACACTTCTCACTGCGGTTGGCGTGGAGACCGCCCATCTTCCCCGTCCAAGGGTACCGGCTGACCTTCAAGCGCAGAGGTAAGAGGAAGGTTGCTATGCAGCGTGTACAACTGAGCATTGCGTATGTCTGTTGTTTTTTTTTTGGTGACTTCAGGGAGGAGGAAGGCAGGGTAAATTTCAAAGGAACAACTTCTGTTCTGAATATTTGGATTAACGGCAAAATTACTTTAGAAAAGAATGTGTTTGAAGAAGGTTTCCATTCTTCAAGTGTTTGCATTAATGTTCAGTGGGATCTGACTTCACTCTGGCAGCAAAAGCAAAAGGCAGCAAACAGACAGGATCTCCCAGTAGCCACCCACTTCAACTCTGCTTCCCACTCCCATTCAGATATGTCCACACAGGGCCTCCTCTGCTGCCATGATGAGGCTAAACTCAGGTTGGAGGAGCAACACCTCATATACCGTCTAGGTAGACTCCAGCCCCTTGGTACGAACATAGAATTCTCCAACTTCCGGTAATTCCCTCCCCCTCCCTTCCTCTATCCCTATGTCACTCTGCCCCCTCCCCCAGCTACCTATCACCTCCTTCATGGTTCCGCCTCCTTCTACTACCCATTGTGTTTTCCCCTATTCCTTCTTCACCTTTCCTGCCTATCATCTCCCTGCCTCCCCTCCCCCACCCCTTTATCTTTCCCCTTACTGGTTTTTCACCTGGAACCTACCAGCCTTCTCCTTCCCACCCTCCCCCACCTTCTTTATAGGGCCTCTGCCCCTTCCCTCTACAGTCCTGATGAAGGGTTCCAGCCCGAAATGTTGACCGATCTTTTCCATGGATGTTGCCCGCCCTGCTGATTTCCTCCAGTGTGCTGTGACTAAAGGGTAAAGGAGTTGCCAGACCTGTTGTACTTGGAACTCTTTTCATTTCTACATCTTCACGTTGCACTGATTATCTGGAGAGGGAGTGTTTATTCTGGGTGATGGTACAAGGATGCATAATACGTCAAACCTTGAAATGAATGGGCTGCAGCAGCAGAAGACCACAAACATCCAATCAGAGGCCACTTTATGAGGTATAGCAGGTCCCTAATAAAGTGGCCACTGAGTGTATATTCTTGGGGATGGGGCAGGAATGGGGCATGAAGCAGATGTTTAAACTGGGACATAGGGAAGGGAGTGTTTATCCTGGGATTCGGAGCAGGAATGTTGAGTTCTGGTCACCTCATTATAGGAAGGATGTGAAAGTTTTAGAGAGGGTGCAGAGGAGGTTTACCAGGACGATGCCTGGATTAGAGAGCATGTCTTATGAGGAGATGATGAGTGAGCTAGGGCTCTTCTCTTTGGAGTGAAGGAGGATGAGAGGTGATTTGATTGAGGTGTACAAGATGATAAGAGGCATAGATCAAGTGGACAGTCAAAGACTTTTTCCCAGGGTGGAAGTGACTAATATTAACGACCTGGATGAGGGGTTAGAAGGGTGGGTTAGCAAGTTTGAAGACAACACAAAGGTTGGTGGTGTTGTAGATAGTGTAGAGGATTGTCGAAGATTACAGAGAGACATTGATAGGATGCAGAAGTGGGCTGAGAAGTGGCAGATGGAGTTCAACCCAGAGAAGTGTGAGGTGGTACACTTTGGAAGGATAAACTCCGAGGCAGAGTACAAAGTAAATGGCAGGATACTTGGTAGTGTGGAGGAGCAGAGGGATCTGGGGGTACATGTCCACAGATCCCTGAAAGTTGCCTCACAGGTGGATAGGGTAGTTAAGAAAGCTTATGGGGTGTTAGCTTTCATAAGTCAAGGGACAGAGTTTAAGAGTCGTGAGGTAATGATGCAGCTCTATAAAACTCTGGTTCGGCCACACTTGGAGTACTGTGTTCAGTTCTGGTCGCCTCACTATAGGAAGGATATGGAAGCATTGGAAAGGGTACAGAGGAGATTTACCAGGATGCTGACTGGTTTAGAGAGTATGGATTATGATCAGAGATTAAGGGAGCTAGGGCTTTACTCTTTGGAGAGAAGGAGGATGAGAGGAGACATGATAGAGGTGTACAAGATATTAAGAGGAATAGATAGAGTGGATAGCCAGCGCCTCTTCCCCAGGGTACCACTGCTCAAAACAAGAGGGCATGGCTTTAAGGTAAGGGGTGGGAAGTTCAAGGGGGATATTAGAGGAAGGTTTTTTACTCAGAGAGTGGTTGGTGCGTGGAATGCACTGCCTGAGTCAGTGGTGGAGGCAGATACACTTGTGAAGTTTAAGAGACTACTAGACAGGTATATGGAGTTATTTAAGGTGGGGGGGTTATATGGGAGGCAGGGTTTGAGGGTCGGCACAACAATGTGGGCCGAAGAGCCTGTACTGTGCTGTACTATTCTATGTTCTATGTTCTAATACAAGAAATGGTTAATACAAAGGGGTGTAATTTTAAGGTGATTGGAGGGAAGTATAGGGAGGAATGTCAGAGGTATGTTATTTACACTGAGAGCAGTCCATGACTGAAACGTGCTACCAGGGTTGGTGGTAGATGCAGATGCGTTAATGACATTTAAGAGTCTCTGAGATAGGCACCGGGATGAAAGAAAAGTGAAGGGATATGTGGCAAGGAAGCATTAGATTGATCTTGAAGTAGGTTAAAGGGTTGGCACAACATCATGGGCTGAAGGGCCTGTACTGTGCTATAATATTCTATATTCTCAGTTCCATGTTTTAATGTCTAATCTGGGATGGTTGAGCAAGCTTGGGCTTTTCTCTTTGGTGCACAGAAGTGTGAGGTGACTTGATGAGGTGTACAAGATGATAAGATTCAAGACTACCAGCTTGCTTTTCCCAGGCCGGAAAGTCTAATACAAGGGGGCATAATTTTAAGGTGATTGGAAAAAAATATAGTGGGGGGGGATGTCAGAGGTAGATTGTTTTACAGAGAATGGCAAGCGAGTGAAATGCGCTACTGGGGGTGGTGGTAGAGGCAGACATATTAGGGGCATTTTAGGCCCTCTTAGATACATGGACGATAGAAAGATGGAGGGCTATGTAGGAGGAAAGATTTAGATTGGTCTGTGAGTAGGTTATAAGGTCAGCACAACATCATGTACTGTGAAGTAGTGTTCTAAGTTCTATGGAATAAGGAGTAGGAATTCTTTATTCAGGGATGGTCTGTGAGAAGTTCTGGAGCCTGTGTAGAGGCTTTCAACACCCCACCCCCCACACACTTTATTGGTTGGGTCAGGAGAGAAGGTTGGTCACCTTCCAATGTGACCCTGACCTTGACCCTTCTTGCTGTGGTGTCTTCCACTTCATGTTCTACTTGGTGTAGTATGTGTCACTGGCTATTGTTCCTCAGAAAAACTTTTTCCTCTAGGGGAAAAATGAGACTGCATATTGGGTTGGATCATCTTTCACTCTATGTAGGTACTGATGAAGCAACCTTTTATTGATGTAGCTTCGGGCTTTGGGTTTTGAATGATTGGAGGGAAAAAAAAATAGGAAGGGCTGGTAAACCTTTTGAGCTCTCTGGAATGATGGCCCGGAGCCATGGCTGCTGCTTTTAAGAAGCTCGGATTATTGTTTGGTGTGCGGTGGGTGCTGGTTGTGTCTCAGGCCGACATTGTACCAAAGGAAATGCGAAACGCATAAACCAGCGGAGGCTGCACATCAGCCACTGCGCGCATCCTTGCCAGGTGTACGGTTGCAGGAGAGAGGTGTGCATTTTAAATGAACACTCGCACTGCCTTTTCATGTTCCAAGTTCGTAAACTGCCACAGGAAACTCTGGGTGATGTAATGCTCACTCGTAAAACAAGAAGTCATCCTGGCATGTCTGAGCAGTGTGAAAATAGCCTGCAATTTATTGGTGTTGGCTTGAACTGCGAACAGAACAGTACAGAACCTATGACCCTCAATATTGTGTTGACTTTAAACCTAATTCAAAGTTCAAAGTAAATTTATTATCAAATTACATACATGTACAACCCTGAGATTCATTTTCTTATGGGCGTGCTCAATAAATCTATAGAATAATACCTATAAGAGAAACAGTGAAAGACTGCCCAGCTAGGGAGTTCAGCCAGAGTGCAAAGACAACAAACTGCAAATGCAAAAGGAAGATAATAATGAATAAATAAGTATTGAGAACATGAGATGAGATGAGGAGAGAGTGGTGAATCTGTGAAATTTGATGCCATGGGCAGTTGTGGGGGCCGTCAATGAGTATATTTAAGGCAGAAGTTGATAGATTCTTGATTAGTCAGGGCATGAAGAAGGCAGGAGATTGGGGCTGAGAGGGAAAATGGATCAGCCATGGTGAAATGGTGGAGTAGACTTGATGAGCCAAATGGCCCAATTCTGCTCCTATGTCTTACTGTCTAACATGACAATTCACAATGACCAATTAACCCACTAACCCATACATCTTTGGACTGTGGGAGGAAACTGGAACACCCGGTGGGAAACTACATGGTCGCGGGAAGCACGTACAAACTCCTTACAGATGGCGCTGGATTTGAACTCCAAGCTCTGATGCCCCAAGCTGTAACAGAGTAAAGCTTACTGCCACACTACCGTGGCACAATTGCAAATATCTAATCAGCCAATCATGTGGCAGCAATTCAATGCATAAAAACATGCAGACATGGTCAAGAGGTTCAGTTGTTGTTCAGACCAAACATCACAATGGGGATCAAATGTGATCTAACTGACTTTGACCGTGTAATAATTGTTGGTGCCATATGGGGTGGTTTGAGTATCTCAGAAACTGCTGATCTCCTGGGATTTTCATGCACAACAGTTTCTAGAGTTAAAACATAGAAACATAGAAAGCCTACAGCACAATACAGGCCCTTTGGCCCACAATGCTGTGCTGAACATGTACTTACATTAGAAATTACCTAGTGTTACCCATAGCCCTCTATTTTTTTAAACTTCATGTACCTACCCAGAACCTCTTAAAAGACCCTATTGTATCCACCCCCACCAGAGTCGCCGGCACTCACCACTCTGCATACAAAACCTACCCCTGACATCCCCTCTGTACCTACTTCCAAGCACCTTAAAACTGTGCCCTCTCGTGTTAGCCATTTCAGCCCTGGAAAAAAGCCTCTGACTATCCACATGATCA
Organism: Mobula birostris; assembly: GCF_030028105.1. Taxonomy (NCBI): domain Eukaryota; kingdom Metazoa; phylum Chordata; class Chondrichthyes; order Myliobatiformes; family Myliobatidae; genus Mobula; species Mobula birostris. Next base: position 8,608,546 of record NC_092385.1, on the reverse strand, counting down.
ATGCCTCTCATTACCTTATACACCTCTATCAAGTCACCTCTCATCCTCCGTCACCCCAAGGAGAAAAGGTCAAGTTCACTCAACTTATTCTCGTAAGGCATGCTCCCCAATCCAGGCAACATCCTTGTAAATCTCCTCTACACCCTTTCTATAGTTTCCACATCCTTCCTGTAGTGAGGTGATCAGAACTGAGCACAGTACTCCAAATGGGGTCTGACCAGGGTCCTATACAGCTCTTGATTCTTGAACTCAATCCTACTGTTGATGAAGGCCAATGCACTGTCTGCCTTCTTAACCACAGAGTCAACCTGCGCAGCAGCTTTGGGTGTCCTATGGACTCGGACCCCAAGATCCCTCTGATCCTCCACACTGCCAAGAGACTTACCATTAATACAATATTCTGCCATCATATTTGACCTACCAAAATGAACCACCTCACACTTATCTGTGTTGAATTCTATCTGCCACTTCTCAGCCCAGTTTTGCATCCCATCAATGTCCCACTGTAACCTCTGACAGCCCTCCACACCATCCACAACACCCCCAAACCCCTAGTTTACAGAGAATGGTGCAAAAGACAAAAAAAAAATTCAGTGAGCAGCAGTTCTGTGGGTAAAAAAAAAGGCTTGTTAATGAGAGAGGTCAGAGAAGACTGACAGGAAGGCAACAGTACAGAAGAGCATCTTTGAATGCACGACAGATCAAACCTTGAAGTGGACGGGCAACAGTAGCAGAAGACCATATATCCCACCGCTGCCTCTAAGGAGTTTGTACGTTCTCCCCGCGACCACATGGGTTTCCTTTGTGTGCTCTGGTTTCCTCTCACAGTCCAAAGGCTTACCGATTGGTAGGTTATTTGGTCATTGTAAATTGTCCCATGATTAGACTAGGATTAAATTGGGGGATTGCTGGTGGCACAGCTTGAAGGGCCGGAAGGGCCAATTCCACACTGTATCTCAATAAATAAATAAAGACACAAACTTGCACTGGATGGCCACTTTATTAGGTACAGGATGTACCTAATAATGTGTCCTCTGAGTGTATATAAAAACATTGGTCAGAGTTTCTGCACAAAATGGGGGAGGAATTCAACAGTACGGGCAGTACACACAGAGAGAATAAACCATTGACATTTTGGTTCGAGATCTATTCTTGATGAAGGGTCTCGGTCCGAAATGTCAACTGTTTATTCCTCTCCATAGATGCCGCCTGACCTGCTGAATTCCTCCACCATTTCATGTGTATGTTATTCTGGACTTGCAGCACCTGCAGAATCTCTTGTGTTCATGGTAAGGGTTTCTACAGGTATATAAAAAGGAAGAGAGTAGGTGATGGCAGACAATCTTCCTGAAAGGATGAGACGGGGAAATTTCCGATGGGAATTAGAGACATGGCATAAATTCTAAATATTAATTTTGGATTGGTCCTCATGGTAGTGGATTTGGGTTCAATTTCAATATTCAAGAGAAACTTGGATAGGTACCAGGCAGGAGGAATGTGGAGGGCTATTATCCAGGTGCAGGTCGATAGGATTAGGAAAATTAATAGTTTGGCATGGACTAGATGGGCCGAAGGACATGTTTCTGTGCTGTTCTATGACTAAGACACTAATAATAGATGACCAAGGAGCTGTAGGACAGTAGGTGAAGGATTAAATGCCACAACTTTCTCATGACCTGGTTTCAAGTCTTAATTCACAGAGCCATTTAGTCACTAGTGTGTTACGCCAAGCTATCCTGCCCCTCCTTCCAACCCAACACCTTTCCTTTACACTCTCTGAGCCTACATGACCATTAATGCCTTTCAATGCTATTCTTGCGTTGACTTGCTTTCCTCCTTATCTTGCTAGGTTGACAATTTGGTCGCTGTCCCTAAAAGTGTAAAATTTTTGGTATTTTTTTAGGAAAATCTAGTATTTTGTCACAATTCATGAATTACATTGTAAGCTGCTATCAGGTCTTCTCTCAGCCTCAGACGTTCCATTGAAAACAACCTAAATTTGCCCTGCCTCTTCTTACAACTCATACCCTCCCTAATCCAGGCAGAATCCTGGCAAACCTTTTCTGAACTCTTTTCAAAGCCTCCTTGTCCTTCCAGTGAAGGGCAACCAGAATTCAATGTTCAAAATAAATTGTATTATTAAAGTACGTATATGTCACCATATACAATCCTGAGATACATTTTCTTGAGGGAATACTCAACAAATCTATTGAATATAACCAATAACAGATCAATGAAAGATTGCATCCTTTTGAACATTCAACTGGAGTGCAGAAGACAACAAACTGTGCAAATAAAAAAAATATTAATAATAAATAAATAAGCAATAAATATCAAGAACATCACATGAAGAGTCCTTGAAAGTGAGTCCATTGGTTGTGAGAGCATTTCAATGTTGGGGCAAGTGAAGTTGAGGGAAGTTAACCCCTTTGGTTCAAGGGCCTGATGATTGAGGGGTAATAACTGTTCCTGAACCTGGTGGGTACAGCGCACTTTACTCCAGATGTGGCCAAACCAAAGTTTTATTTTCCATTGTTGTAGGATTTCAAACGGTAGGTTACCAATATTTATTTTACTTTTTTGAAGTGCTTCCTGGTGTTGAGGTGCTCTCCCTGGGGGCTGCAGATGAATCTGATGAGGACTTAGGGAGATTGTGTTGGTGGTGTCAAATCACAGATCTGAGTTGAAGTTTATTGTGGTTTGCTGAAAGCCATAACTTTGTGGGACAGATTCTGAAATTAAGAAAGGAAATATTTTGTAAACAATAATATAATTTAGTATGGAATTAAAGCTTTATTGTGGTTGACCTGTTTTGAAACATGAAAGGGTAGATATTTCAAAGTCCAAAGTAGGCATATTATCAAAGTACATATATGTCACCATATACAAACCTGAGATTTGTTTTCTTGTAGACATCCTCAGTAAATCCAAGAAGCACAATAGAATCAACGAAAACCCATGCGGATGGAGAAACAATCAATGTGCAAAAGACAACAAACTTTTTGCATTTGCAGTTTGCTGTCTTCTGCACTCTGGTTGAACACCCGATTGGGCAGTCTTGTATTGATCCTGTTATGGTTATTATTCTATAGGTTTATTGCATATGCCCTCAAGAAAATTAATCTCAGGATGATATATTGCGACATGTACTCTGATAAAAAATATTTACTTTGAACTTTGAAACTGTGCACAAGAAAAAAAAGAAATAATAATAATAAATAAATAAGCAATAAATTTCAAGTTCATGAGATGAGTCCTTGAACGTGAGTCCATAAGTTGTGGGAACAAACCAGTGAGGAGACAAGTGAAGTTGAGTGAAGTTATCTCCACTGGTTCAAGAACCTGATGGCTAACGGGAAATAACAGTTCCTGAACCTAGTGGTGAGGGTGTTGACGCCCCTGTACCTTCTTCCTGGTGGCAGCAGTAGGAAGGGAGCATGGTCTAGGTCGTGGGAGTCCTTGACAGATGCTGCTTTCCTGCGATAGTGCTCTTGGCGTTGTCTCTGATCATAAAAGCTGTTCAGGCATTACGAATTCAGAATCAGAATCAGTTTTGTTATCACTGGCATGCGTTGTTGTTTTGAAGCAGTAGTCACAGTGGAAAACTTTAAAAATTGCTCTAAGTTACAAAAATAAATAAATAGAATCAGAATTAGGTTTAATATTACTGGCATATGTCGTGAAATTTGTTGTCTTTGTTGTTTTGAAATAACGCAAAATCTCCAGAAATCTGACAGAGGGGATGAAGCTGTTCCTGAGTCATTGTGTATGTGCCTTCAGTCTCCTGTACCTCCTCCCTGATGGTAGCAATGAGAAGAGCACATGTCCTGGATGGTGGGGGTCCTTAACGATGAGTGCTGCCTTCTTGGAGCACCGCCTCTTGAAAATATCCTTAATGGTTATGGAATTACTTAGTGATAGCGTGTGGAGTAGGCCCTCCCAGTCCTTTGGCCCAGGCTGTCTCAGCAACCCCAGAACCTTGATTTTACCCGAGCCTAATCAAGGGAACGTGGCCAAGTGGTTAAGGCATTCGACTAGCAATCTGAAGGTCGTGAGTTTGAGCCCCAGCCGAGGCAACGTGTTGTGTCCTTGAGCAAGGCACTTAATCACACATTGCTCTGCGACGACACCGGTGCCAAGCTGTATGGTTCCTAATGCCCTTCCCTTGGACAACATCGGTGTCGTGGAGAGGGGAGACTTGCAGCATGGGCAACTGCCAGTCTTCCATACAACCTTGCCCAGGCCTGCGCCCTGGAGAGCGAAGACTTTCCAGGCACAGATCCATGGTCTCGCAAGACTAACGGATGCCTTTACTTCATTCAAGGGAAAATTTACGATGACATAGTAACCTACCTGGTTGTGTGGAAGGAAACTGGCGCACCCGGGGAAAACCCATGCATTCCACGGGCAGGACTTCTAGAGTCTCTTTACAGAATGGTGCTGGAATTAAACTCTGAACTCTGGAATGCCCTGATCTGTAGTGGCACTGCACCAACTGCCATGGTACCATGGCGTCCAGGGTGGGGAATGATATGCCCATGATGGAACTAGCTGAGTAGACCACCCTCTGCAGCCTCTCTCAGACCTGTGTATCGGGCTTCCATACGAGCCGGTGATGCAAACAGGCAGGACACTCTCCACTGTACATCTGTACAAGTTAGTAAAACTTTCTGGTGACATATGAAATCTCCTCAGTTCTTTTTTTTAGATTATGAAGACACGCAGTCCTCTTTTATTGTCATTTAGTAATGCATGCATTAAGAAATGATACAATATTTCCTCCGGTGTGATATCACAAAACACAGGACAGACCAAGACTGAAAAAAACTAACAAAACTACATAATTATAACATATAGTTACAACAGTGCAACAATACCATAACTTGATGAAGAAGTCCATGAGCACAGTAAAAGTTCAAGGTCTCTCAAATGTCCCACATCTCAGGCAGACGGGAGAAGGAAGAAAAACTCTCCCTGCCATACCTGACCACGGTCCGACTCTGAGTCATCTGAAAACTTTGAGCTCTGATCAGCTCTCTGTCACCGAGTACTGAACGCCATCTCTATCCGAACGATTCGACCTCCTTCTTGGTCGCTAACAGCAGGCAAGGCCGGGGATTTTGAAGCCTACCCTCCGAAAGATTCCCGACCGCGCAGTAATGGCAGCAGCGAACGAGCGTTTCAGAAATTTCTCCAGATGTTCCTCTGTGCTTTCACGTCCATTCTCCATCAAATCAGAATTGTCCATGGCCCCTATTTAACAGACACAATATTATTTTTCATCGGAGGGCTGCGCACTGTTCTACTTTCTCCTGACACAGGGTTCCATTGAAGATCATTGTTTGATGGAACCAAATTTTGGAAGTAGGATAAACTGTGCAGCCACGGCCCTCCTCCTTCTGCCTATCAGATGTCCTCACCTAGATCCACCTATCACCTGTCAGCTCTTGCCCTACCCCTTCCCTTCACCTCTTTGCATTGGCCATCTCCCCAAATCCAGATCAACTTGAAATGTCAACCATCCCCTTCCCTCCTCCAAAGCTGATCCTGACCTGCTGCATTCTTCCGGCGGTTTGTCATTTTTTTGCTTGCTTTCTTTCTCAGTTCTGAGGAAGCATCTAAGGTCTGAAACGTTAACTGTTTCTTTTTCTGCAGGTGCTGTCTAACCTGCTAAGTTTTTCCAGCATTATCTGTTTTCATATCACATTGTCAAAGCCCATATGGTTCACTAACGCTCCTCAAGGAAAGAAGTCTGGCCAATCTTGTCTGCTTGGCTTACATGTGGCTCCAGACCAACCAATATGGTTGACACACTTGCCCAGGGGCAACCAAGGATGGATGATAAATGCTGGTGTAACTCTCAGTTCAGCTAGCGGCTTAATCTAGGGGAAGACAGCCCTTGGCCCGGCCAAACTTAAGAAATTTGGTTTGGGTGGATGCTGCATGATGTGTTCCCCTGTTACAAATCAGTACCATGAAATAACAAACAGTGCACAATATGCGATTAAACAATTGAGCTTTATAATTCTTAATTTGGCTATGTGGTTAGTAAAGAAACAAAAAAAAAGGGCCCATTCTCATGAAACAGTCTAATACGCAACATTGCAGCTCACGGTTCCATCCATGTGTTCCCTTTTCAACCTCCTCCGAGCGTAGCCGACCCTCGGACCCTCACTCCATGTCCACTCCGTCCAGTGATCTACCAACTCTCTCCATTCGTGTCTTCTCTCCTCATCTCTCCCCGACAAAAGACTGCGAAATCCCTGCTCCCAGACCCACAAGAAAGATCAACATCCCTCTCATTGGATAACCCACATTCCAAAGCCCTGTTATCTCTAGTCATAACCCAAACATTGCTGCTACAGAGAAGCCATTACCTCAGCAGTGAAACATTACAGCGAGGCCATTACATTAGCAGTGAAACCTTACAGCGCGTTACACTGGTGTCAGTAGTGATGAATCAGAACAAAAATACTCCTGCTCTGATTTGCTTGTGCAGCCTTCAGGACATTTACTTTATAATTAGATTTTATTTCAAAGGGAACAACAGATGTGGCGATAAAAGGAAAATCTTCGAGCCTATACTAAAAGGTGAAACTTGTGCAAGACATTGAAAATGTTTTTATCTCAGCTGTTGGTAGAAGCCTGAACATTCACTAAGGTACTCATGGATAAATATTTTAAAAAGAGATAAATATTAGCTTTATTTCTCACATATACATTGAAACATCAAAACAGACCGTAAAATGCATTGCTTGCTTTCAACTCAAATCAGCGAGGAATATACTGGGCATCCCACAAGTGTCACCACTCTTCCAGCGTGCCCACAATTCACTAACCCTCACCGTATGTTTCTGAATGCAGTAGGAAGCCAGAGCACCAGAAGGAAACTCACATGGTCACGGGGAAAATGTACAAACTCCTTACAGACAGTGGCAGAGATCAAACCTTGATCAGCATGCTTGCTGTGTTCTGATTTCGGCCGGAATCGAATCAGATTTCAGCAAGCGAAGCGGCACTTAATTACGAGTCGACTCAAAATTTGGCACGCCTAATTAACATGTCAGTGCTGGGGCTGACAGAACTGGAAAAAAGTCCATTAATCTGGGAAAAAGAACTAGAAAGAGATGTTGCCAGGATTCAAGTGACTGAGTTGTGGAGAAAAACTGAGCAGGTTGTGATCATTTTTCATAAACATAAAAACTTCTGCAGATGCTGGAAATCCAAAACAACACCCACAAAACATTGGACGAACTCTCACAACACGCTGGAGGAACTCAGCAGGTTAGGCAGCATCTGTGGAAAAGATCAGTCAACGTTTCGGGCCGAAACCCTTCGTCAGGACTGTAGAGGGAAGGGGCAGAGGCCCTATAAAGAAGGTGGGGGGAGGGTGGGAACCCCTTGGTATGAACATAGAATTCTCTAACTTCCGGTAATTCTCTCCCCCTCCCTTCCTCTATCCCTATGTCACTCTGCCCCCTCCCCCAGCTGCCTATCACCTCCCTCATGGTTCTGCCTCCTTCTACTACCCATTGTGTTTTCCCCTATTCCTTCTTCACCTTTCCTGCCTATCACCTCCCTGCTTCCCCTCCCCTACCCCTTTATCTTTCCCCTAACTGGTTTTTCACCTGGAACCTACCAGCCTTCTTCTTCCCACCCTCCCTCCACCTTCTTTATAGAAGGGCCTCTGCCCCTTCCCCCTACAGTCCTGACGAAGGGTTCCGGCTCGAAACGTCAACCGATCTTTTCCACGGATGCTGCCCGACCTGCTGAGTTCCTCCAGCGTGCTGTGAGTGTTGCTTTGACCCCAGCACCTGCAGAGTATTTTGTGTATTGGAGGAACTCAGCAGGTCAGGCAGTACCTGTGAAAAATGAACAAACAGTCGATGTTTTGGGCTGAGACCCTTCTTCAGGATTCATTGCAGCAGGGGAGAGTGAGGGGTGATCTTACAGAGGTGCACAAAATCCTGAGGGGTATAGATAGGGTGAATACACACAAACATATTTTCCAGGGGTGGGGGATCAGGAACTGGAGGGCATAGGTATAAGATTTTTTGCATTTGCCCAGTTTGTTGTCTTCTGAACCCTGGTTGAGTGTCTTAGCTGGGCAGTCTTCCATTGATTCTGTTATAGTTATTCATCTATAGATTTGTTAAGTATTCTCACAAGAAAATGACTCTCAGCTTTGTATATGCAATTTGTATGTGGCTTGTACTTTGTACAAGGTACTATATATATATAGTACCTTGAATATAAGAAATACTTTGAACTTTGAAAAGATTAGAGGGGAAAGATTTCATCGAAATCTGAGGAGCAACTTTTTTAAATGCAGGGGTTGGTTTGCATCTGGATTGATCTGCAGAGAGATGTGGTAGAGGCAAGTACATTAACAACATTCAGAAGTTACTTGGACAGTACGTAACCCCTTAGTTAAAGACAGTGGTCCATGGCATAAAACAAGGGCAGGAACCCTTGGTTAAGAGGGTTATGGTCCAAACACAAGCAAATGGGACCTAGCTTAGGTGGAAATCTTGTTTAGCATGGATTAGTTTGGATCAAGGGCCTTTTCCCATGTTGTATAATATACTGGGTGGTATGGTAACCAGTAGTCAGTGCATTGCTCCACAGTGACTGATCACTGATTGCAGCTCAATTCCCACCACTGTCTTTAAGGAGCTCTTTCGTTCTCCAGCCCTTTACCTGTCCTACTCACCTGGCTTCACCTATCACCTTATAGCTATCCTCCTTCCCCTTCCCCTACCTACACGGGTGACTACATGGGTTTCCCCTGGGTGATCCCGTTTCCTCTCACATTCCAAAGGACATATGGTTAGGGTTAGGGTTAGGGTTAGGGTTAGTGAGTAGTGGGCATGCCATGTTGGTGCCAGAAGCATGGCGACACTTGTGGGCTGCCCCCAGCACGATCTCGAACTGCCTTGGTCATTGACGCAAAGCGGCGCATTTCGCTGTATGTTTCGATGTACATGTGACGTATAAGGTGAATCTTTAAGACTCTGTGAAGAGAAAGTCAGAGATAATCTTTCAGACCTCCGCAGACACTGCCTCGTCTGCTGTCTACTTCCGTCACTTCATGTTTTCTTACAAATTCCCATCATCTTCAGTATTTTGGTTTTAAAATAAAAGCTGACAGCACAGTAGATTTAAGACTCCAATAATGCAGCAGATTTAGGGATTTGGTGGTTCTGGGTTTTGGATTTTCAGGGTTTTTGGAAGTTATCCCAATATTAACAGCCCGACACACATATAATTCACATTTCTCGGTGTTGTACAGTGTTATAATATTAAACACGAGAAAGCCTGCCAATGCTGGAAATCCAAAGCAACAGCAACAAAGTGCAGGAAGAATGCAGCAGGTCAGGCAGCATCTATGGATATGAATAAACAGTCAATATTTTGAGCCGAGAGCCGCCTTCAGCACTGAAAAAGAAAGGGGAAGACACTATGTTAAAAAGAGGAGGCTATGGACTGACATGTCAAAGCATTATTAGAATAAACTTCCCTGTGAACCCAGTAAGTTTTAAAGGAACACAGAGAACAAAATCCCGGTCAGATTAAAGAGCGCGTGGGAACCATTGTCGCGATGAAGGGCAGCAAGCTTCGCCTAGTGTGCTGGGTCCTTTTACCAAAGTGCATGACCGTACACTTCCCTACACTGTGTGCCATCTGCCACTTTGCCCATTCTCTTGATCAAAGTCCTCCTGCAGACTTCCTATACAGAGGTAAAATAGATTTAGTTCACCCTAAGATGAAGTTGGATGTCCGTTGACGATTCTTCCACCTCTGCTTTCAGGAGATGCAGATAGCCAGCTGAAAGAGAAGGCCTTGAGTGCGAACACAGCCTCCTTCACTCTTGAGGACCTGCTGCCAAATACTGAATACATCATCACCATTCAACCCATACACCCAGGCAACAGAACACTGCCGTTCCCCATCACTGCAACGACATGTGAGTACCTCTGAGACGCAGCCACCATGACCCGGGGAATGCCCAGTAAGCATTGCTGAGACTCCAACAAAGGGCGACTTTGTACTCCTGAAGGCAATTCGGGGGCTGGCTTGTTAATTAATCAGAGGAGATTAAAATAAAACGGACACTGTTTTTTGTGCTTTTAGTGGCTCTGAAACCAGTACAAGCACTAACCGTTCAGAATGTGACTCCCCAGAGTGCGAAGATCAGGTGGAGAGGAGTGAGAGGAGCTACAGGTTACCTACTGAAGTGGGGACCGTCTGCAGGTGAGAACGTCTGACTAGGCGCAGGCATCCGAAGAGATTGGGTTACGAGGACATAGTGATTATCTGGTAAAACCAGCATTAATCAAACGCACAGCTCTACCAGAGGTAATTTAACCAGTCACTCTCCCAATCACACTCCAAATCCTCAACACCACCACAGGGTTCAGTATCACCTCTGGACAATGGAGAAGTCCTTATCTCCCTGGGAGCTAGAACTTCAAACAACAAAGCATAGCAATCCTCAGCGATTTGTGTTCCTGACGTTATAACCAGCCTGGCTGGGCCCATGAAGACTTGCCCAAAATAAACTCATCTTACTGGGCTAGCGATTCCAAGATTATTACCATTTATGCAATGAGCTCTCATTTTGGTGAAATGTTACTGCATGTCGTTTAACAGCAGATAAATTTCTACTCCACTTTGCTTGACATTTCTCTTTCTGTCTCTTTTCAGGAAGAGATGTTCTGACAGTCACCCTCGATCCTTCCACCGAATCTTACCAAATCCAAGGTCTGCTGCCAAACACTGATTACACGGTAACCATCGCTGCGCTATATGGGAGAACAGAAGGACCTTCTGCCAGTACTAGAATGAAAACAGGTACCAGTTGCACCTGAAGGTTAAGACTGCATCAGCCACAAGCACAGCAGCTGATATTTGTGTGTTCCAGGTGTTTCCAGCTCTGACTGGCCATCTCCATATCAACCTCCTTTGCTATTACACCTTTCCTTGCAATTCTCTCCCTCCCATTATCATCACCATCATCAGGTGCCGTGCCCAGTTTGAGCTTTGACTGCCATGGCCCACACACTCCTGTTTCGGGTCAAGTGGATCAATTCATTGGTATTCATTTCCAGTTCTCTGGCTGCTGTCTCCATCATCATTTGTCTTTGTCTTCCCCTTGCTTTCTTCCCTTCAATCTTTCTCTCCCTCCTAGCCACTCAAAAAGCAAAGTGGCTTTTCATGAGCAAGAGAAAGTCTGCAGATGCTGGAAATCCAAGCAGCTCACACAAAATGCTGGAGGAACTCAGTAGGCCAGGCAGCATCTATGGAAAAAAGTACAGTCCTGCTGAAGGGTCTCAGCCGGAAACGTCGACTGTACTTTTTCCCAGAGATGCTGCCTGGCCTGCTGAGTTCCGCCAGCATTTTATTTTGTGACTTTTCATTAGTAAGGATTTTTGACAGTCAAAAATTATGTCTTTCCATCTCAGAATCATATTTATTAAAACTGAAATATGTCATGAAGTTTGTTGCTTTGTGACAGCAGTGCAGCGTAATACATAATAAATAATTACTTTAAGGGAGGAAGAGAGGGAAATGGGGATGAGAGAGAGAGGTGTGAGAGAGCAAAAGGGAGAGATGGAGAGGGAGAGGGGGGAGATGGAGATAAGAGAGAGGAATAGCAAGGTAGTGTTCATGAGCCATTCAGAAATCTGACTGCAGAAAGGAAGAAGCTGTTCCTAAAACATTGAGTGTGGGTCATCTGACTCCTGTACCACCTCCTTCTTAATAGTAATGAGAGGAGAGCATGTCCCAGATAGTGAGGGTCCGTAGTGATGGGTGTTACCTTCTTGGGGCACCACCTGTTGAAGATGACCTTGAAGGTGGGGAGGGTGGTGGCTGTGATGGACTGGCTGAGTCTACAGCCTTCTGCAGCCTCTTGTGATCCTGTGCATTGGAGCTTCCATTCCAGGCGGAGATGCAACCAGGCAGAATGCTGTCCACCGTACTTCACTTTTGTGCCAGTGATCGAGGAAGCAATTGTTTTTTGTTTGAAGGTGCATCTGTTTTGTTAGTGCCTCTATGATTTTTCACCCTGGCTGCTGATAAACTTGAGGATTAGTCTTCAGTTTCTGTAAACTCCTGACTGATCCAGGACGGCTGGTTACTCTGCTAAACACTTCTCACTTCATACCGAGGCCCAGGATGTGGGTTCCAACTCGGAAGTAATGGATGGCCTTTAAATACTTCAGTTCAGATACGTTCCTGTCTGGGAAGAGGATTGCAAGATTAGAGCCAGGACTCCCTGGAGGGACAAGTGGAGAGGTAAATAGAATTTTTTTTGAAAAATGAAGGCCTGGCAGAGTTTACAATTCTCTGAAGTTTTTCCTCATTCCATACCAGTCAGTGATGCAACCAGAAGGAATGCTCTCTGTACATCTGTAGGAATCACTGTGTGAGTATCTTCCCCCAGACTACGGAGTGATTGAAGTTAGCCCACAACCACCACCTTCTCGGGCAATGAGAACGCAGCACGGTAGTGTAATGGTTAGCACACCGCTTTACAGTACAGGCGACCAGCGTTCAATTTCCGCCACTGCCTGTAAGGAGTTTGTACCTTCTCCCCGTGATCGTGTGGGTTTCCTCCGGGTGCTCCAGTTTCCTCCCACAGTCCAAAGATGTACTGGTTAGTAGGTTAATTAGTCATTGTAAATTGTCCTGTGACCAGGCTAGGATAAAATCAGGGGTTGCTGGGCGATGTGGCTCGAAGGGCCGGATGGGCCTGTTCGCTCTGTGTCTCAATGAATAAATAACACTGGACTTGACTGCAACTCCCACACCCTGTCCAATGCATAAACCAAAACACACAATTCATCAACATCAAAATGTTTCTTGACCTCCGGGGCAATTCATTTCCTTTCAAAGTAACCGCAGGAGCTTTGTACTTTTATTGCACATGAATCTTTATTTAGAGGTAGCTGTGTTGCCAAAACGACATTAGTTTGGAGCATAATAAAGGATAATAAACTGCAGATTAAAGACCAGGAAATGCAAAAAGCCTCCGTTTCTTTGGCTTTGGTATTCAGTACAAGAGGAAACAATTAGAGAGACACTGACAATGACTGGGCAGCTTACCCACTGATGAGAGAAAGGCTAATGGAACAACGAGAACTTTGGAAAACTGCAGGATGAAGATGATGAACACAAGAGATGCTGGAAATCCAGAGCAGCACACAGAAGCGAAATATAACAGCTAGTTGAGTGGTGTCACAGCGACAACCTTGCACTCATTGTCAGTAAGACCAAGGAACTGATTGCGGACTTGAGGAAGGATAAGATGAGGGATCCAAAGTGGAGAGAGTGAGCAGTTTCAAGTTCCTGGGTGTCAATATCTCCGAGGACCTATCCTGAACCCAACATATCAATGCATCTACAAAGAAGTAATATTTCATTTGGAGTTTGAGATGATTTGGTATGTCACCAAAAACACTCAAATTTCTCGCAATATACCGTGGAGAGCATTCTAACTGGCTACATTATTGTCTGGTAGGCCGAGTGGGGGGGGGAGGGGGTGGGTACTGCACAAAATCGAAATTAGCTGCAGAGAGTAGTAAACTTAGTCCAGGACATCTTCAAGGAGTGATGCCTCAAAAAGGCAGCATCCATCATCAAAGACCCTCAACACCTAGCTCATGTCTTGTTCTCCTTGTTACCATCGTCGTGGTGGCTATCCCTCGAGGCCGAGGATGATGGTCTTTGTTCTGAAGAAGTGGCCCACAGAGCGAAGACGCCTGTGTGTGTATTTGTTTAATGTGTACTTGATGTTGCACTCCAAGAAGCACACGACACTTCACAAATCAACCAACTGATTCCAATGGCATGGAAACCACGACAATTGGAGCTGATGGATTTGTTGCAGCCTTCATCCGCCTTCACAGCCATTGAGTTTGAAGTAACTTCGTCCGCCTGTTCCACCGTTGAGGTCTTGGTTGGATTGTTCTTTGTCAGGGACCTCACCCTCGACCTTACCGCCATGGGTGACTCTACCAGGAGCATAGCTCCAAATGGCATCGCTCTCGGGATCTCAGGACCACACAAGCTTCTCCACCACGACAAGGTGACAATCCACGGAGATTGTTACCATCAGGGAGGAGGTACAACAGCCTGAAGGCACACCTCAATGATTCAGGAACAGCTTCTTCCCCTCTGTCATCTGATTTCTGAATGGAAATTGAACCCATGAACACTACCTCACTACCATTTTTATTTCTATTTATTTCACTACTTATTTAATGTAACTATTATGTATATATATTTACTGTAATTCACAGTTTTCCCTCTATTATTATGTATTGCATTGTACTGCTGCCGCAAAGTCAGTGAATCTCACCACGTGCTATATGCTGGTGACATTAAACCTGATTCTGATAGTGGTTAAAATGCTGGAGGAACTCAGCAGGTCAATGTGTTTGGGAATGAGATATATGGGGGACAGGAGCCTGAAGACACAGACTCAACAATTCAGGAACAGTGTCTCCCTCTCTGCTATCAGATTTCTAAAGGGCCCACTATCTATCTATTGATTGATTAAAACTTAAAAGTTTTTTTATGTCTTGCCCTATACTGCTGCCACAAAACAACAGATTTCATGGTATATAGGTCCATTATTCCTAGAAAGTGTTGTCGTAGGTAGACAGGGTCCTAAAGAGAGCTTTTGGCACATTGGTTTTCGTAGACAAAAGTATTGAGTACAGGAGTTGAGATTTATATTGGAGTTCTACAAAATGTTGTTGATGCTTAATTTGAAGTATTGTGTGCAGTTCTGGTCTCCTACTTAGACCATAAGACCATAAGATATAGGAGCAGAAGTAGGCCATTCAGCCCTTCGAGTCTGCTCTGCCATTCAATCATGGGCTGATCCAGTTCTTCCAGTCATCTCCTGCCTCCTCCCCATACCCTTTGATGCCCTGGCTAATCAAGAACCTATCTATCTCTGCCTTAAATACAGCCAATGACTTGGCCTCCACAGTCACTCATGGTAACAAATTCCACAGATTTACCACCCTCTGACTAAAATAATTTCTTTGCATCTCAGTTCTAAAAAGATATCATTCAATCCTGAAGTCATGCCCTCTTGTCCTAGAATCCCCTACCATGGGAAATAACTTTGCCATATCTAATCTGTTCAGGCCTTTTAACATTCAGAATATTTCTATGAGATCCCCCTTCATTCTCCTGAATTCCAGGGAATATAGTCCAAGAGCTGCTAGATGTTCCTCATATGGTACCCTTTTTGTTCCTGAAATCATTCTCATGAATCTTCCCTGAACCCTCTCCAATATCAATATATCCTTTCTAAAATAAGGAGCCCAAAACTGCACACAATACTCCAAGTGTGGTCTCATGAATGCCTTATAAAGCCTCAACATCACATCCCTGCTCTTGTATTCTATACCTCTAAAAATGAATGCCAACATTGCATTCGCCTTCTTCACAACTGACTCAACCTGGAGGATAACCTTTAGGGTATCTAGCACAAGGACTCCCAAGTCCCTTTGCATCTCTGCAGTTTGAATTCTCTCCCCATCTAAGTAATAGTCTGCCCATTTATTTCTTCCACCAAAGTGCATGACCATACACTTTCCAACATACAGGAAAAGTATAAATAAGGTTGAAAAAGTACAGAGAAAATTTACAAGGACGCTGCCGGGACTTGAGGACCTGAGTTATAGGGAACATTTGAATAGGTTAGGACTTTATTCCCTGGTGCATAAGAGAATGAGGGGAGATTTGATAGAGGTATACAAAATTATGAAGGGTATAGACAGGGTAAATTCCAGCAGGTTTTTTCCACTGAGGTTGGGTGGGACTACAACTGGACCTCATAGGCTTAGGGTGAAAGGTGAAATGTTTAAGGGGAACCTAAGGGGGAACTTCTTTATTCAGAGGGTTGTGCAAGTGTGAATGAGCTGCTGGCTGAAGAGGAGGATGTGAGTTTGATTGCATCATTTAAGAAAAGTTTGGATAAGTACATGGATAGGAGGGTTTGGAGGGCTATGGTTCAGGCTCAGCTCAATGGGACTAGGCAGAATGATAGCTTTTCACAGAGTCAAAACTGCCCAGCGCATCACCAACATCCACTTATCCATCTTCAAGGACATCTGTACAGAAAGGTGCTGGGAAAAGGCCAATAAGATCATGAAGAATATTACCTACCCTGCTCATGGACTGTATGTCCCACTCCCATCAGGAAGAAGGCTATGTAGCATCCACACCAGGACCACCAGACTCAAAAACAGTTACTTTCCTCAAGCAGTAAGGCTGATCAACAACCCCACCCACTAACTCCACCACTACTTTATTATTTTCTATCAGTCACCTGATTCCTTATGTCACTTTATGAGCATACAATCAAGGTACTGTGGATTCCGGTTAAATGGTTACATCGGGACGAGTAAATTTTGGCCCAATTAAGCAGCTGCCTGAATTAGTCGAAGTTTCATGGAAATAGTTAAAAAGGGATAAAAAAAAAGACTACCAACCATTTAACTGAGTAACAAATTATGTATTTCAGTGAAATACAGAACAAATTTGTACAGTACTATAAATGTGTATAAGTTCCTAATAGTTATTGACAGAGGAATTAATTCAGTGTAAGCTGCGGTGTTCTTTTGATTGAATGAACAAAATTAGTGCAGACATCTAGTGTAGATAATGGAATACCTTCATACATTGCTTTTGAAGCGTGCAAATCTTCATTCTCATTGTAACATTCAAGATGATTGTCGATACCTTCTAGTTCTTTGTAGTTCCTAACTCGTTGAAGTAGTGAAATCATTTCGTTTTTACTCCCGGCTGTTTCTGGCATCTCCAAGCCTGAATGCTTGAAGCTACAGTAAGCATAACAGTTCCAAATTGTCTTACTGCTTATTTCTCAACAACCATCAGTGACAGAAATCATTGCTTTTTGAACACCAACACGCAAGTGACTCTATTATAACCATTTGCTCTAAGCATGGTGTCATGTCGAACGACCACATGATGTGCACACGACTGATGCTCATTAGGAAATGTTTGGCAACAATCTCCTGTCCCAATTAAGCAGTATAGTATCCCAAAGAAGCAAAGGGAATCCTGGCTATTTTCTCAATTATTTTTGTTCTCTAAGAGTTGCTCCAAATAAGCAGCTGCCCTGATTGCCCTGTGCAGTTAACCACAATCCATTGCATATAAGCTATCTTGTGTATTTACATTTAGTGGGTGTGCTTTATTTTAGTATTATTATAATTGTGTTCTTTCTCTTTTATGTTTTTTTGTGCTGCATCAGATCCAGAGTAACAACTATTTCGTTCTCCTTTCATTTATGTACAGGAAATAACGTTAAGCAAACTTGAACCTATCACTGCTGACTGATCTGTCAAATATATTTAGTAACGAATTTACTTCAGATTTCAGGAACTGATCTGCTATATTTTAATATTAATTAGTGGATTTCAACATTAGTTGTACTTGCTTTCTATCTGCTGCACTACATTCTGTATTCTGATTTCTTTTTACTAGCTCTGTTGTTTTGTAAGGAATGATCAGTCTGGATGGCACACAAAGCAAACCGTTTCCATTGTAATACACACAGAATACTGGAGAAACACAGCAACTATAGGAAAGAGTAAACGGTTGACGTTTCGGTCCAAGACCCTTCATCAGGACTGGAAAGGAAGAGGAGAAGTCAGGATAATAAAGTGGGGGGGGGGGAAGGAAGTTGTACAAGGTGGTGGGTGGTAGGTGAAACCTGAAGCGGGAGGGGGTGAAGTAAAGAACTGGGAAGTTGATTGGTGGAAGAGAAACAGGGCTGGAGAAGGGGGAATCAGATAGGAGAGGATAGAAGACCATGGAAGAAAGGGAAGGAGAGGAGCACCAGAGTGAGATGATGGGCAGGTAGGGAGATAACGTAAGAGAGAGAAACGGGGATGGTGAGCAAGGGTGGGCAACTAGCTCGGTACATCTGACAATAATAAACTATTTCCAGTTCCAATTTTGAAAGATTGCCATAAGGTTAGAACATAGAACAGTACAGCACAGAAACTGGCCCTTCAGCCCACAATGTTGTACTTAACTAATAAGATTATTGTTCAAACCAACTAAACTCATCCCTTCTGCCTACACAGTGTCCATATCCTTCCATTTCTTGTGCCTATTTGCATACAGTGGATTCTGGTTAATTGGGCCATCAGTTAATCGAGGCAGCCATTTATTTGGGACAACTGTTAAAGAACAAAAACTAATTGAGAAAATAACTGTGATTCCCAACATTTATTTGGGACACTCTGCCATTTAATTGGGACAGGAGACTGGGAGACTGTTGCGGGACAGGAGACTGTTGCAGAACAGTTTCTAACTAGCGTTAGTCGTGTGCACATGTGTAGCTGTTAGACACTACACAATGCTTAAAAGGAACAGTTTTTAAATAGAGCCAGTTGTGTCTGCTTATGTTATGGTATTTATCCAGGGTGATGGACGCCAATTCACAAAGCAGTCATTTTTCATAACTCTGTTTTTTTTTAATTTTGACTTTAAAAGATTTAAGACCCTTGCCAAACACCATGAAAAGATTTTGACACTTGCCAAAAAAAATTACCATCGATGTCTGCGCTGATTTTGTTCCTTTACAGTCAATCAAAAGAATATAATAGCATACCTAGATAAATTCCTCTGTTGAGAACTATTAGGAACTAATACACAATTTTACAGTACTGAAGAGGTATTGGTAGTGTTCTAATTTATTCTGCATTTCATTTAAATAGATACTTTGTTACTCGGTTAAACAATTGTTTTTCTTTTTTATATATCATTTTAACTATTTCCATGAGCCATCAGTTAATTGGGGCAGCTATGTACTTGGGCCAAAATGAACTGGTCCTGATGTGTCCCAATTAACTGGAATCCACTGAATATTTAGAGATGCAGAGCAGAACAGGCCCTTTCAGCTCAACAGGTCGTACAGCCCAGCAACTGGCCTATTTAACACTAGCCTGATCACAGTACACATTGCAATGACCAATTAAGTGACTAACTGGGACACCTTTGGATTGTGGAGCACCTGGAGGGGACCTCTTGGACATCTCTGTCAAACCTAAGAGTCTCTTAAAGAGCTCTATCTTGCTTGCTGCCACCGCCACCCTAGGCAGCGCATTCCAAGCACCCACCACCGAAAATCTTGCCCTATATATCTCCTTTGAATTTACCCTCTCTCACCCTAAATGCATGTTCCCTTGGTGTTAGACATTTTGATTTTGACCCTGGTTTCCTATTCAGCCTCTGCATCACATAATCTTATAAAGCTCCATCAGGCCTCCCCTCAGGTTTTGCTGCTCCAAAGGAAGCAAGCCCCAGTTTGTCCACCCTCTCTGAATGCCTTCTAACCCAGTCACCATTTTGGTAAACCTCTTATGCACCATCTCTAAAGCTGCCACATCCTTCATGTGACGGGGTGACCAGAATACTCAAAGTTCAAAAAGTTCTAAGTTCAAAGTCAATTTATTATCAAAATATGTATGTCACCACATACTTTATACTTTATTGTCGCCAAACGATTGATACTAGAACGTACAATCATCACAGCGATATTTGATTCTGTGCTTCCCGCTCCCTGGAGTATAAATCGATAGTAAATATTAAAAAAATAAATTATAAATCATAAATAGAAAATAGAAAATGGAAAGTAAGGTAGTGCAAAAAAACCGAGAGGCAGGTCCAGATATTTGGAGGGTACGGCCCAGATCCGGGTCAGGATCCGTTCAGCAGTCTTATCACAGTTGGAAAGAAGCTGTTCCCAAATCTGGCCGTACGAGTCTTCAAGCTCCTGAACCTTCTCCCGGAGGGAAGAGGGACGAAAAGTGTGTTGGCTGGGTGGGTCGTGTCCTTGATTATCCTGGCAGCACTGCTCCGACAGCGTGCAGTGTAAAGTGAGTCCAAGGACGGAAGATTGGTTTGTGTGATGTGCTACGCCATGTTCATGATCTTCTGTAGCTTCTTCCGGTCTTGGACAGGACAACTTCCATACCAGGTTGTGATGCACCCTAGAAGAATGCTTTCTACGGTGCATCTGTAAAAATTAGTGAGGGTTTTAGGGGACAGGCCAAAATTCTTTAGTTTTCTCAGGAAGTAAAGGTGCTGGTGGGCCTTCTTGGCAGTGGACTCTGCTTGGTTGGACCAGTCAGGTCATTTGTGATATTGACCCCGAGGAACTTAAAGCTTTTGACCTGTTCCACTTGCGCACCACTGATGGAAATTGGGTCATGCGGTCCGCTACTCCTTCTGAAGTCAACAACCAATTCCTTTGTCTTGCTGACGTTGAGGGATAGGTTATTGTCTTCACACCATGCCAGCAGGTTCTTAATTTCCCCTCTGTACTCAAACTCATCATTACCCGAGGTACAGCCTACAATTGTTGTGTCATCAGCAAACTTATATTGAGTTTGATGGAAACTTGGCTACACAATCATGGGTGTACAGTGAGTACAGCAGGGGACTGAGTACACAGCCTTGTGGGGCACCGGTGCTCAGGGTGATTGTAGAGGAGAGCTTGTCCCCTATTTTTACAGCCTGGGTCCTGTCTGTGAGGAAGTTGAAGATCCAGCTGCAGATCTGAGTGCTAAGGCCCAGGTTCCGGAGCTTAGGAATCAGTTTATTTGGAATGATGTTTTTGCAGGCATACTCAGTAAATCTATAGATTAATAACTATAACAGAATCAATGAATGACTGCACCAACTTGGGCACTCAATCAGTGTGCAAAAGACAACAAACTGAGCAATATAAAAAGAAATAAATGGTAACAATAAATAAATATGTAGTAAGTATTGAGAACATGAGATGAAGAGTCCTTGAAAGTAAGTCCATTGGTTGTGGGAACATTTCAGTGATGGGGCAAATGAACTTGAGTGAAATTATCCCCTTTGGTTCAAGAGCCTTATGGTTGAGGGGTAGTAACTATTCCTGAACTTGGTGGTGCAAGTCCTGACTCCAGATGCGATTTAACTACATGATGGTGTTCATTTGTTAGGTAATATCTGATATTCACCTGTGTTTTTACTTCTTCCTTTTTTCCCTCAAGTTGTGGCAGAAAACCTTGTTTTGAGGACAACTGGAATTAGTCCGACTGCTATCCGCATGATGTGGAATCCCCAGCGTGACGCCAGCTCTTACAGAATAGAGTGGAGGAAAGCCACAGGTAATGCCAGTCAACTTGTAAACACAAGTGATTCTGCAGATGCTGGAAATCCAGAGTAACACACACAAAATGCTGGAGGAGCTCAGCAGGTCAGGCAGCACCCATGGGAAGGAATAAACAATCTACATTTCGGGCCAGTACCCTTCAGGAAAAAGGAATATGCTTATTCCTTTCGCAAACACAAGGAATTCTGCAGATGCTGAAAATTCAAGCAACACACATCAAAGTTGCTGGCGAACGCAGCAGGCCAGGCAGCATCTCTAGGAAGAGGTACAGTCGACGTTTCCGGCCGAGACCCTTCGTCAGGACTAACTGGAGGAAGAGTTAGTAAGAGATTTGAAAGTGGGAGGGGGAGGGGGAGATCCAAAATGATAGGAGAAGACAGGAGGGGGAGGGATGGAGCCAAGAGCTGGACAGGTGATTGGCAAAAGGGATACGAGAGGATCATGGGACAGAAGGCCTAGGGAGAAGGAAAAGGGGGAAGGGGGAAAAACCCAGAGGATGGGCAAGGGGTATGGTGAGAGGGACAGAGGGAGAAAAAGGAGAGAGAGAGAAAGAATGTGTGTATATAAATAAATAACGGATGGGGTAGGAGGGGCAGGTGGGGCATTAGCGGAAGTTAGAGAAGTCAATGTTCATGCCATCAGGTTGGAGGCTACCCAGACGGAATATAAGGTGTTGTTCCTCCAACCTGAGTGTGGCTTCATCTTTACAGTAAAGGAGGCCGTGGATAGACATATCAGAATGGGAATGGGATGTGGAATTAAAATGTGGGGCCTGCCAGAGAAAGCAAGATCTCCCAGTGGCCACACATTTTAATTCCACATCCCATTCCCATTCTGATATGTCTATCCACGCCCTCTCTAATCTCTGAAGTGTGTTGATAATGGCTGGGGTCACCCGTCTTGTAAGGACTCTGACCAGAAGAAGACAGTGGCAAACCACTTCAGTAGAAAGATTTGCCAAGTGTAATCATGGTCAAGGGAAGACTGTGATTTCCCACATATTACCACAAGGCACATAATGATGATGCTGCTGGTTCTGCTGAATCTGATCCTGACACAGCTTTAGAAATGGATATTTTGTTTTGCTTTCACTCTCCTCCCTCAGCTGGATGAGATCATTCACTAGCGTTGTGCTAAGACAAAGACTTTGAATTTTATGTCTTGAAAATTTAACCCTTCCATTTCCAACAGAGGAACAGACACAGTCCAACTCAGTTGTGCTGACCGCTGCCTCCAACAACTATGATATCACCAATTTGTCTCCGGGCACTGAATACGCCATCACTCTCTACACTCTGTACAACGACAGGGAAGTGGCAACGCCAGTGACTATGTCAAAGACAGGTAATTTACGTGGATTCCCAGACCCTTAAAATGATTACCACGAGCGCCTAACATCCAGAACCAGAATGGTTTGCACCCACATCTCTGCAATGCATCCTCACTGCTGCTACACCCGATTGACCTAGGTAACACTTCAGTTTTAGACTTTAGAGTACTGATGCTTTCGGGCAAACAACATAGTTGATCCCGTGCCCTTGGCTTGAAACTCCATAGAGTCATAGACCACTAAAGCACAGAAACAGGCCCTTCTGCCCATCTAGTCCATGCCAAAATTTTATTCTGCCTAGTCCCATCAAAACACACCTGGACTATAGACTTACACACCCCTCCCATTCATGTACTTGTAAAATGTCACCCCACTCCTTAATGTATTTGGCTGAGCGGTAGGAGAATAAAAGAAATTGCCTTACATCTGGAGGAAGGAGCTCCTTTTGGATCTGATGCATTTGGCAGTTGGCAACATTAGTGCGGCAACAATCGAAGGATGGAATCTGAGAACACAGGGATAATCCTCGGCAACGTACTTTGCTTGTGCTACCTGTTCCTCTGTACATATGCAGACAGAACACAGGATGAGCAGTCTACCCATTCATTCTGTGCCAGCTGCATCATTGAGCAGTTCCATTGACTCTGAAAAAGAGAGATTAAAGATTAGCTTTATTTATCACATGTATGCACGTTACATTTGGGTGGTGGGGTGGAGATACGTCCCTACCAAAGGAGGTATAAGGCGCTCCTTCTCTCTGTTAGCCTGCATGTCACCCTTGGGCAATGTGTAGCACCTGCTTAGCTCCACTCACCCTCAATCAGGGTCACATGAAGCCATGGGATCAAGCGGGGGATGGTCGTATGAGCAGCTGGTGCATATTACAAGTCCTGGTTATGTGACCACTGACGCCAGGCAGACAATCTTTGAGGAGTATTGATAATGGCTGGGGTTATCTGTCTGGTAAAGACACTGCCACGAAGAAGGCAATGACAAACCACTTGTGTAGAAAAGCTTGCCAAGAACAATCATGGTCAAAGACCATGATCAGCTATATCATACGACACAGCACATAATTATGATGATGACAGATACATTAGGGCCATTTAAGAAACTCTGAGGCAAATACACGATAGAAAAATGGAGAGTTGTGTGGGAGGGAAGGGTTAGATTGATCTTAATGTAGGGCCGAAGGGCTTGTACCAATTCTATATTCAGTATCCAAACGTGCAGTGAAATGCATCATTTGTATCAATGGCCAGCACAATCTGAGGATGTGCTGGGGGCAGCCTGCAAGTGTCGCCATGCTTCCGGAAACCAACATAGCGTACCCCAACAGCTTACTAAATCAAACCCGTACATCTTTACAATATTGAAGGGAAGAGGAGCCACTGGTAGAAGCACACACTGTCACAGGGAGAATGTGGAAACTCCTTACAGACAGCACTGGGAATCGAACCCGGATTGCCAGCACTGTAAAACTGCTACACAACTGTTCCACCTACAAAATGAATGGAGATTCCACTGCAGATGGATCAGTCAGTTACTGAGATGGTAACAGTGAAGTTAGATATCTAGGGAGGAGGCACTGGGGATTTGGTTTCCTTGTCACTGTCTTTCTGCTCTCTACGCAGTGGGGAATGAAATAGGTCTGGGAACTGTGACAAATTTACGGATAGCCGAAACAACCCCTAACCGGATTCGGATCAGCTGGACGGCAGTGTCGGGAGCATCGGCATATAAAATAGTCTGGAGGAACCCTAAAGGTAGGTCAGTGGAAAGTCTTCAATGGTATGGTGCACAAAATCCCAGACAAGGTAGTCAGAGGAAACATCCCTCTCAAACCTCATACGAATTTGGATGTTTCAGTGAGACCACCTTTTTAACCAGAAAATGCAGGCCCAGTGTGCTCAATTTCAACCCATGTAACAGCCCACCGTGTGGGCACGTGGCCAGGTGGTTAAGGCATTGGACTAGTGACCTGAAGGTCATGAGTTCGAGCCCCTGCCGAGGGAATGTGTTGTGTCCTTGAGCAAGGCACTTAATCACACATTGCTCTGCGACGACACTGGTGCCAAGCTGTATGAGTCCTAATGCCCTTCCCTTGGACAACATTAGTGGCGTGGAGAGGGGAGACTTGCAGCATGGGCAACTGCTGGTCTTCCATACAACCTTGCCCAGGCCTACGCCCTGGAGAGTGAAGACTTTTCAGGCGCAGATCCATGGTCTCGCAAGACTAACGGATGCCTTTACTTTAATAGTTCACCATCCCAGAAACCATATACACAAGAGAGTCTGGAAAACCACAACAACACACACATGCTGGAGGAACTCAGCAGGTCAGGTAACATTAGTGGAGAGGAATAAACACGTGACATCTTGGGCTGAGACCCTTCATCAGGACCAGTCTGGTAAAGCTTTGCTGCTCTCTCTATTGCGAATACATCCTCTCTTCAGTGAACAAGACTCGCACTCAGTATTCCAAGTGCTGCCTTGCCAGAGCCCTGTGTCATTTTAATAAAATAATCTTGTTCTTAAATCCCCTTGCAAAAACCTGTATATGCTCAAAGTACTCAGCTGGTTTGACTATGGGAAGAGAACCAGGGTCAACGTTTCAGATCAGAGACCCTTCATCAAATCAATATCCAGCACGTGCAATTATTTTATCTTCAAGTCCCGCATACTGTTTTCTTTAATTGCTCACTGGCCTTGCAATAATTTCCGTAAAAGGACATCCAGGTCTCTCTGATTATCAGCACTTACCAATCGTTCACCATTTAAAACACACCCCACCCTTCTATTTTTCCCACTGAGTTAGATGACCTCATGTGATTTCATGTGATTTCAGCCTCTTCCGGCTCTTTTGGCCCTTCCACCCAGCAATCCCCGCTTTAATCCAAGCCTAGTCCCAGGACAATTTACAATGACCATTTAACCTACCAACCAGCATGTTTTTGGACTGTGGGAGGAAACCGGAGCACCCGGAGGAAACCCACACGGTCACAGGGAGAAGGTACAAACTCCTTACAGACAGTGGTGGGAATTGAACCCGGGTCACCAGTGCTGCAAAGCATTGTGCTGACCACTACACTACGTGACACCCATTCCACATTTATATTCCAACCCCCACATCCTCACCCATTCATGTCGCATAATCATATTTGCTCTTGAAGTCTCCCTACATTCTCCTCACAAGCTCACTACCATCTGGAGTCATACAGTCTGGGAACCGTCTTTTCGGCCCGACTTGTCCATGCTGACTGACTTGTCTACCTGAGCTAGTCCCCAGTTTGATCCACGACCCTGTAGATCATTTCAGTCCATTTACCAGTATTGGCACGAGATTCTGCAGATGCTGGAAATAACACACAAAATGCTGGAAGAACTCAGTAAGTCGGGCTGCATCCATGGAGGAGAATAAACAGTTGCCATTTCAAGCTCGGCACGAAACATCAGCTGTTTATTCTCCTCTGTAGATGCGGCCTGACTTGCTGAGTTCCTCCAATATTTTGTGCATGTTGCATACGTACCTGTCTAAATGTCTTTTAAACTTTGTAGCAGTACTGCCTCTACAGCCTTCTCTGACCGCTCGGTCGATATACCCATTACTCTCTGCATGGCAAACATTTCCGCTGTGGTCCATTTTAGTTCCTGTCTGCTTATTTATTTAGAGATTCAGTGCAGTAATGGACTCTTATGAGCTCGTGCCGCCTGCTTACACCCACGTGACCAGTCTAACCGGTAGGTCTTCGGAATGTGAGAGAAAATCCACGCGGTCTTGGGGAGAATGGAGAAACTCCTTTTGGGAAGCGGTGGAGTTGAACCCAGGTCACCGGTGCTCTACTAGAATGAGGCTAACTGCTACGCTACGGTGCCACCCCAAAGATTTACCAACAAGCTTGGATATATTCCACTTAGTCCCAACAGTCAAAGCATTGAAAGAGACTAACATTCACTGACAGTACACTTGGTGCAGAGTTATCCATAATTCAGTGTATTCCACGTGGCTACGTACCTTGCCAACAGTTGTTGCTTGTCACAACAGATTTAATTCAACACTCACTGCATTTTGTTTTTTTTCTTCTTTCCTGATCAGGTTACGAGATCACCAGAGTTGTGTCACGTGAAACAACCTCATTTGACATTGACCGTGTGCAGCAAGGAGAGATGTACGAAATCGAAGTGTCCGTGCTTTTCGGCAGCAGAGTGGGAAGCCCCACTAGTATTGTTGCTCGAGCAGGTGAGGGATGAAGGGATGAAGTGTGCACGCAGAACCCATTCTTCCCGAGAACAACACCTTCCTCTAGACCATGGACCCCGTGCTTAATGGTATTGGTCCATGAATTCCACAGATTCACCACCCTCTGTTCTATTTATTATAAATTATTATAGATTACCATGATTGCACTTTGCACATTTAGATGGAGATGTATTGTAAAGGTTTTTGCTCCTTATGTATGTGAAGGATGCAATAAAATCAATTCAATTCAAAGCATTCCTACAATCTAATGCTTTCCTCCCACATATTCATCCATTGTTCTTTCATCCAGATGCCTATTAAAGAGTCTGTTGAATGTATCTGCCTTTATCACCTGGCAGGGTGTTCCACACACACACCACTCTCTGTGGAAAGAAAAGATACCTCTGACATCCCCCCCCCCCCATTCTTTCCCCCAATCACCTTAAAATTATGCCGCTTTATGTTAGCCATTTCCACCCCGGGAAAAAGGCACTGGCTCTCCACTCTAGCTCTGCACTTTATCATCTTATACACTTCTCATCCTTCTTCACTGCAGAGAAAAGTTTCAGCTCACTCAACCTATCCCCAAAAGACATGCTCTCTAATGCATGTAGCCTCCAACCTGATGGCATGAACATTGACTTCTCAAACTTCCGCTAATGCCCTACCTCCCCCTCGTACCCCATCCTTTATTTATTTATTTATATACACACATTCTTTTCCTCTCTCTCCTTTTTCTCCCTCTGTCCCTCTCACTATACCCCTTGCCCATCCTCTGGGCTTACCCCCCTCCCCCTTTTCTTTCTCCCTGGGCCTCCCATCCCATGATCGTCTCATATCCCTTTTGCCAATCAACTGTCCAGCTCTTGGCTCCATCCTTCCCTCTCCTGCCTTCTCCTATCATTTCGGATCTCCCTTCCCCCTCCCACTTTCAAATCTCTTACCAGCTCTTCCTTCAGTTAGTCCTGATGAAGGGCCTCGGCCGGAAACGTTGACTGTTCCTCTTCCTAGAGATGCTGCCTGGCCTGCTGCGTTCACCAGCAACTTGGATGTGTGTTGCTTGAAATTCTAGCATCTGCAGATCTCCTCGTGTTTGTGCTCTCTAATGCAGGCAGCATTGTGGTAGATCTCCTCCATGCCCTCTCTAATGCTTACACATCCTTACTACAATGAGGCGACCAGAACTGAGCACAGTACTCCTGGCCTGTAGGGGGATCGAAACCACGACCTTGGCATTGATGCCAATTTATTTAGTATGGACTGGCATTGAGAGTGGTGCAATGTTATGGGCTGAATGGCCTGCCCGTTGCTATACTGTTCCAAGTCCTGTCACGGACATGGTCTGCATTGCTTGTCCATCTGTAATTGCCCTTGAACCGCTGCAGTCCTGCAGCTTTTGGGAAGTGGATTACCACTTTAGAAGGGTCGGTGAAGCGGGTTAAGGGAGGAATCTACTGGTGATGGTGCTCCCAGCTACCTGCCCTCCTGGCCCTTCTTTTAGGTAGAGTTCACAGGCTTGGAAGGTAATGTGGGAGGGGCCCAGCTGAGTAGCCGCAGTTCCTTTTCGCGGACGGCATTCACTCATTCTAGTGAAAGGTCTGACTTATTAACTTTAGAAATGGCTGAAATATCTTCCCCCTCCTTCTCTCCATTTGGTGTAATGTAAGACGGAGCTGTTGGGCGTGTGACAGAGCTCCGCACCCTGGAGACGCAGAGTGATCGAGTCCGAATCGCATGGAGGGGGTTGCCCCAGGCTACAGCGTACAAGGTCACGTGGAAACGTGCGGACGGTAAGTCTCTTCCGATAATAGTTTTAAACTCATCAGGCATCCCTGCCTTTCTAAAAAGCCTCTGGAATGATGGGTTGTGTTTTCATGCACCCCATGCAATCTCAGAATGTCGTTTGTGTCACAAAAGTGATATGTTCTGACTTTGAGTCATACAAGATGAAAACAGGCCCCCTCGGCCCAACTGGGTCACGTCAGCCAGGATATCCCATCCGAGCTAGTCCAATTTGCCGGTGTTTGTCCCATAACTTTCTGAATCTAGTCCCGCTTGGTGGCGCAATAACATCAGCGCTGGACTCCGGACTGAAGGTTCCCTAGTTCGAATCCAAGTCGGGTTGAGCGTCGAGCTAGCAACTCGGCCTCGTAAAAACAAGAATAGCTTGCTACGGAAACACGGTCAAAAAAAAAAGACGTTTCCCCGACAACTCCACTGCCGAGTTAAGGGCTATTCTTCTTCTTCTTCTGAACCTAGAACCAAGCATATAAGAACTGGTGATATGGTTTTTTGCTCTTGTGCACTGAAAATCAGGAATACTCTACTGACTGAGATACACCAGGCTAGTACCATGGAACATTTCAAAACACTTCTAAAAACCTCCTTCCTTAATTTAGCCTACTTATAGGATTACTTAATGTCTGTTGATGTTGATTATATTTAAATAATTAAGTGGATTCGATTATATTTTATTCTATATGTTTATCTTATGATTTTTAATTTTGTCTCATATTTTTATGACTATATTGATTTTTCTTTATGATCTATGCAAAGCACTTTGAGCCTGCATCTTAATGTATGAAAGGTACTATATAAATAAAGATGTTAATATTATAATTAAACCTTTCTAATCCATGTACTTGCCCTCGGCAGCTGTGGTTTGACAGGGGGCACACCTTATTTTTGGTGGCGAGCTGGAGATATGTCCGTACCAAACGAGGTGTAAGGTGCTCCTTCTCTCCGCTGGCCTTCAGGTCACCCATAGGGAAGGTGTAGCACCTGCTTAGCAACCCCTCGCCACCCCCACCCCCAATCAGAGTCACGTGAAGCCATGGGAGCAGGTGGTGGATGGTCGTATGAGCAGCTGGCGCATATCGCAAGTCCTGGTTATGCGACCACTGACAATCTCTGAAGAGTATTGATAATGGCTGAGGTCACCCATTTCGTAAAGACACTGCCCAGAGGAAGACGATGGCAAACCACTTCCGTAGAAGAATTTGCCAAGAACAATTAAGCTCATGAAAAGACCATCATATGACAGGCTCATAACGAATGAGTGAACACGTCATTTACATTTAGGTTTATTTATTATTGATCACATGTACATCAGTACATTCAGCACATTGTATGCGTTAACAGCCAGCACAATCTGAGGATGTACTGAATGTGCTGAGGTTCATTCACAGATGTCGCCACACATTTCCGCACCAGCATAGCATACCCACAACGCTCAGCAGAATAAAATGCACAGCCAACACACACAAGCAACGACGGCAAAGCATTGTGCCTTACCCTTAACTCCCAGAAAGTCATCGCTCATACTTAAGCTTCCCTGGAGCATAGGAGCGCAGGGGTAACCTTATAGAGATTCATGTAACCATGAGGGCCGCAGAAAGGGTGGGTGGTCACATTTCTTTTGCCCCAGTGCAGAGAAGTCTAAATGTAATGAGGACAAATGTATTGTGAAAGAATAAAGATTTAAAGAGATTGGAGAGGCAACTTTTTCCACACAGATCATGGTTGGTATGTGGAATAAGCTACCGGAGGAAGCTGTAGAGGGGGGCATATTTGCAAATGCTTAAAGGGCATTTGGATAGGTACTTGACTAGGAAAGGTTGAGAAGTCTGTGGCCCAAATGTAGGCAGATAGGTCCAGCTCAGGTAGGTATCTTGGTTGGCATTGAAGAGTTGGGGGCAGGGCCTGTTCCAGGTCTGCATAAATCGATGACTCAGTTTGGCATTGCCAAGCCTATGTTATCACTTCACCTCTCCAACATTCTTCCCGATCACATGCCTTTTTCCTTTCCTTCTTTTCCCTGTCCCACCTTTCTCTCGATCTTAAAACCGGTGTTATATCAGAGCGTTCTCTCAGAATCATAACCAGGTTCACAACTGTGAAATTTGTTGTTTTGTGAAAGTAATACAGTGTAATGTATAAAAAATACTACAAGTTACAAAAAGAAATATAAAAAAAACTAATAGTGCAAAAAGAGAGCAAAATAGTCAGGTAGTGTTCCTGGGGCTTGCGGAAATCTGAGGGTGGAGGTGAAGAAGCTGTTCCTGAGAAGTTGTGTGTGACCACTCTTGTGGCGAGCGGTCATCAGCCTGAAATAGTAACCCAGTTTCTTTCTCCACTGATACTACCTGAGCTGCTGAGTCTCTATGCAAATGACTCCAGGATTTGCCACTGTTTTTCTACTATTTTCTGTGGTTTAGTTTTTTGTACTGCTTCCAGATTCACTACGATAATGTTGATCAATTGAGAAATTAACTTCTACCACCTATATTTCATATTGACTAAACACCACCAAAATGGGTCATTTGCCTCAATAAGCATGATAGAAATTAGATTTAATATGTGCAGACACTACCCACCCTACAAATTGCCTTTCCCAACAGCTCCCTTCTGGAAAACTCTCTCTTCTCTTTTGCCCGTTATGCCGCTAGTGTTGTTGGATCACAGTTTTTTTCCTGACCTTCAGGGTTCTCCCTGATGAGCAGCCTTAATTCCAACTATTGATTACTTTATAGTATAAGTAAATATACAAATACTAAGCAAATTAAATAAAGAGCTGAGAACTTATGCTAAGTGTTGAATGCGATGACAAAAGAATAACGAAGCAAAAGAAGGCGCCTCTGAATATCCATCACTTTTATAGATAAGATAAGAAATTTCTTAGATAGGAATAAACTAGTGTATAGGCTACATAATTAAAACAGTTGCATCGTGGGGAATGCGCTAATACTTAGCCAATGAAAAATGGGGAAGGTGACAAACCGTTAGTTTAGCTGCTGTACCGCTTTCTGCCAGTGAGTGTGAAATAAATATGAGTCTGTTAAAAAGTACAAACTTTATAAAAAGTATTATTAAAGCAACCAGTGGTTTCCAACAGAGTTTAGGGCAGCAATGAAGGTCCTTCATCTCTGGTGATGTTTACGGCTTCCTTCGTCGTGTCTGTAGCTTTCTCTTGGTTTTCACTGTTGTCAGTCATGCAGATCCTGGATGGAGACTCGGGAATACCGTGGAACTGAGATGTATGACTCTGCATTGCTGTTTCCGTTTTGTTTTACCTGTCGGTGTTGTTAGCCCTGACCTGAATCCTTAAACCTGGACCGATGGACCACTCTTCGTCTGGCCTCTACCCTTTGACCAGTAAAGCACGGTTGACCCTACCAATAGCCAAAATCATTGAGGCATGCAAGCCTCCAAACCATGACTGGATTGTGGTCCTCTTGGAGGTCTGGAAAGCTATAGGATTATTAAAACAAAAAAAAAAAATTCACACCATTTTAAAAGTTTCTTCTCTCAGGAAGTTAATCTAATCAAACATTCTAGTTAGACCCCCCCATCTTTCTATACAGTGCACTGTACTGTAAACACTTTAAACCACTTTTTATAATGCTATTTACATTGTAAATACATGCAGTGATTTATGTATTAATGCATATTTTATTCTATATCTGTATTTTAATCTCTATTTTTATATAATTCTTTATTCTTTGTACTTGGTGAATGTTGTTTTTTGTTCCATGTCACAACCTGATAAAAAGTCGACAAGCACTCAATAACTTAGTCCCTCAAGTCCTGGCAATATCCTTGTAGATCATTTCTGCACACCCTCCAATTTAATAACATCTTTGCCATAGCACAGTACTCCAAATGTGGCCTCACATAACCTGTGAACATAACTTCTATACCCAGATGATGAGTATCTCAAGTGATTGATGAATGGCAGCAATTGAAAGCAATCTATAAAGAAAGTGCAGAAAAACGGGAGTGAATGGATAACCCCACAGAGAGCTGGAATGGACCTGATGGGTCAGTCAGCTTCTCTCTCTATGTGTCTTGAGTTTTGATATTATGTGAAATCCTCTGGACAAGTCCTGAGAAAAGAACATAGAGGTACATCTTTTAACTCAATACAACTATACATTAGTCACAGCATCTTCCACCAGGTACCAGTTCACAAGTACCTCACTGCATGCAAGTGTCTTGAGGTTCTTTTTCAGCCCTTTACCTCTCCAGCTTCTTACTTCAATCTCCCCTCCCTCATTCACCCACCTTCTACCTCACCTGGCTTCACCTATCACCACCTAGCTTGTACTGCTGCCTTTCCCCCACCACCTTCTTATTCTGGCTTCTTCCCTCTTCCTTTCCAGTCCTCCTAAAGAGTCTTGGCCCAAAGCATCGACTGTTTATTCATTTCCATAGATTAGATTAGATTATGAGGACACACAGTCCTTATTTATTGTCATTTAGTAATGCATGCATTAAGAAATGATACAATGTTCCTCCAGTATGATATCACAGAAACACAAGACAGACCGGGACTAAAAAACTGACAAAAACCATGCAAAGCAATACCGTAATTTGATAAAGAACAGACCATGGGCACGGTAAAAACAGTCTCAAAGTCTCGAAAGTCCCATCATCTCATGCAGACGGTAGAAGGAAGAAAACTCTCCCTGCCATGAACCTCCAGCGCCGCAAACTTGCCAATGCAGCACCCTGGAAGCACCCGACCACAGCCGACTCTTGGGTCTGTCCAAAAACTTTGAGCCTCCAACCAGCACTCCGACACCGAGCACTGAGCACTATCTCTGCCGAGCGCTTTGACCCCGGCCCCGGCCGCCAAGCAACAGGCAAAGCCGAGAATTCGGGGCCTTCCCCTCCGGAGATTCTCGATCGCACAGTAGCAGCGGCAGCGAAGCAGGCATTTCAGAAGTTTCTCCAGATGTTCCTCCATGCTGCCTGACCTGCTGAGTTCCTCCAGCATTTTGTGTGTGTTGCTCAAGATTTCCAACATCTGCAAAATCACTTGTGTTCATGTCTTGAAATGCAAACGGGCACCGATTTGAATCTTCTTTTGCATTGGTACTGATTCTGTCTTTCACTATGTTTCCCATTGTTTAACTTAGGAACCCAGGAGCACAGAATCCTGAGTGCTTCTGTGAACATGTTTGACGTGGATGGATTGCAGTCGAATACTGTGTATGTTATTGGAGTTTCGGCAATGGTAGGGACTACCCAGGGAACTCCTGTCACCATCACAGTGAGGACAGGTGAGTTATCTGGCCATCTATTATTATAACTAGGTGTAAATGTAGTGGATTTTCATACCTGTATAATGTCCAGGCTCACTGCATTGTGGAGACAGTATCACAGAACCTATGATATAGAATGAGGCCATTCAGCCTTTGCTATCAAAGTCAAAGTCAAGTTTATCATCACATGTTCTCCCTGTGATTGCGAGGGTTTTCTCCAGATACTTCTGTTTCTCCCCACAGCCTAAAGATCATGTGGGTTGGCAGATCCACTGTAAATTGCCAATGGAATATAAAGGTGGTGGGGTGGAGGTACGTCTCTACCGAAGGAGGTGTAAGGCACCCCTTCCCTCTACTAACCTGCAGGTCACTCTTGGGCAAAGTACCTGTTTAGCTGCCAAGCAGGGTCACATGAAGCTATGGGATCAGGCGGTGGATTGTCCTATGAGTAGCAGGTGCATGTTACAAGTCCTGGTTATGCAACCTCTGACACCAGGCAGATAATCTCTGAAGAGTACTGATAATGGCTGGGGTCTTGTAAAGACACTGCCCAGAAGAAGGCAATGACAAACCACTTCTGTAGAAAAGTTTTCGCAAGAACAATCATGGTCATGGAAAGACCATGATCGCTAATGTCATTCGACACGGCTCATAATGATTGTGATGATATAAAGATGAGGGGATTTGGTTGGAATTTTGGGAACTGGGGTCAGGGAATTGATTTGCTCTGTGAAATGAAAACCTTACTTGTAGATTCATCACAGGTATATATTGTCAGACAAGTCACTTCAACAAGAAAAACATAAATTAAACATTAGTTATACCAGTTTTTACAAGAAAGAGAAACTTCTAGAGATGTACTGATTGTATCGTGGTCTGGCACAGAAATTCCGATTCACAGGAACTGCAAAGAGTGACGGACTCAGCCCAATACGTCACCGATATACCCCTCCCAACCTATAGGGGGCACTGCCTCAGGAAGGGAGTATCTACCATCCCCGCCATGCCATCTTTTCACAGCTACTTTCAGAAACCTGAAATCCCACACCTCCAGATTCTAGAACAGCCACTTCTTTCCATTCATTTGGTTCTTGAATCAAACTCAACCAAGATCCATACCACTAAGCTGACATGTTCTTCATCATCAAGAACATTTTCACAGACAATGTGACTGTGTTTCCAGGAGGCTTTCATTATTTTAGTTATGATATAGGAGTCCCTTCGGCCCATTGGGTCTATACTGATCCATTCTCTGACATTCTCCCAACATTCCAACCAATTCACCCAGTGTCTTCCCCTCACCAATGCATTGGTGGCAATTTACAGTGGCCAATTTATCTACCAGTCCCAATGAAAGGTCTCGACCCAAAATGTTGACTGTTTATCCCTGACCTGCTGAGTTTGTCTGGCATTTTGTGTGTCTGTTGCTCTTTAAATCAAATCTTTCTTTCTATACTAGAGCAAAAGGATTAGAAGCAAGAGTTAGCCATCTGAAAGTCTGCTTCACCACTTGTCAAGATTACAACTGATCTTTGGCCTCAGTGCCATTTTCTTACGATCCCTGCAAATGTTAATCAGCTTCCTTGTTTGTAAAAGTCTATTTTCTCTTTACAAGAACCCCTCACGGAAGAAGTGACCAATCTTCAAGTGGAAGAAGCACAAAGTACTTGGATCCGGGTCAGCTGGGTCGGTTTCTCCGGAGCGACAGCGTACAGGGTCACATGGCAGCGATCAGATGGTACGTGTTCCTCTTGGTTGGTTGCCTGGACCTGCAGGATTTGAGGATAAGGTGTGTGAAGGTCAAAGGTTCCAGCTGGTGAAACAGCTTCACTGAATTGCATGGGACCCACAACATTGTCAGTTGGCCCGGCTGGTCAATGGTTTACAGATGTTGCACTTTGAAGACCTTATATAAATGCAAGTTATTGTTGTTGATACTGACTCATCCTCCTCTTGCTCAGGTGTCAAGGACAGTCAACTCCTCAGGAGTGGCACTACCTCATATGTTATCAAAGGCTTGGAGCCGGACCACACTTATGCAATCGAGGTTTCACCATTAATAGGATCCAGAGAAGGGAATGCAGTGATGGTGACGACAAATACTAGTAAGTAGTCACCTACCAGAACATTGTTGATAATGTTGATGCCAGGCTTAAGAAAACAGGGCAGGAGAAGCCCTGTGACCTCCTAGGCTTGATGTCTTTCACTAAGGCCTACACATACCTGTGGAGTGAGATCTGAACCCATCACCTTCAGCAGCAAGAGCGCTCACCAATGAACCATTGCAAATTGCCAGCTTCTCTCAGACAAAGAGCGAATTTAGAAATATTGGGAAAGATCCCACCACTGTCTGTAAGGAGTTTGTACATTCTTCCCGTGACTGTGTAGTTTCCACTGGGTGCTCTGGTTTCCTCCCACAGTCCAAATATGTATCGGTTGGTAGGTTAATTGGTCATTATAAATTTTCCTGTGATTAGGCTAGGATTAAATCAGGGGTTGCTGGGCGAGGTGGCTCGAAAGGCCGGAAGGGCCTATTCCCTGCTGTAGTTCGATAAATAAATAATTAAATAAAATGTTTGGTCTTTGAAAAGGGTACAGAAGAGCTTTACCAGGATGCTGCCTAGACTAGAGAAAATCATTTTGGTTTGTTATTATCAAATTATGGATGAAAGACAAATGGAGGGTTATGTGGGAGGGAAGGATTAGATTGATCTTAGAGTAGGTTAAAAGGTCGGCATAACATCTTGGACGGAGGGCCTGTACCGTGCTGTAATGATCTATATACTCAAGCACCCTGAGAAATATGTTCATGCAGATCAAATCCTTCTCAGCTTCCAGGTGAATTTGGACATTTTGATGTTTATGACTAACATATTTCTGTGTATTTTAATTACAAGATTCCGTTGTGGGAGATGTGACCAACTTGCGTGTGACTGAGGTTCAAAAGAACTCACTCCTGATCTCGTGGGCTACTGTGGGCAGGGCCTCGGCGTACAAAATCACTTGGAAGAGCGCTGACGGTGGGTTTAATGTTTCACTGATGTTGTAGAGTATGTATCAGGTGGTCACTGACTCCCCCTCATCATTGTGGTTATCCAGTGCTGGAGCTTTCGTTCTGAATGATGTACTGTGAGACGTTTAGTATTTACTAAGACTAATAACCTAGCGGAAAAGACTTCAGATGCTGAAAATCTGATGGGATTGCTTTGTGAGCTAGCATTAGCTTGACGGGCTGAGTGGTCACCATCTGCGTCATAAGAAAAACAAAATATGCATACAAGTACAATTCTGCGCTTTACATATGAGGAGCGTTTGCTGTCTCCTGCCTGTATTCCATGGAGTTTAGAAAGATGAGGAGGGAATTTCATTGAAATCTACGAAGCACTGAAAGGCCTGGGCAGTGTGGAAATGGAGAAGATATTTCCAACAGTAGGAGAGTCCAGGATTCAAGGGCACAGCCTCAGAATGAAGGGTTGACTCGATAGAACAGATATGAGGAGGAATTTCTTCAGCCAGAGGGGTGGTGAATCTGTGGAATTCATGGCCATGGAGGCCATCTTTGGGTGCTTTGAACCATGGATTGATCGTGACAAATAAAGCTCATCTCCAGCTTCTTAGGTAGTAGAGGAGTTGAGAGTTGTAGGGAGAACGTGGGAGAAGGAGGTTGAAAACAACTAGTAGGGGAGGTAAGGGTTGTAGAGAGAATGTAAGTATGTACCTTCCCGGGTGTTGTGTGGGTTTCCTCCAGGTGCTCTGGTTCCCTCCCATAGTTCAAAGACTTACCAGTGAGTAGGTTAATTGGTCATTGAAAATTGTCCCATGATTAGGCTAGGATTAAATCAATGAGTCGTTGGGCATTGTAGCTCGTTGCCAGCGGAACTGTAGATATCGGTTCAATTTACGAGAAGCTGGGATAAGAGGGGTTTGGAGGCTATGGTCTGGGTAAAAGATAGAAGACCAGGTTGGCATGGACTAGATGAGCGAAAGGGCCTGTTCCTGTGCTGTAGCACCCTATGACTCTAAATCCCTAAATTACAAACTCCATTTCCTCCTGTGAACTTGTTTCCCAGTGCAAATATCCCTGTTATCTGTCTGAAAAATGTTGCCAATTTTCATTGGACTAATACCTTAAACAAACAGTAAAACGATGATTAAATATTTGTTCAGATGCTGTTGTGTGTAATGAAATGACTGCTGATATTTTGAGGAGAGTTAAATAATATTAATTACATTAACTGAATCAAGCTTCCATTTGTTTCTGGAACAGAATTAAGATGAACTGTGCAAGACATTAAGGTTATGTTTACCCACTTACTATCTGTTACACTACTAGTGTTTAGGGCAGCAATGAAGGTCCTCCATCTCTGTCTGTCCTTGGCCACACTGATGTAGAAGGATTCCTCATTGCTGTTTCCCTAACAGTTTTGTTTGAGCAGGATTGTTAGCCCTGAGCTGAACTCCCGAACCTGGAGGACCAGTGGACCACTCTTAAGACTGATTTATACTTCTGCGTTAACTCGACGCGTTGGTGTGTCTGCGTCGCTCTGCAATTCGCGCATGTCACGCTTGTGCACACACCTGCCTGTGCAAGGCTTCATGGTCATGGTAGTCTTTCTGGGGTAAACAAGTTTAAAGCGAGCGTCTTTTTTCGTAAAAGTGAAATGTGTTCTCCATAATTTCGGAGGTCTGTAAAGCTTTATGGAAAGCATTGCAGCTAGAGTTCCTTCCCTGCCCTTCAGTCGCCCAATGGGACAAAATTGCACATAGGATGAAGTGCGATGCTACCAAGCGGACCAATCACAGCTGTTGCATTCTGTGTTGCCGTGACGCGTAGTTACATTTTGGGAGAGGTACGTATCTACGGCGTAGGGATCCACGTCGGCTCTGCGTAGGGTTTGCGGCGACGCAGTGCTTACGGCGTCGAGTTGACGCAGAAGTATAAATCAGGCTTTAGTTTGGCCTCTACCCTTTGCTCTACTTGGCATGGGTGACCCTACCAAAAGCCAAAGCATAAAGCCCTGACTCCAGCCAACAAAGCTCTCTGGGTCATTGAGGCACACAAGCCTCCTAACCACGACAAGGTTGTTGTCCTCTTGGAGGAAGGTTATGTATAATTTATGTTTATGCTTGTCTGTCATGTTTGTAATGTACTGCGCTGCTGCAAAAAGTAAATTCTCGTGGAACTTATATCCTAGGCTCTATGCCCATGTCAGTCAACCTTAACTTAAGCTTAAAGAAAATTGACAACAGGTCCTAATTCTCTGGGATCATCAGGATACCTGAGTCATATGACTCACGTGGAGGATTTGTTGATTTGGGTTTGCCAGGGTTGGGTAGAAGCAGTCAGGTGCAATACGATGGGCCAAAGGGCCTGTTCGATGTTCTCGGTGTGAGGTCAGGCAACCTAGCCCATTTAATAGAAGGAGGAACTCAGCAGGACAGACAGCATCAATGGAGTGAAATGAATGGTTGATACTTCGGGCTGAGACTCTTCATCGGGACTAGAAAGGGAGGAGAACAAGTCAAAGTAAGGAGGTGAGAGCAGTGGAAGGAGTACGAGCTGATAGATGAGACCTGGTGAAGGGCAAGGTTGGTGGCGGAGGGAGGATGAAGTAAGAAGCTGGCGGGTGGTAGGTGAAAGCATTGAAGGGCTGAAGAAGAAGGAACCTGATAGGAGAAGAAAGAAGACCATGGAAGAAAGGAAAGGAGGAGGGGCCTCAGGGGTAGGTGATAGGTGAGGAGAAGAGAAGGGGTGAGAGAGGAACCAGAATCGAGAATGGAAAATGAAAGAAGGGGGGGATTACCAGAAATTGATCTTCATGCCGTCAGGTTGGAGGCAACCTAGAGTATGAGGTGATTCTCCCCTAACCTGAGGTTTCCCTTGTAATGGCAGTAGCAGAGGTCATGATCCAACATTTCAGAATGAGAATAGAAGGTCGAATTGAAATGGGCAGCCACCAGGAAATCCCACCTAACGACACACACAAAATGCTGGAGGAACTCAGCAGGCCAGCCTGCTTCTAGGAAAGGAGTACGGTTGACGTTTCAGGCTGAAACCCTTCATCAGGACACCTATTGCGGCGGATGGAACAAAGGTTCTCAGTGAAGCTGTCCCCTACGACGGGCCTCACTGATGTAGAGGAGGCCTCTCCGAGAACACCAGATACTGTAGATGGCCCCAGCAGGCTTGCAGACTGAACTGTCACCTCACCTGGAAGGATTCTTTGGGGCCCTGAATGGTTGTGAGGGAGGAGGTATAGGACAGGTGTAGCACGAGTCCTACTTGCAGGTTTGCAGTGACAGGAGAGATGTTATGTTCCAGTGTAGTATGGTTCTGCTCTGCTTACAGCCTCTGTCCCAGGTCTTTGATCAAAGATAAACTTTATTCACCATATACATTGACAGATATTACGAAATTGCTGTGGTATGCAACTAAAAGCAACAACTTTCAACGATTATAAAGAATCAGAATCGGAATCGGGTTTATTATCACCGGCAGGTGACGTGAAATTTGTTAACTTAGCAGCAGCAGTTCAATGCAATACATAATCTAGCAGAGTGAGAGAAAAAAAATGTAATAAAACAATAAAATAATAAATAAACAAATAAATCAATGATGTATATTGAATAGATTATTAAAAAATGTGCAAAAACAGAAATATTGTATATTAAAAAAGTAAGGTAGTGTCCAAAGCTTCAAAGTCTATTTAGGAATCGGATGGCAGAGGGGAAGAAGCTATTATTAAGTATAGGTATGGAATAAAATATGCATAAATACAGAAATCCAAACCTGCCTCTCGGTTTTTTTGCACTACCTTACTTCCCATTTTTCTATCTTCTGTTTGAAATTTATAGTTTAAATTTTTAATATTTACTAATTTTAACTATTTTTAATATCTATAATATTTAATGTTTGTAATCCAGGGAGTGTGAAGCGCAGAATCAAATATCGCTGTGATGATTGTACGTTCTAGTACCAATTGTTTGGCGACAATAAAGTATAAAGTATTTAGACCATAAGACTATAAGACATGGGAGCAGACTTAGGCCATTGGCCCATTGAGTCTGCTCTGTCATTCAATCATGGCTGATCCTTTTTTCCTCCTCCTCAACCCCATTCCTCGGCCTTCTCCCCATAACCTTTGATGCCATGTTCAATCAAGAGCCTATCAATCTCTGCCTTAAATGCACCCAACGACCTGACTTCCACAGCTGTCTGTGGTAACAAATTCCACAAATTCACCACCCTCTGGCAAAGAAAATTTCTCCGCACCTTTGTTTTAAATGGATGCCCCTCTATCCTGAGGCTGTGCCCTGCTGTCCTAGACTCCCCCACCATGGGAAACATCCTTTCCACAATGTAAATAGCATTATAAAAAGTTGTTTAAAATGTCTACAGTGCAGTGATGTGGCTAATAAAGAGGGCTGGGGGTTGCCTAACTAGAATGGTTGATCAGATAAACTGTCTGGGGAAAGAAACTTTTAAAACGGTGTGAAGTTTTTTATTTTAAATGCCCTATAGCGCTCTCCAGAAGGGATCTTCTGGAAAAGGTATGGATCATGTCCTCAATTATTGTTGCCTATCTGTCCTTTTGTCCTGGACATGTACACGTAATGGTGGACCGCAGCTAATGACCTTCTGTGCTGACCTGACAGTTGGCTGTATTTTTGTATACTGTCAGAGGATCCTGCATGACCAAGCGAAGCCTCTCACGTTATGTTGCATTTAGGAGAGGTTACATTGCTAAGGGCACCCACTTCAATGATGTTGGTATTTATGGTCCAATTTTCACCCTCCATTTCAGCCATCGAGGAGAGCAATGTGGTGAGCGGCGACACCAAGTCATTCGAGATCAGGAATTTGAAACCAGCGACTGCTTATGCTGTTCAAGTCACGCCCGTAATGGGGGGCAGGGAAGGAAACCCGGTCACTATCATGGCACGGACTGGTGGGTATTTGTTAACTCTGCAGCAGTTTGGGTTGGCACCTCAGCCCAACTTCACTCACCCCAACCCAGAGCTGATTCCACAACCTATGCACTCACTTTCAAGGACTCTACAACTCACGTTCTCAGTAGTTAGTATTATTATTATTATTATTTTTTGTATTTGCACAGTATGTTATCTATTTGTTGCAATATCTAGTCTAATTTGTCCATGTTTGGCCCAGATCCCTCTAAACCTTTCCTATCCATGTACCTGTCCAAATATCTTTTAAATGTACCTGCCTCAACCACTTTCTTTGGCAGCTCATTCCATATATGAACCACCCTGTTTGTGGAAAAGTTGCTCCTCAGATTCCTATAAAATCTTTCCCTTCTCACCTTTTTTTTTCTGTGCCCTCCAGTCCTGATTCCCCAACACTGGGAAAAGACTGCGCACATTCACCCTATCTATGCCCATCATAATTATCGACATTTCTATAAGATCTCCTATGCTCCAATAAATTAAAAATGGTCTGCTCAATCTCCCTCCACAAAATCAGTCTCTGAAGTCTTGGCACATCCTGGTAAATCTCCTCTGCACTCTTTCCACTTGGTTCAATCTTTCCTACAGCAGGATTGTGATAGTACTGGGTTCCCTGTCCGCAAATCCCTAAACTCAGAAGGAGATTTTAAGCTGTATCTGATGTAGATATCTACGGGTACCCTCACTACAGGGAGGTTATAGTGGCTCCACCTACACTGTAACAGCTAGCTTACCTCACTGTCTAGTCTCTGTGGTGAGGCCTAGCTGCTAATACCCACTAGTTGCATGGTGGGTCCCGCTGTCTTGCAGAGGAGGAGGTAACTCCAACTCACAATGTAGTTTAAACACAACTTATTTTTATTTTTAATGCTACTCATTTAAATTTAAACAAATTGTTCTTAACACACATTTAATTTTCACAGAGAGTGTCTAATTTATAAAAGATTTCTGAATTACGGAAGAAACTACAAAGGATTTCCAAACAGATCTACAATTCTTATGAATTGGAATATACCAATGAGTTGTAGGCAAATGAGTTATCTGTCACAGAAACCAAAGGTTGAGGAATGAATTCAGTTCTTTCTGCAGCACCATCGTCCTGTCATTCTCCTTGCAATTCCTAACAATCTCCTGTTTTTCTGACGTAGAAACATAGAAACATAGAAAACATACAGCACAATACAGGCCCTTTGGCCCGCAAAGCTGTGCCGAACGTGTCCCTACCTTAGAACTACCTAGGCTTTACCCATAGCCCTCTATTTTTCTAAGCTCCATGTAGCCATCCAGGAGCCTGTTAAAAGACCCTATCGTTTCTGCCTCCATCACCGCTGCCGGCAGCCCATTCCATGCACTCACCACTTTCTGCATAAAAAAAACTTACCCCTGACATCTCCTCTGTACCTACTTCCAAGCACCTTAAAACTATGCCCTC
Source organism: Mobula birostris (assembly GCF_030028105.1). Lineage (NCBI taxonomy): Eukaryota > Metazoa > Chordata > Chondrichthyes > Myliobatiformes > Myliobatidae > Mobula > Mobula birostris. The sequence goes on along the minus strand of NC_092385.1, from coordinate 8,565,322 downwards.
TCGTGCTAGCCATTTCAGCCCTGGGGAAAAGCCTCTGACTATCCACATGATCAATGTCTCTCATTATCTTGTACACCTCTATCAGGTCACCTCTCATCCTCCGTTGCTCCAAGGAGAAAAGGCCAAGTTCACTCAACCTATCCTCATAAGGCATGCTCCCCATTCCAGGCAACATCCTTGTAAATCTCCTCTGCATCCTTTCTATGGGTTCCACATCCTTCCTGTAGTGAGGCGACCAGAACTGAGCACAGTACTCCAAGTAGGGTCTGACCAGGGTCCTATATAGCTGCAACATTATCTCTCGGCTCTTAAACTCAATCCCACGATTGATGAAGGCCAATGTACCGTATGCCTTCTTAACCACAGAGTCAACCTGTGTAGCAGCTTTGAGTGTCCTATGGACTCGGACCCCAAGATCCTTCTGATCCTCCACACTGCCAAGAGTCTTACCATTAATGCTATATTCTGCCATCATGTTTACACTTTTTTTACTAGAAGACGTCATCTGCATATAATGTTTTCCAGATACAATTAATGGGACAAAATAATTCGCGCAGATGGTCTTAAAAGCTTCTGGTGACAGAGATTCCAAACATCCACAATTAATGCTATGAAGGCTGACCCTCTGAGACGCTTATTGCTAAAATGCAGCTTTCATCCCAGCTTATAACTACTGTATGTTTGATGTATTTAGTAACATAGCCCTTTTGTCTGCTTTTGGCCAATACAGACAAGACAATTCTTGGTGACTTCACTTTACAAAGCAGACCTCTTAGAAAACAACCACTTGCTGTGACCTCGCAGCCTTATTCTGTAACACTTTAGCAAAGTTGTGCATTCAACTTCAAAACTAATTGCTGCTTCCTATTTAAATTAAGAACTGGAGACTAATTCTTGTTTACAACAAAAAGCTGAGCAAAGAGCATTTGTTAAAGTTTAACTTAGTTACAAACAACTCTGACCCTTTAGAAAGGTCATGATGCTATGCTGGAAAGCTGAGGTTGGCAATAAGCCTTTCAGGTCCTGGAGAGTGAAGGTCCATCACAGGATGAATTAAAACTGGACCCAATGTTCCAAATGTGGTCTCATCAACATCTTGTGGGTGGCACCATACCATAGAAGTTAACACAATGCTATTACAGTGCCAATGATCCAGGTTCAACCTGCCGCTGTCCGTAAGAAGTTTATACATTCTCCCCGTGACCATGTGGGTCTCTTCCAGGTGCCTCAGTTTCCTCCCACATTCCAAAAGGTGTACGGATAATCGTTAGTAGGTTGTGGACATTCCATGTTAGTGCTGGAAGCATGGTGACACTTGCAGGCTGCCCTCAGCACAACCTTGGACTGTGTTAGTCATTGATACAAATGCGCACTTCACTGCATGTTTCAATATTTCACTGTACACGTGACAAACAAAGCTAATTTTTAACCTTTAAAATTTTGTACAATTGCAGTATAACATCACAACTTCAACATTCACTTCCCTGGCTGATGAAGGCCAGGGTGCTAAAAACCTTCATCACCACTCTGTCGAACTGTGTCTCTGCTTTTGATTAACCATAAATACCTGTACTCCTCAATCTCTCTATTCTACAGTGCTACAAGAAAAAGAGAAATGAAGGGGGAACAGAACATTAGTCCTTTGATACTGCCCTGTTTCTCACTAAAATCATTGCTAATCTCGTGTCTCATGTCAACTCTCCTGCTCAACCACCATATCATCAGAATTCCAAAAAAAAATCTCAAAAAGGTAGGAAATAGAAACAGAAAATGCTAGAAACTCCCTTCAAGTCAGCCATCAACTGTGGAAGGAGAAATGGTTAGCCTTCCTCCGCTAACCTGTTTCTCTTTCCACAGATGCTACCTGACCTGCTCAAAGTCTCCAGCATTTTCTGTTTTTATTTCAGATTTACTAGCACACGCGTCTTTGACTTTTCCAAGGGTGCTAGGAAAGCACTTGGACTGCAGTTGAATGTGTGAGGTCACTCTTATGAGTAAGAATGTTCTTGCTAGTAACTGGAAGTGTGCGACCTGCGATTTGTCCGCAGCTGTGTACGATGATGATCCATTCGCTGGAGTCAGTGACGTTCGGGTACTTGAAGCTCGGAGCAACGTCCTCCGTGTGACTTGGGTTGGAGTTCGTGGAGCCACTTCATACAGGATCAGCTGGAGGCGTAGTGAAGGTGAGTCTCACTGGTGGCCATGTCTTCAACGAAGACCTCCAGCTCTGTTTCCTCCCTTATCTCCTCTCTCTGCTTCTCAGAGCTTTCTTAAGCAAATTACTTAACAGAGTAAACAATGTACAGTGGTTAATTTACTAACTCAGCAGCCATATTAGGGGAAGCAGGGTACTATAACTGTTAGTATAACACTATTGTTCTGTATTTCCTTGGCCTTCTGAGGAAGAAGAGGCAGTGGTATGTTCTATTTTGGTCATAGTGTCATAACTCGGATATTTGTTTTAACCCTTGGCTCCTTAAGGTTGTTTCAGTGGGGATAAGCTCCCAATACCTATTAAATGCTCCCAATGGCATGCATCTCAAATAGCCTCTGACAACCATCTCCTGGCCTTCACATGCAGTTTAGCCAATAAGCCTGGTGCAGAGGTGGATTACTGGCGCCTTAAAACCAATCGCTTCGGGCAGATTTGGGAGTAAATCCCCCAAGGGAAAAATCCGGAGCTGGAGTCCCTAAGGCAGTCCAGTGTTGAGTTCAACGCTGACTGGCAACTCCTGTGATGCTGGCTGGTGCCAAACTGTATCGGTGTCTTCCCTTCCTTTGGGTTCATCAGATGTGTGGAGAGTGGGAGCCTGCTACATGGGCAACAGCTTGTCCTCCATATGGTACCGCCCAGGCTCCCGTATCTAGACAGCTAGTACACAACATCCACGGTCGACAGTGCCCAATGGTGGCCTCGCTGTTTTAACCCTTGATCTCATGTTCTCAGTGACAACTGACAACTCATGTTCTCAATGTTTTTGTTTATTTTGTGCACAATTTGTCTTCTTTAAGACCACAGAACATAGCAGAATTAGGCCACTCCACCCTTTGACTCTGCTACACCATTAAATAATGGATGATTTATTATCCGATCAACCCCATTCTCTTGCCTTCTCCCCATAACCTTTGATAAACTTACTAATCAAGTTCCTGTCAACCTGCATTTTAAATATACCCAATCAATATTTGTACATTAGTTGTTTTGCATATTGGTTGTTTGCCTGTCTTTGCCTATGTATAGTATTTTTTATAAATTCTGTTGTATTTCTTTATTTTTCTGTAAATACCTGCAAGAAATAGAATCTCAAGATAGTATTCATATATGTATTTTCATAATAAATTGACTTTTGACTTATTCCCACCAAAACCAAACTCACTCAAAAAGCAATCCTGACATGGGTTCATCATGGCCTGGTATGGAAACAGCAATGCCCAAGAGCAGAAAATCCTACAAAAAGTGGTGAACACAGTCCATTCCATCATAGGAAATGCTCTCCCCACCACTGACCACATTTATAAAGGAGCGTTACAAGGACACGACCCACCCAGCCAACACACTTTTCGTCCCTCTTCCCTCCGGGAGAAGGCTCAGGAGCTTGAAGACTCGTACGGCCAGATTTGGGAACAGCTTCTTTCCAACTGTGATAAGACTGCTGAACAGATCCTGTCCCGGATCTGGGCCGTACCCTCCAAATATCCGGACCTGCCTCTCGGTTTTTTTTTTCACTACCTTACTATCCATTTTTCTATTTTCTTTTTATGATTTATCATTTAAATTTTTAATATTTACTATCAATTTGTACTCCAGGGAGCAGGAAGCGCAGAATCAAATATCGCTGTGATGATTGTACGTTCTAGTATCAATTGTTTGGCGACAATAAAGTATAAAGTATAGAAATGTTACCACAACAAAGCAGCATCTGCATCATAAGATCATAAGACCATAAGGTATAGGAGCAAAATTAGACCATGATCCAATTTTCCTCTCAGTCCAAATCTCTTGCCTTCTCCCTGCATCCTTTCATGCCGCGACCATTCAAGGATCTATCAACCTCTGCCTTAAATATATGTACAGACTTAGACCCCATAGCAGCCCGTGGCAAAGAATTCCACAGATTCACCACTCTCCGGCTAAAAAAAATTCCTCCTCATCTCCATTCTGAAAGTACACCCCTCTATTCTGATGCTGTGTCCTCTGGTCTTAGACTCTCCCACCGTAGGAAACAGCTTCTATGCATCCACTCTTTCATGGCCTTTCACCATTTGATAGGTTTCAATGAGGTTACCCCTCATTCTTCTGAATGAGAAGAGCCATCAAACGCTCTTCATATGACAAGCCTGGAATTATTTTCGTTAGCCTCCTTTGAACCCTCTCCAGTTTCAGCACATTTTTTTTAAGATAACAAACCTGTTCACAGTACTCCAAGTGAGGCCTCACCAGTGCTTTATAAAGTTTCAACATTACATCCTTGCTTTTATATTCTTGTCCTCTTGGAATGAATGCTAACATTGCATTTGCCTTCCTCACCACAGATTCAACCTGCAAATTAACCTTTAGGGAATCATACAAAAGGAGTCCCAAGTCCCTTTGCATCTCCATTTTTCGTATTTTCTCTCCAACTAGAAAATAGTCAACCCTTTAATTTTGTGTCTGAAGTGCATGACCATACATGTCATGACACAATGTTCTGTCTGCCATTTCTTTGCCCATTCTGCTAACCTGTCCAAGTCCTTCAGTAGCCTTTCTACTTCCTCAAAGCTCACTGCCCCTCCACCTATCTTCATATCGTCTGCAGACTTTGCAACAAGACCAACAATTCCACCGTCCAAATCATTGACGCAGGACGTAAAAAGAATCGGTCCCAACACAGACCTCTGTGGAACACCACTAGTCACCAGCAGCCAGCCAGAAAAGACTCCCTTTATTCCCAGTCTTTGCCTCTGCCAGTCAGTCACTACTTTATCCATGCTAGAATCTTTCCTTTAATACCATGGGCTAGTAGCTTGATAAGCAGCCTCACGTGTGGCACCTTGTCAAAGGGCTTCTGAAAATCCATGTACCACAGCATCAACCGATTCTTCTTTGTCTGACCTGCTCATCAAGGACTCCCACCATTCAGGTCATGCCCTCTCTGCACTGCTGCCCTCTGGGGGAAGGTACAGGAGCCTCAGGACCCACATCACAAGGTTCAAGAACAGTTATTACCCTTCAACCATCAGGCTTCTGAACCAGTGTGAATAATTTCACTCACCCTGAACTGATTCCACAACCAATAGACTCAGTTTCAAGGACTCTACAACTCATGTTCTCAGTATTATTTATTTATCTTATATTGTTGTTAATTCTATTTCCTGAGGAGACTGAGGTCCTTTAACATCTGTCGGACAATGCTGAGGATGTTCTACGAGTCTGTGGTGGCCAGTGCTATCATGTTTGCTGTTGTGTGCTGGGGCAGCAGGCTGAGGGTAGCAGACACCAACAGAACCAACAAACTCATTCGTAAGGCCAGTGATGTTGTGGGGATAGAACTGGACTCTCTGACGGTGGTGTCTGAAAAGAGGATGCTGTCTAAGTTGCATGCCATCTTGGACAATGTCTCCCATCCACTACATAATGTACTGGTTGGACACAGGAGTACATTCAGCCAGAGACTCATTCCACCGAGATGCAACACAGAGCATCATAGGAAGTCATTCCTGCCTGTGGCCATCAAACTTTACAACTCCTCCCTTGGAGGGTCAGACACCCTGAGCCAATAGGCTGGTCCTGGACTTATTTCCTGGCATAATTTACATATTACTATTTAATTATTATGGTTTTATTACTATTTAATTATTTATGGTGCAACTGTAACGAAAACCAATTTCCCCCGGGATCAATAAAGTATGACTATGACTATTTTCCAGTTTGTCTTTTTGTGCACATTGATTTTTTTTTAGACTTTATGTGTAGTTTCTCATTGATTCTGTTATATTTCTTTGTGTTACTGTGAATGCCTGCAGGAAAATTGGTGAGGCTCCACAGTAGTGTAGCAGTTAGTGTGACACTATTGCATCTCGGGCAATCAGAGTTCAAAGTTCAATTCCGATGCTATCTGTAAGAAGTTTGTACGTCCTTTCCTTACGTGTGTGGGTTTCCTCCGGGTGCTCTTGTTTCCCTCCACAGTCCAAAGACACACAATAGTAAGTTAATTGGTCATGGTAAATTGTCCTGTGATTGGGCTAGATTTAAATAGGTGAACTGTTGGAACAGTGCAAAGAGTTGGGCAGAAGGGCTTATTTCGTGCTGTATCTCTAAATAATATAAAATAAAGTGAATCTCAGGGCTGTATATCATGATATGTAGATACTTTGATAATACATTTACGTTGAACTTTTGAACTTTGAGCATAGAAATTGCAGGTACAAGTACCAACTAGATCAGGTAAGCCTGAACACATTTTGAAAATAACCAACACCTCTTTTTGATTTCCTCTCCATGTTTTCAGGAGGACCTGAGACCAGCAGAGTCGTACGTGGAGATATAAACACCATTGATATTGTGGATCTTGAAGGCGGAGTTAATTACCTTGTAAAAGTGGTTGCATTGATCGAAAATCGAGAAGGACGCCCTGTGACGATTACGGCAACTACTCGTAAGTCACTCACAGCTCTGATGCTATTCGTCACCCTTTATCACCCATGGAGTCATCCAATTTAGAGTCATAGAGAAGTACAGCATAGAAATAGGCCCTTCAGCCCATCTAGTCTGTGCTGAACAATTTAAACTGCCTACAAACTGCCTGCACCGGGACCATAGCCCTCCAAACCTCTACTATCCATGTACCTATTCAAACGTAGCTTAAATGTTGAAATCAAGTTCTCATGCACCACTTGTGCTGGCAGCTCGGTCCACACTATCTGCACCCTCTGAGTGAAGAGGTTTCCCCTCATTTTCCCCTTAAACTTTTCACCTTTCACCCTTAACCCATGATCTCTGGTTTTAGTCAGTGGAAAAAGACTGTTTTCATTTACTATATTGATATTCCTCATGATTTTGTACACCACTATCAAATCTCCTCTCAATCTTCTGTATTCCAAGGAATAAAGTCCTAACCTATTCAATCTTTCCTTATAACTCAGGTCCTCCAAACCAGGCAACATCCTTGTAAATTTTCACTGTATTCTTCCAATTGTATTTACATCTTCCCTGTAGGCAGGTGACCAAAACTGTACACTGTACTCTAAATTAGGCCTCACCAATGTCTTCAATATAAAACCCCGTATCCTGTACTCAACACTTCGATTTGTGAGACCAATGTGCCAAAAGCTCTATTTACAACCGTATTTAACTGTGATGCCACTTTTAATAAACTATGGACCTGTATTCCCAGATCCCTTTGTCCCACCACAAGCCACCTGTGTATTTATTGTACCTGTGTCTACCCTCCTCTTGCCTGCAGTCCTGTGTCTCCCTTTATGCAGTCGTGCAAATTCCTCACAGAAGCTGCAGTCATAACGGCCTCAGCTGCCGTCTGAGGCAGTGTTCACAGCAGTAAGTCAGTCACTACTTTGGTGAGTAAGGAGGAGCGTATGTGTGAAGATCTGGACAGGATTGTAAGAGGGAGCAGAGAGGTGGGTGCAGATTGTCCCAAGAGTTAGGGTGGCGCAGTTGTGCAGTGGTTAGTACAATGCTTCACCGTACCAGCGATCTGGGTTCAATTCCTGCCGCCGTCTATAAGGGGTTTGTACGTTCTCCCCGTGACCGCGTGAGTTTCCTCCGGGTGCTCCGGTTTCCTCCCACAGTCCAAAAACGTACCAATTGTAGGTTAATTGGTCACATGGGGGTAATGGGTGCTCATTGTGCCGGAAAGGCTTATTACTGCGCTGTATCCCAAAATAAAAATAAATTTCCTGTGTCTCTGACCCGGACCGGCCACTGGACCCTATTCCCAGATTTGTATATGCACAGTTACCATGACTGATCAACATCACTGATCTTTCAGCATCTCTGCAGTCAAGGTTAAAATGTCCTGTTTCCCAAAGGGGACGTTTCCACATTTGCACCCAACCCCTCCGGCACCCTTCCCAACCTCACTCCTCAGTACTGTCTGCATTAACCTGCTGGGGATCTTTCCACAGCTATGGCTGAGCGTCTGCTGGGAAGAGTCGAGAATCTGCGGGCCGTCGGCTCCACGACAAGGCAGATTCAGATTACCTGGAGCAGTGTGCCGGGAAGCACAGGATATCAAATCTACTGGAGACCATTTGAGGGTAAAGTGTTTCAGTACAACATCACCAGAGGAGTTATTAAATGCTGGAGTATTGCATTCATTTTTGTTTCCCCTTTAGAGGAGGGATTGGGAGATTATGGAGAGGGTTCAGAAAAGGTTTATCAGGATGTTGTCTAGATTAGAGGGCAGGGGCTAGTGGTTGGGCAAACTAGGGGTTGTTTTCTTTGGACTTGTGGAAGCTGAAGGGAGCCCCTCTGCAGGCCGCAGGGTCATTCTTCACCGAGCCGCCTCAGTCTGCATTGATCACCCCAATCAAACTACTCAATGACAGCAGAAGAGTTAACCAGAATCCAGAAACACACGCAACATGAATCTCAAAGCCCCCTCAAATGAGTCCACGGCCTCGCTGATCAATCCTTGCAACGTGGATACCCAGACTCCCGCACTTTCCTTATGCGAGAGGGAGAGGAAAACCGGCAAAGCACAGGCTGAACACACACTCGTCCTCCGCTCTCCGCTCTCTGCTCTTGTCCTCGTTGACAAGTTCATTGTCATTCTTCAGTACACGAGTGTAAAGGAGAAAACGATCGTTACTCCAGATATGATGCAGCATTAAAACACGATAATCATGAAATTCCCACAACACATATAACTATTAAAGCAATCCTGTAAAATGCAATGAACAAATAACTGTTGAGTGTGGCCGTATATACCTCACATACATGGACTGATTGTGTGTACATAAAATGACACCAGATGCAGGAACATCTGATTATAAGGCGACTCTGATTCCAGAACCTCAATTTTTTAAACATTTTCTATATAGCATCTCTACTGAAAGGGAACGACCCTAATTTCTTGAGTCTCTCTACTAACTTATTTCTGAGACTCTGGTACAGTCCTAGTAATCTCTCCAAACTCTTAACATCTTTCCTGGGGTCTGATTCTTAGAAATGGCTATAGTTCTCCAACTGAGAATGTATCTTGCTCGTTCACTGATAGAAATGTGCACACAGAAGTTGAAACTTCCCTTCCTTTGAAATGTGGTTAAGAAAAATAGTTTTTGAGTAAGGTTCTATCTCATCCACAGGAGGAACAGAAAACGGTAGACTGGTTTCAGCAAACATCAACACGTTCGATATATTAAACCTGCAATCTGGGCAAAGTTACTTCATTCGAGTTGCTGCAGTTTTTGGCAATCGTGAAGGTCCATTTAGCACAATCACTGCTACAACAGGTTAGTTAACAAGGAATGGTTAATTGCTGGTACATCTACTGAGAATTTGCTGTTATGCTTGTTTTATTTCCAAGGGCTTTTTACGGTCTTTAGGACTTCCCAAAGGGCTTTGCAGTCAATGAAGATCAGTGCAGTGTAAATTTTTGTCAGTGTAAGGAATACGATAGCCAATTTGCACCCAGCAGGTTCCCACAAACTCCATATCCGGTCACAGCCAGGTGAACTCCTGCCTCTATGCATCAGAGACTCAGGCTACGTCCACACTAGACCGGATAAATCTGTAAACGAAGCTTTTTCTCTTTGTTTTGACTCTCCGTCCACACTGAAACGGCGTTTTCCTCCCCCGAAAACGGAGCTTTTCTACAACGCTCTCCGGAGTGTTTAAATCTGAAAACGCCTGTTGGGCGTTGTAGTGTGTATGAGGTAACCGGAGGTTTTAGAAAACCTGTCGTCCCTTTCACCGGTGAAGAGACTATGGCTGTAGGAAATGTTTCCAGGGTGACCCCTCTGTGGGAGTGGGGAAGATGTTGGTGGGGTCACCCAGGAGTCTGTGTGTCTGTATGTGTAGCTATTGTAGTGGCTATGAGGCTGGTATTGTGTCGGTTTTTCAATGTTCGTCGTCAGACAGGTCATACTGTCCGTGAACTCCCTGTTGGTTGCCTCCATACGCTCCAGTATTTATTTTTTTAATTTTAAGTCCTCCTGCGCGAGAGCTAACAGCTGTCCATCATTTGGCAATTTCCTTCCAAGTTTTTCTACTCTGTAACTGGACAAACGCGCACCAAGTATACCGTTTCCTCTTTGCTTGTTTTCTGTGTGTCCTGCGCATACCCAGTAGGAGGTGATTCGCCCAAATACCTGTTTTAATGTGGATGGAGGTATTTTTAAAAACGCCTGGTGTGGACTCCTATTGTTTTTACGCAAAACCGGTGTTTCAAAAATTATCTGGTCTAGTGTGGACGTAGCCTCAGTTTCAATCCTGACCACCCCCCCCCCCCCCCCATGGAGTCTTTGTGAAGATTGTGTATTTTCCCTGTGGCAACATGAGTTCTCCCAGGTGATCCCATTTCTTCCCACATCCAAAAGACACCTGGGTGGGTGGGTTAACAGGTCACTGTAAATTTCCCTTAGTGTGAATGTGTGTAGAATCAAGGAAGAGTTGATGAGACTGTTAAAAAAAATATGACTGCGTAGTTCAAAGTAAATTTTATTATCAAAGTACAGATATGCCACCATATACAACCCGGAGGTTCATTACTCAGCAAATCTATAGAATAGTAACTATAACAGAATCAATGAAAGATCAGTCAGAATGCAGAAGACAAAAAACTGAACAAATGCAAATATAAATTAATAGCAACAATCAACGAGAACATGAGATAGTGAGATAAAAAGTCTTTAAAGTGAGATTATTGGTTGTTGGAACATCTCAATGGATGGGAAAATGAGTATAGTTATCCCCTTATGTTCAAGAGCCTAATGGTTGAGGGATAGTAACTGTTCCCAAACCTAGGATCTTGAGTCCTGAGGATCTTTTACCTTCTACCTGATGGCAGCACTGACATACAGTGAAGAACTTATTTTTGCAAGCCATGCATACAGATCATTTCAAAACCTAAGTACTTTGAGGTAGTATAAATGAAGAGCAGTAGCAGAATGCCAAATATAGTGTTACAGTCATAGAAAGTGTATAGCACAAGAGACCTGATGGGCTGAATGGCCCAATTCTACTCCTATGTGTTATGGTCAGTGCAGGTAGACAGTAAAGCGCAAAGAGCTCTGACAAGGTAGACTGTGAGATCAACATTTAGTCTTCAATGTATAAGAGGTCCATTCAATAGACTCATAGCAGCTGGATAGAAGCTGGTGGTGTGAGTTTTTGGGCTTCTGTATCTTCTGCCTGAGGGAAGGAGGGAGAAGAGAAAATGTCTGGGGTGGGAACCCTAAATCTTCAACCAAATCACTTCTAAGGAGGTGTGTCTTGCTTTTGTTGTTGAGGCTGTCCTGTTCTGTGCAAAAGCTCTCCTGTAGGGAGCAGGATTATGGAGTATTCTTCATCTAAGTGCAGGCAGGTTGGATGGGTGGGTCAGATATGCGACTGGTGACTTTATTGCAATAGGTTTTGGCTTATGTAGGACATCAGTCTTCCACATTTCTGAAAGCCCACTTGTTACTTCCGTCTGTAGGCCGGTCTGAGGTTGTGCAGGATTTCCGAGTGACATATGTCGACACGAGGAAGGTTATCCTGGGTTGGAAACACAGTTCTGGCGTAACGAGTTACATTCTCTCATGGAAACTTGCCTCAGGTAGGTCAAGCTGTGAAACCTCTCACCTTTATGTATCTTTCACTGGAAGCCAGAAGCCTCACGTTTCTAAACCATGACCACAAACTGATTTAAAAGCAAATCACTGCCAATGTTGGAAATCTGGAATTAAAAATGTAAATGTTATATACGCTGATCTCTAACATACTCTCAGCAGTTTCTGTTGCATTTTAAATATAGCATGGTCAGGTAGAGCTAAAAATGGCGGTGCAGAGATGTTATTACTGCATTGGTAATCTGGAGGCATGAATTGCAGACAGATAGCCACGAGTTCAAATCCCACCATGGAGGCTGGGAAAATTGAAATGTTTCATAAATATACACTTAGCATACATCCTGTACCTAATAAGGTGGCCATTGAGTGTATGTTCCTGGCCTTCTGTTGCTCCAGCACATCCACTTCAAGACATATTTTGCATTTGGAGATGTTCTTCTGCACACCACTGTTGTAATGTGTGGTTATTTGAGTTACTGTCACCTTCCTGTCAACTTGAACCAGTCTGGCTATTCTCCTCCAATCTCTCTGATTAATGCTGTGTATTTAATATTTCAGTAGTATATGAGTGATCTTGTATATACTGTATATATTCATTTAGCATCTTTGTTTGTTAAAATAACTTCATTATGGGTTATATATAAAAAAACATGAATTTCATATGTCTTCATGCTACCACATGACATATGCACTTCTTGCTTAAAGCAAAACACAGAGTTAGACTCACATCTCTCTCAACTCTTTTGTTTTTCTTTGAATCTTTGAATTAGTTTAATGTTTTGAAGTTACAAAACATAACAATAGTGATGACTTTTTTGTAATTCATTTTTTATTGAATTTCATCATCAAACAAACATTTCCATAAGATGTATTTCAGATACTGTACATATGTATCATATAATCATATTTGTCACAAATCTCCACATAATATTTATCTGAGGTATACACTTATAGAAAGGAGAGGAAAGAAAGAACAACCGAAAGAAGAAAACTATGTACAAAGTAGGGAGTGATCTTTTTTTTTACAACTTATTCATTGACTTGTGAGAATGGGGTTTTATGTTGTTAAACCATTTTTCCCAGTATGAATCAATGACATATTTTTTAAAGGAACCTGAGATGGCTACTTACCTTTTGAAGTGCAGCAAGACGTTTGAGTTTAGAAAAAGCAGCGCAGTACATGTTCTTCAGAAGGGAAGACATGATTAAGTTAAAAAAGAAAGGGAGAAAATAGAAGAATTCACGAGCTCATAAACAAAGTGTACCGGGTGATAATAACCATCAAAAAAAAAGCAGAAATGGCTGGTGACATTGGAAAGATTGTTGCTTTTACACAACAGATAACTCAATTTTATACACTGAGCAAATTGAGCGGTATTTTGAAACAATTGCAATAGGCAATGAGAAACAAGTACCAATTTTGCTGAGTGCATTGGATTTAAAGGTAGACAGTTTGCTTTGAAGTTTAACTGCTCTGACCAAAACGGCTAAAATTATCTTGAAAGTAATGCAGGAGCGCTTAGAACCAAAACTGTTGATTGCAGAATGCTTTAGGCTTTATAACTGACTCACAAGGAAGGAGTGTCTATTTCAGCGTAAGTGTCTGAATTAAAGAGATTAACTGACCATTGTCAGTTCAATGATGCACTAAGAGAATGTTTAGTTTCTGGAATCTTACAAGAAAACATTCAAAAATGGCTCCGAAAAGAAGCACGGCTTACATTTAAAAGAGCAGTTGAAATAGCTGTATCAATGCAAACAACAGACAGAGATGCCAATTGAGTTGCAGTCGGGAATGAAAGTGACCGTGAACAAAATTGCAATGGCTAAACAGAAACCAGCCTAGCTGAACATATTTTGGTACCACTGTGGTTGGGACTCACATACCAGACCAACACAAGTTTAGGGGTGAAACTTGCAGAAAATGCAACAAAGCAAGTCACATACAAAGAGTATGTCAGGCCAATTAAAAATAAATGGACTGCACAGGGAAGTGAAAAAGCTAAAATGTCAAATAGAAATTTCAGAAAGAGCACTAATCTGCATGCTGTTTGATGAAAAATCTGATAATAATGAGAGAGACACAGGTCTGAGTTGCCCTGAGATTTACAATTTGAAAACTAACAATAGACAAACAATATGGCTTACACCAGAAGTGAACGGCAAATTAATTAAAATGGAATTGGACACTGGCTCAGCTGTTTTGGTCAAACCACAGTATGAGTCTGAACAGCATTACAAAGGTACTAAACTGAAGCCTGCGGGTATCCAACTAAGAACTTTTCCTGGAGAAAAGATAACTCCTGTGACATTCATAACAGTGAAATACAATAACCAACAAGCCACATTGGGCCTGTATATGTTAAAAAATAGGATGGGTAGCATTATGGGGGTGTGATTGGCTAAGACAACTACAACTTGATTGGGGATCCATTCACTGCATGCCATATCCCCTGTAATAGAGTCAACTGTAAACGAATTACGAAAGGTACTGGATGATGCCACAACTGTCTCCATGCTGTACACCATGAACCATGTCCAACAGAGGACAAACAGGTGTTGGTGCCAACCTCTGAGCCTTAGTTGGAAAACATATTGGACCATGCTGCTCAGAGGAATCGTGAAAGTAACGAAAGCAGTTGTCTGACTACAACAGTTTTCTAGGCAACATATCTGAGAAGGCTTCTGATATAGATAGATTATGAGAACACTCAGTCCTCCTTTATTGTCATTTAGAAATGCACACATGCATTAAGAAAGGATACAATGTTTCTCCAACATGATATCACAGAAAACAAGACAGACCAAGACTAACACTGACAAAACCACATAATTATAACATATAGTTACAGCAGTGCAAAGCAATACCATAATTTGATGAAGAACAGTCCATGGGCACGGTAAAAAAAAGTCTCAAATTCCCGAGTCGATCGACTCCCGAGTCCCCGATAGCAGGCGGCAAAAGGGAGAAACTCCCTGCCATAAACCTCCAGGCACCATCAACTTGCCGATACTTTGGAAGCAGCCGACCACAGCCAACCCTAAGTCCATCCGTCCGAAAACTCTGAGCTTCCGAGTAGCCTCTCTGATACAGCTTCCCGAGCGCCATCCTCTGCGGAGCGCCGTCGACCTCTCCCTAGCTGCTGAAACATGCAAAGCCGAGGATTTCGAGGCCTTCAGTTCCAGAGATTCCGGTTACCACACAGTAGCAGCGGTAGCAAAGCAGACATTTCAGAAGTTTTCCAGATGTTCCGCTGTGCGCTTACATCTGTCTCCATCAAATCAGAATTGTGCACGGTCCCCTACTTGACAGATAACAGATATCATCACCGGAGAGGCCGTGCGCGCTGCCGTCGCGCCGCCATCTTCTCCCCTCTGTTAATGTTACTCAGGCAGTTACTTTGAAATGTGGCTTGGCTTTAAGCTAGAAGAGAGCTTCAGGAAAGTTGCAAGTCATTCGGCTTTTGTGAGCATAAAGAACCAGAATCTATTCTGCGTGCGTTAGGGTTATTGCATAAACTTAAGTGGGAAACAAAAAGTTGCTTGTAAAAGTAGATGCAAAGGCCAAAGCCCAGCTGGATGAATGGAAGGCCAGAAAGAAAGAAATCAAAGGAGATACAAAAACAGAAGATTCGTCAGATGATGTTGTGGATGAGGAAACCAAGAGGAGAGATCATATTGTAATGGGGCAGTGGGAGGATTAATAAGAGAATACTCCAGCGAACTAAATGCACCTTCCCAAGACCGAAGTGAACAAACGAGAAGAAGAGAAGGAAGAAGAAAGGTGTTAGAACCACTTCCTACAGTCTCAGAGCCAACTCCTACAACCACCATGGAGAAGGCCCCAGAACCTGAGATTGTTGTCATGGCATTGTCCCACTAGCCAAGCAGAGTGGTTCCCCTTGTCAGGAAAGATGTTGTCCCACAAGAGTAAGAAAATCCCGATAGCAGTTAAATGTTTGGGCCTGAATGGGATAATTTAAAAATAACTGTGCTGTGGATGTCAGACTGTGGTGGTTGTATTATATAGTATACTGTGATTATAGCTGAGATGTATTCTACATTGAGTTCAGTTTATAGCTAAGCAGGGAGGAGTGCTATGTGGTTCAGAACTTCATGGTTACAAACCCAATGCCATCATGGAGTTTACATGCTCTCCCTTGTGATTACACAAGTTTCATCCATGTGCTGCTGTTCCCCTCTACATCCCAAAGACGTTCTGGTTTTGGAATTGGTTTATTATTGTCACATATGCTGAGATACAGTGAAAAGCCTGTCTTGCATACCGTTCATACAGACCAAATCTTTACACAGTGCATCAAGGTAAGCAAACACTAACAGAATACAGAATGAAGTCCAACAGCCTCAGGTCACAATGATAGTCACAAGAGATTCTGCAGAAGCTGGAAATCTTGAGCAGCACACACAGAATGCTGGAGGAAGTCGGCAGGTCGGGCAGCGTCTATGGAGGACAATAAACCGTAGAAAGCTCTCTATAGGTGTTGCCTGACCGGCTGATTTCCTCCAGCATTTTGAAGGTGTTGCTCAAGATCATGAGGAGGTAGATTGTAATGTCAAGGGTCCAACTTATCATATTAGGGGTAGTCATATTTAATGGGCAACATTACAGTGAGGTAGAAACTGGTGGCGCGTGCTATAAGGCTTTCATGTCTTCTACCCCGTGGGAGAGGGAAGGAGGGAGAATGTCCGGGGCGGGTGACGTCTTTGATGATGCTGGCTGCTTTACCGAGCAGCAAGGAGTGTAGACAGAGTCCATAGGGAGGCTGGTATGTGCTAAGTTAATTGTTCTGGTAAATTTCCTTTGTTGTTGTCAAGTGGCATCGAAGTTTGATGGGCAAGGAGGAGAGAATAAAGGGCAAGGCTGTGTGGCAATAGGGAGGTGGGAATGGAACCAAATGGGAGGGCAGTGCAGTGAGCAAGCATTGAACCTGATTTTCAAAAATGTATTTTATTTAGAGATACAGCGTGAAACAGGCCCTCCCAGCCTTTGAGCAGTGCCACCCAGCAACCCCCAATTTAATCCTAGCCTAATCACAGCACAGTTTATATTGACCAATTAACCTATCAGCCAATAGGTCTTTGACTGTGGGAGGAAATCAGAGTACCTGGAGGAAACCCATGTGGTCACAGGAAGAACGTACAAACCCCTTACAGGCAGTGATGGGAGTTGAATCCAGGTTGTCTGTACTGTAAGGCATTTTGCTAACCCCTAAGCTACCGTGCCATCTAAAATGGTCTCCCTCAGTGGCATTTCAAGTAAGTATCACTGGACAAGAATTTTTTCCAAAAGTGTTGCTTCCTCAGAATTCCTTTTTGTTTATGTAGAGCACTTGAAGCTGAACATAAATATTATTTCAGACTACTGTACCAAGTAGGAATTTGGAGAAACAAGAAATTAATTTTTATTGAATATAATGTGTTTAATTGCATAAAGGTGCTGATGCTTTGCAATAGTTCAACTAAGCTAAAAATGTTTTGCTGATGATTTTCAGTTGTACTCAGTGTCTGAGACTGCTTAAGTGTCCAACAATAATCATCCAGCATTGATAGATTACCATTTCTCCATGACCGTAATGTCCTGGTGAAACCTTTCACCATGATCATTACTGACAGTGCCAAGATTTGCAGGGAAGAAGTCTAAATGGAACTGCAGAAAATGAATCTTTAGCGACATGTTGCACTTCATGGTTTTGTAAGCTTGAAGCATGTTGTCAACCAGCTGCACGTAGTTTGGTGCTCTGTAGTTGCCAAGAAAAATTTGACCAACATGCTTGAATGCCTTCCATGTGATTTTCTGTGGTTGCACTAGAAGTTCTTCGAATTGCATGTCATTGATAACCTGGTTGATCTGTGGACCAACAAAAATGCCTTTCTTAATCTTGGCATCAGCTATTCTGACTTGAATTCTGAATTTAAATAACAAATATAGGCCACTTCAAAAAAATGGTGTGTGATAGGGAATTTCATGGTGATTTTCACAATGAGCAGCTCAAAATCCGTAAGATAGCCCAAAAGTATTCAGGAAGCAAAATCGTTGTTGTCCAGTGTGATAAACATTCACGTTCCTAGTGAGGTCTCCAGTTCCGAGAGTGAATGAGCAGCTGGGGCCCTGCTCCCCAGCACCAACAAATTCAACGTGAACCATCAGATTTAAACTAGAGAAAGCAGGAGCTGAGGCCTGGCACAGTTCTGGACATTTAACCCCAGTGAATAGCAGAATTGTTAGCTGACGAGTAGGGAATTCTTTGACTGTGACTGAACCAGAGAGTGTTGATGACAGCCCCATTAATCCCTCTGCATTTTATCATTCTTATAGCACAAGAAGAGCAGCAGTCTGTCACCCTGCCGGCACTTACAACTTCTTATCAGATCACTGACTTGCAAATTGGGCGAGAGTACGTCTTTACTATCCGGCCCGTGTTTGGAACGGAGTTCGGACCTCAGACCTCTATTACTGAGCGACTCGGTGAGCAGTGCAACAGAGAATCCTCCAGCTGGCTTTCCCCAGTCTAACCCTGATCTCCCACTCCCTCCCCCACTTATAAAACACAGAACATAGCAGAGTACAGCACAGTACCGGCCCTTTGGCCCACAATGTAATGCTGACCTTTTAACCTACTCTAAGATCAATCTAATCCTTCCCTCCTTCAGAGCCCCCCAGTTTGCTTTCATTCATATCTTCATATCCTTAATCTGCCTCCGCCACTCCCCGTGGCGTAGTGTTCAACACTCTATGTAACAAAAAAACATCTATCTCTGACATTCGAATCAGAATCAGGTTTAATATCACTGGCATATGTCATGAAATATGCTGTTTTTCTAGCAGCAGTATAATGTAATACTTAATAAAATAAGAAGCTATAAATTACAATAAGAATACATATAAAAATTAAATGTAACAAGTAGTGCAAAAAGAGAGCAAATAAAAGAGGAAAAGAAAAGTAGTGTGGTGTGTTCATTGTCCATTCAGACGTCTGATGGCTGAGAGGAAGAAGCTGTTCCTGAAATGTTGTGTATGTCTTTAGGCTCCTATACCGCCTTGATGGTAGTGATGAGAAAGGGCTTGTTCTGGGTGATAGGGGTCCTTAATGACATTACCCATGCAGCAGACTCCCCCTCTCCATGCAGCTTATGAATCCAAAGGAATGGCAGAGACCAATACAGATTGGCATCAGCGGTGTTGTGGGAGTTGCCAGTCAGCATTGAATTCAATGTAGGACTGCCTTAGATACTCTAGCTCCGGAATTTTCTATCGGGGTTTACTCCTGAACCTTTCCCTATGAATGGGTATGGCCAAAAGGCAGCCAAGGTTTGAGATCAGAGTTTTACTTCCCCTAGATCAGCTGCCAACCACGGCTGACGAGCCTCATCTGCCCAAAGTGGTTGGTTTCAGGTGCCAAAGATTTGACTTTTCCCCCTTCTCCCGTCTGCAGAAATGGCTCTGCCGGGCTTCGTAGCAAAGCCACACGTGAAGGCCAGGAGCTGGGCATGATTGGCAGAGGCTATTTAGGTCGCACGCCATTGGGAGCATTTAATAGGTGGTGGAAGCTTATCCCCATTACCACCCCCCTCAGTTATGACAACTTTAAGGAACCTGGGATTGGTGGAGGATTAGTGTAAATGGACATTTGTTGGTTACTGAGATTGAAGATCCTGCTTCCATAAGGCCGTAAGGTATAGGAGCAGAATTAGGACATTCAGCCTATTGAGACTGTTCGGCCATTCAGTCATGGCTAACTTCTTTCAATTCCATTCTTTCACCTTCTCCATGTAACTCTTAACACCCCCCCCAATCAGAAACCTATCAATCGTTGCCCTAAATACACCTACTGATTTGGGCTCCACAGCCCTCTCTGGGAACAAATTCCTCTGATTTACCACTCTCTGCCTGAAGAAATTTCTTCTCATCTCACTTCTGAAGGGACATCTCTTCATTCTGAGACTGTGCTCTTGGATTCTAGACTCTTTTACCTGCCCATTCTGTCCAGGCTTTTCAGTATCTGGTAGGTTTCAATGAGATCCTCCCCCACTCCTCCCTCTGAACTTCATCGAGTGCAGGCCCCACGACATCAAGCACTTTTGTGCTGCATCTCTAGGATTCTGGTGTAGGAGAGCTCATGGCTCTTCCAGCTTGCTTCTCCTATTCTGTATGTTATATAGTCATAGAGCAATACAGCATACAAACAGGCCCTTCAGCCCATCTACTCTGTGCCAAACTATTATTCTGCCTAGTCCCATCAACTTGCACCCAGACCATAGCCCTCCATATCTCTCTTGCTGTGTTTTTAATACTTCAGTAGTATTTGAGTAATATTGTAAATATATTGTTTGATTAATCATTCTTGTTTGTTTAAATAATTCATTACAGGTTATAGGTACAAGTACATGATACATGTGCATCTCACATGAAATAAACACAAAGTTAGACCCACATTCCCAGACTCCTGTGTCTTCCTTTGAATTGGTTTAATGTTTTGAAGTTATGAAACATGACACCTCCCATCCAACTAATTATCCAAATTTAAGTGTTGAAATCAAACCTGCCTCCAACACTTCTGCTGGCAGCTCATTCCACACTGTCACCACCTTCTGAGTAGAAAAATTTCCCTAAACGTTTCAGCTTTCACTTTCTATACCCCTCATAATTTTGTAGACCTCTATCCAATCTCCCCTCATTCTCCTCTGCTCCAATCCTAAGGTAGTCAACCTTTCCCTATGAATCAAGTCCTCAAGTGCAGCGACACCCTTATGTTGTGATGAGACTTCTCTGCTTTGGTTTCAGTGTGTAGTAGAGCTGGAGCTGACATTGTGTTCCTTGTCGACGGCTCCGGGAGTATTGGGCTCAACAACTTCCAGAAGGTGAAGCAGTTCTTGCTCAATGTGGTCTCCCATCTCCCCAACATTGGACCTGATGCAACTCAGGTAGGCTTATTCAAGTACATCGTCACCAGTCCATGTCCCAGCGCCAACATGGCATGCCCACAACTTACTAACCTTAACCAGGGCATCTTTGGGAGGAAACTGGAGCACCCAGAGGAAACCTACATGGCTACGGGGAGAATGTTGTTGTTGTTCACGCATTGTGGCACATCAGGTAGCGTTTTTGCTGTTTATGTAGTATTT
Source organism: Mobula birostris (assembly GCF_030028105.1). Taxonomy (NCBI): domain Eukaryota; kingdom Metazoa; phylum Chordata; class Chondrichthyes; order Myliobatiformes; family Myliobatidae; genus Mobula; species Mobula birostris. The sequence goes on along the minus strand of NC_092385.1, from coordinate 8,544,409 downwards.
GACTGAGGCTGAGTTGCTAGTCTCAACGCCCAACCCAGCACGGATGGAAAGTGTGCAAAGACCTGGCCAGATTCGAACTCAGGACCATTTGCCTCAAAGTCTGGTGCTTTTACCACTACACCACCAGCCGGCTAACAGGGAGAATGTACAAACCTCTTACAGACGGCGGTGGGAATTGAACTCTAATCATGATCGCTGTCACTATATCACGTTACACTAACCGCTGGAAGCATGGCTACAGATGTGGGCCACTCCCAGCACAATCCCCAGACCGTGTTGGCTGTTGATGCAAAACAATACATATATCACTGTATACTTCAATGTGTTGGCATATGTATGACAAAAAATCCAATATTTAATCTCGTAATCGTTAATTCTAACTATGCTGCCGTGCTGGTTTAATCTTCTAATTTTGTCCATGGTACTTTATTCAGATTGCTGTGGTTCAATACAGCGATGACACCAAGATTGAAATCCCACTTGGCAGACTCACCACCCAGCAGGAACTGCTCCGCGCCATAGAAGGACTTCAGTATCGAACTGGTGGGACTAAAACAGGTAGGTTGTCCGAATAACCAAGAAGTCACTCACTGGGAGGTAGTTCACATCTCTATCTGTACGCCTGTGTGATTGGACCCTGGCATGGTCAAGAGTGAAGAAAGTTCCCCTTAAACATTCCTCCTTTTACCCTTAACCTATGACCTCTGGTTCTAGTCTCACCCAACCTCAGTGGAAAAAGTCCGCTTGCATTTACCCTATCTATACCTCTCATAATTTTATATACCTCTGTCAAATCTCTCCTCATCCTCTCATGCTCTAGGAAATAAAGCCCTAACCTATTCAAACTTTCCCAATAATTCAGGTTCTCAAGACCTTGTCTTGTAAATTTTTTTCTGTACTCTTTCAATCTTCTTGATAAATGAAGAATTTCACATTTTAAATTGTTTTGCTTTAGAAGATCAAGCATTGCTGGCACAGTATTTCTTAGCCATCCCTAATTGTCCTTCAGTAGGTGATGAAGAAACACTTCCTTTGATGCTGTTGTCCTCCTAGTGAAGACGGGTAGCTTTTATCTGAATGGTATCAAATTCCTTGAAAGTTGTTAGAACCACATTCTTTGAACATGGAATATAGAACTTAGAATTGAATCAAGTCCATGATCAATTTAACCCTTCTCTCCTGCATAGCCCATAATCCTCCATTTTTCTTTCATTCAAATGCTAACTTTTGCCAACTCTTATACTTAATGCCCTGACCAATGAAGGCCTGCCTGCTGTATACCTTCTCTACCATCCTTTTCACTTGCCTTACCACTTTCTGGGAGCTATAGACTTGCACCTCGAAATCTATCTCTCCAAACATCATTATGTCAAACATAGAAAATTACACAATATTCCAGGGCCTTTGGCACGTGATCTTCCATGATCACTTTAACCCTTCTCTTCTAAATAGCCAATGCTTTCCATTTCTCTTTCATCCATGTGCCAATCCATCAGCCTCTACCATGGTCCCTGGCAGCACATTCCACAAGGACACCACTCTCTGTGTTTAAAAACCTGTTGTCAACGAGAATATGAATCTTATAGTTGTATATGGTGACACTGGGGTAAAATCTGACCCACGATGTTCTGATTCAGAGATGAAAGTTGTATATTAAATGAAGTTCTTTATTTTTTCTTTGCCGTCTCCATTTCTGTTTTCTCACAGGGAAAGCCATAGACTTTGTCCTGCGTTACGTGCTCCATACCTCTGCAGGGAGACGCCCACAAGTTCCTGCCTTGCTGGTCCTCATAACAGACGGCCGCTCGGACGACAGAGTTGTGGATGCTGTAGGGAGAGCAAGGGCCGCAGGTATTCATCACCCACTCTTCACATTGATGTAGGGGCTCGTCAACTGTCGAGAGACCAAATGCTGAATCTGTAGTTTGGTCCACAGCTTTTTTGGGGATTACTGGGGAGGGGAAATTCTCCTCCTTGGTCCTCTGCCCACCACCAACACCCTGCCTTATAAAGATTCTTGATCTTGTGAACCAATGAGAAGGCAACAGCCAGGTCATACATCTGTCCTTCATCACCGTTGGAGGAAAATCATAGAACTGTGTATAAAATCACAAGGGGCATACATAGGGTGAAAGTCTTCAGTGTTCAGAATCAGAATCAAAATCAAGTTTATTCGTGCATTCATTATGTGCCATGTTGTATGATATTGTAGGCGATCATGGTCTTTCCATAACCATGATTGTTCTTGGATAATTTTTCTGCAGACATGCTTTGTCATTGCCGCCTTCTGGGTAGTGTCCTTACAAGGCAGGTGACCCCAGACGTTATCAATACTCTTCAAAGATTGCCTGCCTGATGTCAGTGGTCACATAACCAGGATGTGATATGTGCCCGTTGCTCACATAACCATCCACCACCTGCCCCCATGGCTTCACGTGACCCTGATTGGGGGGCTAAGCAGGTGCTACACCTTGCCCAAGGGTGAGCTGCAGGCTAGTGGAGGGAAGGAGCACCTTACACCTCCTTTGGTAGAGACGTATCTCCACCTTACCATCCCGAAACTCATATACAGTGAAATTTGTTATTTTGTGGCAGCAGTACAGTGTATGACATAGAAAATATATGTTACAATAACATATACATAAATAAATAATGCAAAAGAGGAAAAGTGAGGGAGTGTTCATGGATTCATAGACCTTTCAGAAATCTGATGACAGAGGGAAGGAAGCTGGTGTTAATCTGCACTTCTTTTCCAGATCTTGAGAATCAAAAACTAGAGGGTGTAGGTTTAAGGTAGGAAAGGGGAGTTTTAATAGGAACTTAACATTTAAGCAGAAGATGACGAGTGTAAAAACTAAGTTGACAAAGGAAGTTGTTGAAGCAGGCACAGTAACAACTTTTAAACACCTGTTGGCCAGGTACGTGAATAGGGTGGAGACTTGGAAAACTTGTATGGGTCTTAACAATGTGGATACAGGGAGGATATTTCTGCTGACTGAGCAATCTAGAGCCAGGGATCCCAGCCTCAGAATGAGGGATAGGGAATGGACATTGAACTCATGAACACTACCTCACTACCTTTTTAATTCTGCTTTTGCACTACTTATTTAATCTAACTACTTAATATATATACATAGACTTGCTGTAATTCACAGTTTTTTTCTATATTTATCATGTATGGCATTGTGCTGCTGCCGCAAAGTTAACAAATTTCACAACATATGCCGGTGATATTAAACCTGATTCTGTTTCTGGTTTAGTACGCAGATAGGGTGAAGTCTCTTCAATTTGAGAAAGGGAAATATAATTCTCTACCCAGGGAGATTAGATGGATTGAGATTAGATTTGTTTTATTTGTAATATATACATCAAAACAGTGAAATGCATCGTTTGTGCCAAATCAAGTCAGTGAGGACTGTGCTGGGCAGCCCACAAGTGTCACCACGCTCTTGGCATCAATAAAGCGTGCCCACATCTCACTTACCCCAACCCATACATCTCTAGAATGTAGGAGGAAACCAGGGCACCCAGAGTAAACTCACATGGTCATGGGGAAAAGGTACGAATTCCTTACAGGTAGTGTGGAATTGGACCCTGACCTTACTGCAGGTGTTGTATGCAGTTGGCGTTGGGCAAGCGGAAAGCGTTACGTTAACTGCTTATGCTACCATGCCAACCTCCATTGCTGTGCAGAGCTGGTCATTTTGTTTAAGCAGAAATCAATAGATCTTTGAATATTAAAGGAAATATGGGTTTCAGAGATAAGGCAGGATAGCGAAGATGAAGTGAAAGATGGGCCATCGTCTCAAAGAATGGTTGAGCAGAGCTGAAGGAAGACTTCCGCTTCCATTTCACATCAAGGAGTGATTGGGTGGAATTGGGCTTGGGGACATCTAGTGAAAGATGACCCAGTTTTACTCCATTCCTGCAACACAGGCAAGCAAACCAATCTATAACTCAGCCACCTGTTATCTTCACGTTAGGCATCTACATGTATGCAGTTGGCGTTGGGCAAGCGGATATCAATGAACTGCAGAGTATCGTTTCTGACGGAGACTCGAGGCACATCTTCTATGCAGAAAACTTTGAGATGCTCGCCCAGTTTGAAGGGGCCCTTGCTGATGTAATCTGTGTTGCTGCCAGCAAGCCGAATGTAAGTGATATGAACCCATTGCAAAAGATTTCAACTGGACCTGTGTATATGGCAAAAGAACCCTTCTGCCTCACTGTTCCACCACTTGTTCACCCTTTGATTCATCTCATCTGCCTGGGCTATAATTTCCAAAGTATGCTCTCTAAATTCCTTATCCTCCTGCTTCCTTAAAGCTGTTGGAACCTGGTGCTTTTGTGATCCAAGCGTTCTTTGGAAAACAAGAATAAGCATAAAGCTTATTAGAGTCATAGAAAAGTACAGCACAAAAACAGGCCCTTTGGACCATCTAGCCCATGCAGAACCCATTTAAACTGCCTACTCTGATCCACTTGCACCAGGACCAAGGCCCTCCATACACATGCCACACATATATATCTATCCAAATTTCTCTTAAACTTTGAAATCAAGCTCGTGTTCCCCTTAAACTATTCACCTTTTACCCTTAACCCATGACCTTTGGTTGTAGTCCCTCACAACCTCAGTGGGAAAAGCCTGCTTGGATTTGCCCTATCTATACCCCTCATAATTTTGTATACCTGTATCAAATCTCCCCTCAACCTTCTATGTTCCAAGGAATAAAGTCCTAAACTATTCAATCTTTCCTTTTAACTCAGGTCTAAAACTGTACACAATAAATAGTCCAAATTAGGCCTTACCAATGTCTTATACAACCTCAACATAACATCAGATCTCCTGTACTCAGTACTTTGATTTATGAAAGCCAATGTGCCAAAAGCTTTCTTAATGACCCTATCTACCTGTGACACCACTTTCAGTAAACTATAGACCTGTATTCCCAGATGCCTTTGTTCTACCACACTCCTCAGTGCTCTACCATTCACTGTGTAAGACCTACTCTGGTTGGTCCTAGCGAAGTGCGAAGCCTCACACCTGTCTGCGTTAAATTCCATCTGTTATTGCGCAGGATCATTATATTAAGTGTTACAAGTTCAGAAAGCGAACAAGAAAGTGGGGCCAAGAGAAGAAAGGAAAGACAAAGGATAATGAAATTGTGGGCATCTCATACTCAGACGGAACATAACAAAATTCCAGTGATAACAATTAAACTATAAAATAGCCTGATTCAAGTGATGAGACACCTGCTACTGAAAACTAAGAAATTTCTAGCAAATTACAGAAGCACCTGTACCATAGTTACTGGAAAATCCACTGAACAATTACATAGGTGATTGTATAAAAAATGCTAGGAAGCATTGGAAAGTTAAACAACAAGGAAATTAACAAGTCTACACCCCAATCCAACAAAGCACACCTTTCCATCCAATCTTGTTCATCTGCTGGATGTTGGGGCTTGTCTGAGAATGTTCTTGTGTTGCAGCATGTGGCTTAAAGGTGCTATATAAATGCAAATTATTGATGTAATTAAGAATCAGGTTCTTAGTGTCTGTAACTGTAACACTATAGTCTGTATCCTGATATTGCTTTGTCGCTTGTACTTTCTCAAAATTGTATAAGTCGAGTGGACAGCCAATGACTTTATCCTAGGGCGGAAGTGGCTAATACAAGGGAGCATAGGAATCGCTGACGTGGCGAGGGTTCAAAGAAGGCTCACAAAAATGATTTCAGGTTTGGAAGGCTTCCCAAATGAAGAAAGTTCGATGGCTCTGGGCCTCCACTCTCTGGAACCCTGAAGAATGAGGGGTGACCTCATTGAAACCTGTCAAATGTTGAAAGGCCTCGATAGAGTGGATATGGAAAGGGTGTTTCCTGTGGTGGGGGAGTCTTAAGACCAGAGGACACAGCCTCAGAATAGAGGGGCGTCCTTTTAGAATGGAGATGATGAGTAATTCCTTCAGCCAGAGAGTGGTGAATCTGTGGAATTGGTTGCCACAGGCGGCTGTGGAGGCCAAGTCATTGGGTATATTTAAGGCAGAGATTAATAGGTTCTTGATTAGTCAAGGCATGAAGGGATACGGAGAAAAGGCAGATCATTGGTGCTGAGAGGTGGAGTAGACTTGATGGGCTGAATGGCCTAATTCTGCTCCTATGTCTTATGGCCTTATAATTTTCAAGTGTTTGGGGGAAAGTGCAGGGGAAGTATAAAGTAATCTCACTGCTCAACTCTTTTTTTTCACATTTCCTTATATAAAATTCCCTCTCACATAATTTTAGGATGAAAGTATAGAGGGTATGTCAGAGGTATGTGGAGGGTGCGTGGAGCATCCCGCCAGCGGTGGTGCTGGAGACAGATACTTTGGGGACACTTAAGAGACTCTTAAGCACATGGATGATAGTAAACTGGAGAACTACATGGGAAGGAAGGGTTAGATTGATCTTAGAGCAGATTAAACTGTTGGTACAGTGTCATGGGCTGAGAGGCCTGTACTCTGCCGTACCATTTTATATTCTACAGTACTGTGCAGAACAAACATGAGAAAATCTGCAGGCGCTGGAAATCCAAAGCAGCACACATGAAACGCTGGAGGATCTCAGCAGGTCAGGCAGCATCTATGGAAAAGAGTAAACAGTCAAAGTTTTGGGCTGAGACCCTTCATCTGTATGTGTGTGTGTCTAAGATTTTTGCACAGTACTCTATATTCCAAAGTAGTATGTTTTGAGATAAATCTGTGCAGATAGTTTATAAAGCTTAAGTTTTACACAGTAGCTGGGTAAGTATGGCAGTAATATACAAATACCAAATACCAATACGTTTGAAAGATTCGGAAGTTCCTCAGGTCATGTAAAAATTAATTCTGAATATTCTTTTTCAGGGTAACTCTATAGACCGCTGTCCCTCCCGTTGCCAAAAGGTAGATATCTTTATGTTGCATGAATCTAAGATTCGAAGTACATTTATTATCGAAGTATGTATGCAGTATACAACCCTGAGATTCATCTTCCCCACAGACAGCCGCGAAACAGAGAAACACCATGAAACCCATTCAAAGATAACATCAAACACCCAACGCACAGACAAAAACGAGCAAATTGCGCAAACGGCAAAAAAAAAATGAAAAACACAGAATACAAAACATCAAACCACAAAAGTGTTGAAACAGTTTAGGAATGTTCTGTTCAGTTCAGTTAGTTCAGCTCTGTGCTGTTAATTAACTTCAGGCTGCAGTTCCAGTGCACCCAATCCAAATCGCACACACAATATCACAAAGAGATTTTCAGTGTCCTTGCTTTTCATCACTCACAATTTTCACATATTAGAAGCTCAACGTTCAAAGTACATTTATTACTAAAGTATGTATACATTATACAGTCTTGAGGTTCATCTCCTAACAAGCAGCCACGAATCAAAGAAACCCAAAAGAACCCATTTAAAAAAAGACCATCAAACATCCAATGTGCAGAGAGAAAACAAATCATGCAAGCGATAAAAACAAGCAAATAGCGTTCTGAACAGAATCCACGGAGAGTCTTCAGCAGAAAACAGAGCAATGAGCTGAACTGGCCGGTCTCTCGCTTCGGGTCATGAAACCTTGACCTTTTAAAATTGGCCCAGCACCTAAATCGTTGCCCAAACATCGGGTTCTGTCACCATCTTAAAGAACTCATAGTGGCACTTAGAATGAAGATCAAGTCTGTGCTAAGGTGCTGATGGACTGTTATTGTAGCATAATGTTTTGCAGCTCCAGCTCTAAGACCGGGGTTCAATTCCCATTGCTTGTTTGTAAGGAGTTTGTATGTTCTTCTGTGACCCTGTGGGTTTCCTCTGGGCTCTTCGGTTTCCTCCCACATTCCAAAGACACTTGGGTTACAGTTATTGAGCTGTGGGCATGCTACATTGGAACCAAGAGCATTACAACACTTGCAGGTTGCCCCAGCACAGCCTTTGACTGTGTTAGTCATTGACACAAACGCTGAGGTGCCTGGTTTGTGTCAATGCTTCAATTTACAAATAGAGGGATTCTAACGTAGGCACGTGGACAATAGAGACGTGGAGGGCTATGTAAGAGGGAAGGGTTAGATTGAGCTTAGTGCAGGCTGAAAGGTTGACAGAACATCGTGGGCTGAAGGGTCCATACTGCACTCTAGTGTTCTTATGTTCCATGTTAACCATAACTGGCTAATCAGAGTTTCTAATCTTAGAGCCATAGTAGAGTTGTAGAGTAAAAAGAGAGAATAGATTACCTTTATTTATCACATGTACACTGAAACATCGAAAGACATAGTGAAATGCTTTGTTTGCATTAAATCAAATCAGTGAGGATTGTGCCGGGCAGCCTGCAAATGTCAGCAATCTTCTACTGACAATATAGCCTGCCCACAGCTCAAAACCCTCACCCATGCATCTTTGGAATGTGGGAGGAAACCAGAGCACCCAGTGGAAACCCACATGGTCACAGGGGGAACTTACAAACTCTTTACAGGCAATGCTGGAATTGAAGCCTGATTGTCAATCACTGTCAGAGTGGTAGCGTTATGCTAATGGCTACATTACCATGTGATCCACAATTGTGCAAGATTGAAACAGGCCATTTTGGTCTGTGCTGATCCACGATCCTATCTATCTATCTCCACTAATCCCATTTTCCTGTGTTAATTCAAGATCACCTTGTGCTCTGCCCAATCAAGTACCTTCCCAGATGCCCTTTAGAAAGTTGTTACTGTTCCTGCTTCCACCATCTCCTTTGGCAGCTCATTCCAGATTTCAACCACCCTGCTTGTAGATGGATCCAAGTTCCTTGAATGAGTTGGTCTGGCATCTGGCAAGGCTATGGTTGGCGCTCAGAGCTACGTCCACATGCCTGCTCTGATCCCAAATCCTCGATTTCCATCATGTCCAAAACTTAATCAATTCCCTTCGTGAGACCACTCAATGTCTAAGTGTTCCATAAACATAAGTGATTCTGCAGGTATTGGAAACCCAAAGTAGCACACACAAAATGCTGGAGGAATTCAGCAGCTGAAGTAGCATTTATGGAGGGGAATAAACAGTTGATGTTTTGGGCCAAGATCCTTTCTCAAGGGTGTCTCATTACAAAGTATCAACTGTTTATTCCCCTCCATAGATGCTGCCTGACCTGCTGAGTTTCTCCTTCGTTTTCTGCGTGTTTGAGCATTCTTCGCCGCAGCGGTGGAGAATTCACTTGCCCACTACCTGGCAAAGACCTTGCGTTGATTTTTTTTCGAAATGATCGACAAAGTTATTGTGTTTGTTTTCTTTCACACAGGGTGAGAAAGGTGAACCAGGAAAAGATGTAAGTATTGGCTTTTCTGTTAAATTACAGATTCTCAGTCAAAATCTACCGTACTGTACTTCTAGAGTAGGATTTGTTCCCTTGCTTTCGCTTTAGTTTTTAATTCCTTCCCCTTTAGTAATTTTCTTTCCACCAGTATCTTCCCTTCCGATGGGGAATGTTTTGAGCTAGGATCCATTTCTGGAAGCTTGAAGGGTGGGGAAGTGAAAGGGAGACTGTGGACAATGGTAGTGGTCTCCTTGGCTCTGGTTTCCAGTCTAGAATTCACTCAGTAGGCTGCGTGCCTCTGATGACAGGCTGTGGTCCACTCAACATCACCAGAGAATAGTATAGTTCAGGAACTGGCCCTTCAGCCCACAGTGACTGTGCTGAGCATGATGTCAAATTAAACCAGGTCAGGCAGTATCTATGGAGAGGAATAAACAGTTGATGTTTTGGGCTGAAACACTTCATCAGGACCTGTTCATCCTATTTTGATATTTTTATTAGCATTAAATCAAAGTATTCAAAAGAATCAGAAAAAAAATCACAGTTGTCAGTTTTTTAATGGGCCGTGTGTCTTGCTGTCAGTGGCAGTATTTAATGCCAACCCTAATTGCCAGGGGTAGGCTGTTGTCTTAGTTACTGTAGTTCATTTGGGGAAGGTGCTCCTAATTAAAGAATGGTGATATATTTCCAGGTTTGGATGGGGTTTGGTTTTATTCCACACGAATAGAAGCTGTTTTCTAATGCCACCATATTTTTCCTTTTGTAACTGAGGTTGCCAGCTCTGGTGCTTTAGTTATAATGTTCTGTGTTGGTCTTTTGTCCACTTTTCAGGGAAATCGAGGCAGAGATGGTGTCAGTGGACGGAATGGTGAGCCAGTAAGTATTCATCCTTTCCTATAACCTCAGCTGTCCACGTCCTAACTCACACTGTTCTGGTCATCCATCGCCCTGTGCTCGCTGACCAGCTCTGGCTCCTGGCTAGGCAGCAACTTTCAAAGATTCAAAGCTCAAAGTACGTTTATAATAAGAATCTGTGTGCAATATACAACCCTGATATTCGTCTTCCCCACAGACAGTCACGAAACAAAGAAGACCCATGGAGCCAGCCCGTTCAAAGAAAAACATCAAAGAGCAAAACCCCCCTCACCTCCCCACCACGTGCAAAAAAATCTCACAAATGGCAACAAAATAATGAGTGAAAACACAGAATATAAAATCACAAAGTCAAAGGGCATATTACAGTTCAGCTCAGTGTTCATTATCTACAGGCTGCACTGATTCAAAAATCACCCAAAAGTAGTAACAAGAAAGAGAGATCAGAACTAGAACACATCCTAAACCTGAGAGTCCAAATCTACAATCTGTGTCAACTAACCTTTGCTCTGGCACCATCCGCCAACAGCATTCAGAGAGAGAGAGAGAGAGAGAGAGAGAGATCATGCAAACACACAAGGACCTTTCCTCAGGAGCAGTGACAGAGAGAGCAAGAGACCGTCACACACAGGTATCTTCTCTGGTAGCAGCGAGCAAGAGGCTGGTAGAAAGCATTGAATACCTTGCTTGCCCTCCGCACCTGCCTCGATAATTTCAGTCTTCCTCAGCGCTTTAATCAGTGAGATCAGCGAGAGATTAAATCAATCACAAGCCTGTGCCCCACCTCATAGCTTCCTGGCCTCCATGCTGCAGACTTTGGTCACAGCCTCGTGGAATGCTCACAGAGACAGCAAAGTGCCAGATTACCTGATTGGTCAGAAGTCACACTGCCACGCTGTAGGTTACAGGCTTCAACAGTAGCAGAACCATAGCTGAAATAAAAAGATGTAAAAGAAATGAAAGGAATTGCTTCATGACCTGTCTTGAAGATGTCGCCTCTAGTAGCGTTGTTTGCTGGCTCCATCTTCTTCTGGTAAATTGTTCTACAATTTAGTGACTAAGGTACTGAGGACCTCCCTGATGTTTAAAAGAAACCTACCCAAGGCAGGTTCCTACTGTCAAACTGCATATCTCAATCAAACTGTTACCTTAGATCATGATGGAGCAGGACCTGCTTCTGTTTGTGGCCTAGATCTTCAATGGGCCACATATACATGGACAAAGATTAGAATCAGATTTCAATCAGGTTTATGAATTAGAATCAGTAAATTCAGAAATCTGAGGAGCAAAGGGACTTGGTATTTTGTGATTACGATTCCCTAAAGGCTAACCTGCAGGTTAAGCCGGTGGTAAGGAAGGTCACCGATGGCCTCTGCTCCACTGAGAGCTAAGGAACCAGGAAGAAGAAGAAAGGCAAATGCAATTGGTTTTAGTTTTATACAACAGGAAGGAAGTTCTTTGTTAGCTGTGGTGAATGTGCATCCAAAATCCATGATATTGTGTTTGGTGTGTCGGATGGATCAATTCTTGGCTTGTCGTTGTTCTCAATCTATATGCTCCCATTCGGTCAGATTATTTCAAAATGTAAGGTGAATTACCACAGTTATGCAAATGACACACAACTGTATTTGCCTACTATGTCACATGACCCTGAGACTCTAAACCCTCTGGTCCAGTGTCTTGCTAGCATTACAGAATGCATGAGTTCAAATTTCCTTAAACTAAATAAGGAAAAAACAGAAAATTTGGTTATTGGTAGCAATAAAAAAGTGTGAACCTTAGAAGTAAACTTGATCATCTGTTCTTACTAATCAAGCCAGAAGTAAAGAATTTACATGTCATTGTTGAGCCTGAGCTAAATTTTAAATCATATATTAACCATATTACTTAGACTGTGTTCTTTCATTTAATGAACATTGCAAGAGTTTGATTTTTTTATAACATCTCAAGATGCAGAAAAATCGCTATACATTTATGGTTTTAGCTGATTAGACTACTGTACTGCACTCTTTTCAGGACTGCCTAAGAAAGATATAAATTGTCTGCAGCTTGTTCAAAATGCAGCAGCAAGAATTTTAATCAAAAAAAGAAAATCTGAGTACATTTCACCACTTTTGGCATCATTACACTGGCTGCCTGTGTCCTTTGGGATCAATTTTAAAGTACTCTTTATTGTATATAAGGCTCAGAATAATCTATCTGCTTCATATATTTTGGAATATCTATCTGCTTACATCCCTAATCATAATCTTAGATCCACGAATACTGGTTTGCTTGGTATTCCTAAAGCCAAGCATACAAGAACTAGTGATGTGGCCTTTTGCTCTTATGCACCAAAACTCTGGAATACTCTACCAACTGAGATATGCCAGGCTAGTACTGTGGAACATTTCAAAACACTTCTAGGCACTTACTTTTTAAATCTGGCTTTCATATAAGATTAGTTAATATCTGTTAATGTTGATTATATAATTTGGTATATTTGATTACATTTTATTCTATATAATGTTTGTCTTTACTTATGATTTTTAATTTTGTCTCACATTTTTGTGACTATATTGAATTATCTTTACAATGTATATAAATCATTTTGAGCCTGCATCTTAGTGTATGAAAGGTGGTATATAAATAAAATTATATATAAGATAAAATCCAGAGTAACACATTATTATAATATTATTATTAATGTTAACAGTCATTCGAGAGGACTAGAATATAAAAGGGAGGATGTAATGCCGTGGCTTTATAAGGCATTGGTCAGAATACACTTGGAGTATTGTCAGCAATTTTGGGTTTCTTATCTAAGCAAAGATTTGCCAGCATAGGCGAGGGTCCAGAGAACATTCACAAGAGTGATTCAGGGAATGAAAGGGTTGATGTATGAGGAGCATCTGATGGCTCTGGGCCTGCACTCTCTGGAGTTTAGAAGAATGGGGGGAATCTCATCGCAACCTGGTGAATTTTGAAAGGCCTAGATTGAGTGGAAGTGGAGCGATGTTTCCTATGGAGGGAGAGTCTAGGGCCAGAGGGCATGACCTCAGAACAGAGGGATATCTCTTTAGAATAGAGCTGAAGAGGAATTTCTTTAGCCAGAGGGTGGAGAATCTGTGGAATTCATTTCCACAGATGGCTGTGGAGGCCAAGTCATTGGGTATATTTAAAGTGGAGGTTGATAGTTTTTTGATTAATAGGAATGTCAAAGGTTACAGGGAGAAGGCAGGAGACTGGAGCTGAGAGGGATAAGTCAGCCATGGTGGAATGTGGAGCGGACTCGAAAGGCCGAATAGCCTACCTCTGCTCCTATGTCATTGTTGAGATGATATCTTATGGTTTATTATATGTGACATATGTTGAGAAATATGTTGTTTTGTGGCAGCGGTACAGTGCAATCCATAAACATTACTGTAAATTACAAGAAGAATATATTATATTAAAAAAAGCACAAAAAGAGAGCAGAATAGTGAATCATAAACACAATGCACTCTGCGGATACTGAAAATCCAGAGTAACACACACTTTGGAGAAACCCGGCAGGTCTGAGGAATAAACAGTCAATGTTTTGGCCTGAGAGCCTTCATCTGGAAAATAGCAAGGTAGTGAGATGGTTTCTTGGACAGTTCTGATCAGAAATCTAATGGCAGAAGGGAAGAAGCCTTCACTGAGTATGGACCATTGGGGTCATATGTATCTCCTCAGTGATGGTAGAAATGAGAAGGGGGCATGTCCAAGATGATGAGGGATTCATGATGGATGCTGTAATGGATGATAGATTTCAGGGCTGAGTACATACTTCTTTGCTTGCTGACACTACAGAGCTCATAAAGGCTTCTCTGACATCTCTTATATTGAAGTGACAAAAAGGAAAATGCGGTGTATTTAAGGGATAGTAACCTTGGATTGTTCTTTTCTGTCAGGGTCGCCCTGGTTTGCCAGGACCCCAAGGACCAGTAGGCCCACCCGGACTACCAGGGAGGCCGGGTACCATCGGCGGAGGCACTCAGGGGATGAAGGGTGAGAAAGGGGAGTTGGTGAGTACTTCTGTGTAGCTTCTCCTCGTTCACTTTCCGAGCATAACCTTGTTTTGTTGGGTAGCACTATGATGTGTGGAATGCTTCTATTCTCTAGGGCTATCCAGGGAGGGATGGTGTGCCTGCATCGCCCGGAAGACCAGGAAACCCAGGCCCACCTGGACCATTGGTGAGTAACCTGTGCACACCTATCTGCACCTTCATAGAGTCATGGAGTACTATAGCCTAGAAACAGCCCATCCATCCAGTCTGTGCCAAACTATTATTTTGCCTAGTTCCATTGGCACACACTCATACCCCTCCCAACCATATTCTTATCCAAACTTCTCCTAAATGTTGCAATCGAACCCTCAACCACCACTTCCTCTAGCAGCTCATTCCACACTCACACCACCCTCTGAGTGAAGAAGCACCCCCATGTTCCCTTTAGCATTTCAACTTTCACTCTTAACCCATGACGTGTAGTTCCAGTCTCACCCAACCCCAGTGGAAAAAGCAATCTTGCATTTACCGTATCTAAACCCCTCATAGTTTTATATTCCTCCATCAAATCTTCCCTCATTCTCCTGCACTCCAGAGAACAAAGTCGAAACCTATTCAATCTCCCCGATAACGCAGGATCTCAAGTCCCTGCAACATCTTGTAAATTTTCTCTGCACTCTCTCAATCTTATTGATATCATTCATCTAGGTAGGTGACCAGAACTGTGCACAATACTCCAAATTAGTCCTCATCAACATCTGATACAACTTCAACATAACTCCTGAACTCAGTTGATTTATGAAGGTCATAACTGGCCTAGCTTCCGAGAGAAGTTGAAAGCCTGGCACCTGCCCTCACTTAGTTGCGGAGTTTTGCTCATAGAAACAGGCCCTTCAGCCTACTGATTCTGTGCTGTTCCTCATTTACACCAATCCTACAGCAACTCAATTAGAGGTTAAAGATTAAAAGAAGATTAACTTTATTTCTCTCATGTTAATCAAAACTTTGAAATGCATTGCTTCAATCTTTATTGTCATTCAACCATACACGTGTATACAGCTAAATAAAACATCATTCCTCTGGGGCCAAGGGGCAAAACACAGTAGATACAGTATAGTCCTCATATAGTTATGATCCAGCACATACAGTCACAAATTAAAATTAGCACAAGCCCCTGAGTGGTATGGTGTGAAGATTGATAGCCCATTATACCCCGTGTATTAGCCTTCTGCCCTGGCAAAAGTTTCTGGCTGTCTACTCGATCTATGTTTCTTTCATCTTGTATACCTCTATCAAATGTCCTCTCATCCTTCTTCACTCCAAAGAGAAAACCCCAGTTCACTAAAACTATCCTCATAAGGTATGCTCTCTAATCCTGGTAAATCTCCTCTGCACCCTCTCTAAAGCTTCCACATCCTTCTGTCGTACCGTTCAGCTAGGTCTTCTGATTAGACAGTAACTACAACAACTCAGATTATAGGCATATTTATTATTTGCAAGGGAAGACTATCTCCATATGTTAAGTCGTTAGATAGCTTCAATCTTGCAGCTCAAAACAGATCATTTTTATATGCTTGCAGAGGCAAGTAACCATCAACTTCACGTCGTTCCATCCCTTAACTGCATCCTGTTTTATCTTGCATTTGTCTTACATGAACTATCAGTCTCTTTGTCTTTGAGATCAACTCCCCCAAAAGAAACTGTGTCCCGTTTTTCTGTTTTTAATCATGCAATGTCCAAACATTTCCTGCTCTAAGTCACTTCATACTCTTGCAAGCTTCTTATCCAGCTACATTATCAAATTAACAAAGCACTCTGGGATTATACAGGTTCCATTTTGTCACATTACAATTTACAAAGGATATAAATTCATAAAGACTTAAAGGTTACAGATATATTTCCACACTTCTTATAATGAGGTGAACAGAATTGAACACAATACTCCAAGTGTGTCTAACCAGAGTTTTATTGAGCTGCGACATTACCCCTTGGCTCTTGAAAACCAATCCCCTGACTCATGAAGGCCAAAACCCCATACACCTTCATAATAACCCTATCAACTTGCATGGGAACTCTGCGGGATCTATGGACATGGACCCCAAGACCCCTCTGTTCCTTCACATTACTACAAATAAAGTTCATCTTTATTTATGCTTCAATTAAGTATACTGTACATTTTCATTAATTTGCCATAGGTCTCAGTATAACTCTTTGTTTCCTCAGGGAAATCCGGGTATTCCAGGACAAAGGGGAAATCCAGTAAGTACAATTTCACAGTAAAAAGCTATAATCGCCATAATCTTCAGTATAACAGCATTAATTAGAATTCTCAAAGCTAATATTTCTTGATCTTGTGGTTGATAGTTTTAAAAAGAAACGGATGTTTTAAGTCATAGAGCCACAATATTCTATATAGAACTGGCTCCTTGTAATGCTTTCAGTAAGTGAAGTCTGCCTAGAGGTGAACAATGCTATTGGGTCATGGAGTTGTACAGCACAGAAACACGTCCTCCAGCACATCCCCTCCATTCATTTATGCCAACCCCATTTACTTGTTTCAGTCTGTAACCTTTATTCTGAACCCCACTGCTAGATGTTTAACCAAAACCAGGGTGTGGGAATATATCACTTCTGTACACAGCATTGACATCCTGCATCTCTTAGAATTGATTTTAAAGTTTTCTTATTTGTATTTGTACTTTTGTCTTTTATTTTCTTTTTTTTAACTTTATTTTCATGTTTGCACGTATCCCATTGTAAAGCACCATGAATTACATTGTGTGTGTGAAAAATGTTCTATCGTTCGTTTTATGCTGTGTCCTATGAAGTGGGTGATCATGGTTGTTCTTGGCAAATCTTCCCCCAGAAGTGGTTTACCATTGTCTTCTTCTGGGCAGTGTCTTTACAAGATGGGTGACCCCAGTCATTATCAATACTCCTCAGAGATTGTCTGTCTGGTATCAGTGGTCACATAACCAGGACTTGTGATATGCACCAGCTGCTCATATGACCTTCCACCACCTGCTCCCTTGGCTTCACATGACCCTCATCATGGGGCTGAGCAAGTGCTACACCTTGCCCAAGGGTGACCGACTGGTTAGCAAATGGAAGGAGCGCCTTACACCTCCTTTGGTAGAGATGTATCTCCACCCGTCACGCCACCTATATAAGAGTTATCTTAAATATCCCTTATGTATCTGCCTCTGTATTATTTTTATCTGCAGTTTATCATCTTCTGCACATTGATTGATGGTCTTTGATTGTTTATGTATAGTTTTTCATAAAATTCTACTCTATTTCCTTCTTCTTGTAAATGCCTGCAAGAAATGAATCTCAAGGTAGTACATGCTTGAGTAGGATTATTAAATGAAAATGATCCTGTGACATACTGTGGTCCCACACTATTTAGAGCTTTAAAGACAAATAAGAAAACTTTAAAATCAATTCTAAGAGATGCAGGAAGTCAATGCCGTGTACAGAAGTGATATATTCCCCCACCCTGGTTTTGGTTAAACATCTAGCAGTGGGGTTTGGAATAAAGGTTACATATACATAATATCATAATAGATTTACTTGAACTCTGAGCTTTAAACTTCCTGCTTCTCACATTCCAGGGGTTCCCAACCTAGGGTCTACGGATCCCTTGCTTAATCATATAATTGCATAGCATAAACATGTTTGGGAACCCCTGCCTTATACCAGTGGCCATTTGTGTAGACCCTACTGCAAGGGAAAAGGGCTCTTACTGTCTGCCTTACCTGCCCTTCTCATAATTTTGTAATCCTCCATCACGTCACCCCTCAGCTTCCTCTGCTTATTCCTTAATCGAGATAAAGTGACATTCTTCTATCTTCATCTGAAAGAGCGTTCCATCCCCTTAGCGACCAGTCTGAGGAGGCGCAGAAGGTGACTTAAATGGTTGCTGAACCATCATTGGAGAAGAGCGAATACATTCTGTTCTTGGCAACAATTATTCTGGCAACTAGCATCCCAGATGAGAGATTATAGGTCATCATGGTCAAAATGCTGGGGTAGCTCAGCAAGTTGGGCAAGACCAAGATCCTTCATTAGGACTGCAAAGGAAGGGGGCAGAAGCCAGAATAAGAAGGTGGTGAGTGGAGGGAGAGGAGTACACCCTTATTTTGTCTTCACCTGCCCATCACCTCCCTTTAGTGCCCCTCCTTGTTCCCCTTTTTCTCTGATTATATTCCTTCTTCGACAACCCTTCACCTCTTCCACCTATCCCTCAGTTTTTTATTTCACCTAGGCAGAGTAGAATACCTCCCCCATTCTAGTTTAACACTGTTAAAGGCAGCACCAAGAGAAGGGTCAAAAGCTTCTTGAATACTTTCTTCTGCCCTTTAATTTTCCAGTTAACACCTTCCAACTTCTAACTTTATGCCCCCTCCCCCTCATCTGGCTTCCTCTATCACCTGCCATCTTTATTTTTTAGAATTTTTCATAAATTCTATTATATTTCTTTATTTTCCTGTAAATGCCTGCAAGAAAATGAATCTCAAGGTAGTACATGGTGACATATACGGACTTTGATAATAAATTTACTTATTTACTGTTATGTTTTGTAACTTCAAAACATTAAATTAATTCAAAGAAAACCACAGGAGTTCGAAAGTAGGAGTGTAGTTTGAGTTTACTTTAAGCAAGGTGTGTACGTATCATGTGATAGTGTGATGACAAATGCAATTAACGTATTCTTACATTTAACCCATAATTAATTAGTTAACTGAACTAGAATACTTAAACAATGTATACAGTATATACAAGATTACTCAAATATTAAATACACAACGTTACTTACATACTTCATTGGCTATAAAGAGCATTGGGTACTCTGCAATTTAGAAAGGTCCTGCAGAAATGCTGGCCATTCTGTTTCCGAGTATTCCAAATGCCAAGCAAGAAGTGCAATTGATCCTACAGTATGTTTCTTTGTTTCAGGGCGGGCCTGGGATACCAGGAAGACCTGGCCCCATTGGTCCCAAAGGAGAAAGGGTGAGTAGAATACAATAGTTAATGAAAGACCAGAGCTGGGAACTGCCCTTGGTAGGGCTAAATACAGAATGTGATAAATAGTTTATTTTTGTAAGATGCACCGAGAAAACGTTTGTTGGCAATCCCTGCAGGCAGATCATTCCGTATCGAAATACACTCAGTGGCCACCCATTCCGAATAAAGTGGCCTCTGAGTGTATGCTCATGATCTTCTGCTACTGTAGCCCATATATTTCAAGGTTCAACAGGTTGTGTATTCAGAGATGCTCTTCTGCACGTCACTATTGTAACGTGTGGTTATGTGAGTTACTGTCATCTTCCTGTCAGCTTGAGCCAGTGAGGCTATTCTTCTCTGACTTCTCTCATTAACAAAAGCATTTTCGCCCACAGAACTGCTGCTCACTGGATGCTTTTTGTTTCTTACACCATTCTTGGTAACTCTAGAGACTGCTGTGTGTGAAAATCCCAGGAGATCAGCAGTTTCTGAGATACTCAAACACTCCAAATCATTCCATGGTCAAAGTGACTTGGATCACATTTATTCCTCATTCTGACATTTGGTCTAAACAATTGAACCCTTTTGACCATGTCTGCATGTTTTTATGCATTGAGTTGCTGTATTAAGATTGGCTGATGAGATATTTGCATTAACGAGCAGTTGTACAAGTAGAGTATGCTGGAGGAACTCAGCATGTCAGGCAGCATCTATGGAATTGAATAAACAGTCGATGTTTCGCGCCTGGATAGAAAGGGGAAAATGCCAGAATAAAAAGTGGGGGGAGGGGAAGAGGGATAGGAGAGGAGAGTGGACAATAGAAAAAAGGGGAGGAGGTGATAGGCAATTGAGAAGATGTGAAAAGCTAGAGTGGGGAATAGAAAAAGAGGGAAGGGGGAGGGATTGTTTTACTGGAAGGAGAAATGGATATTCATGCCATCAGGTTGGAGGCTGCCCAGATGATTGCCCCTGCACCCTGAGGTTGGCCTCATCCTCTTCAAAATCTTTATTCCATGAGGAAAGATTGAGCAGATGGCTCTGATTATATTGAGAAATTAAAATATACAAAATTTGGGAACTACTATCTCAAGGATTGTGAATATTTTGTATCAGAGAGTTGTGGTTGCTTGGACATTGAGTAATATGGAAGATCATGATCATGAGACAGTGGGGGAGGTAAATCGGTTTATTATTGACACGTGTACCAATCCGCGTGAAAAACTCGTTTTGCATACCGTTCATACACATCAAGGTCCAAGGTTCATTTTATTATCAAAGTATGCATGTACAATACAACTCTGAGATTTATCTTCTCCAGATAACCATGAAGTACACAGGAAAAAGTAAAAGAAATAAAACTCGCGGACCCCAAAGTCACCGACCCCCTCCTCGCAGAAAAAAAAACAGCAACCAACCCCTCACTGGCTAAAAAGAACAGTGACTATAGTATCGAAAAACACCCAACCCAGCCCCACCCACACACAAAGAACTTATAGAGATCACCCACGCAACAATTGGCCACAAGAAAGAAAATGCCGAAAAACTGAAGGAGATCAATATAAAGTACAGTCCAATCACATAAATCTCAGAACATCGAACAGTCCTTCCGTGATTCAGAACTCACACCTGATCCGAATGGTGGCCTCTGTTGGGAGTGATCTCTGAGCCTCTGGCCTCTGTTGGGAGTGATCACTGACCCTGTGGCCTCTGTTGGGAGTGATCTCTGAGCCTCTGGCCTCTGTTGGGAGTGATCACTGACCCTCTGGCCCCCTTGGGAGTGATCACTGACCCTCTGGCCTCTGTTGGGAGTGATCTCTGAGCCTCTGGCCCCCTTGGGAGTGATCACTGACCCTTTGGCCTCTGTTGGGAGTGATCACTGACCCTCTGGCCCCCTTGGGAGTGATCACTAACCCTCTGGCCTCTTTGGGAGTGATCACTGGTCCTCCGGCCTCTGCTGGAGTGATTGCCAACTGGATCCGAATGCCATCGTCCTTGTTGTTTCTGTTGAGAGTGCTCGGTGACCATGTCCGAACACCTTGATCTCAATGCTTCAATCTTCTTCGTGTTTCGAGGTGGAATCGTTCGTGACCCCATGTCCCGTTTGTTTTTTTTTCCATGGATCAGCTTGTGTTTTCAGTCCTTTCATTACAACCCTGCATTGAGATAACAATAACAGATTGCAGAATTACAGAGTGGTGGCTGTTATAGGAATGGGTGTGATATGATTGAATAGCACAGCAGGTCTATCCCTTCCCTTCTTGCAGATCGTTTCTTGTTTAGCAGTGTGGCATTTCTTCTCTTTCAGGGCGAGCCTGGCATCGTTGTTGATGGTGGTGGAGGATACCCAGGCAGAAAAGGAGAACCAGGTCAAGCTGTAAGTACACTCTCTCCACCTACACAGAACCCACAGTGTGAAACAGTCCATTTAGTTGTTGCCACATACCCCTCATCCATTGTCATCTATCTCTTTCCCTATATCCTAGTGTCTTATTACCTTCTGGTCAATAATGGGCATTTGCCTCAACCACTTCTGGGAGGGAGTTACACTTTCTCATCATCCTCCGAGTGAAAATATTCCCCCTGAATTCCTCAAGTGACTTCCTATGATCTGATTTCTTTAGCCAGAGAGAATTCATTGCTGCAAGCAGCTGTGGAGGCCTAGTCATTGGGTGTATTTAATGTGGAGGTTGATAGGCTCTAGATTAGTCAGGCTGTTGAAGTTTAAGGGAAGAAGGCAGGAGAATGGGGTGAGAGGGGTAATAAGTTGGCCAAGAAGGAGTGGTAGAGTACATTTGATGGGACAAATGGCCTAATTCTGCTCCTCTGTCTTATGGTCTTATGATGCTATCCTCTCAAGCATCAGGGAACATCTCATGGCATCTTTTCTACTCACATCACTGATGTGTCTGGTGACACCTTGGTAACCATTTCTAGACACAACAATATATTGATCATTCACAGTATGTGCCATTGGCTGAATTTATTGTTAAGGTTTGTATTGGTGATGTAACTGCACTAATAGTTGAGAGAAAATAAATATCTCATGGGCCCCCAGACATTTGAATTAACTTTTAATGGCAAGAACAACTGGAAGTCAACTATCATTTCAACTTCGATTGTTAAAATAAAAAGACAAACAGAACTTGTCCATGAATGTGGTTAGGCCACATCTGGAGTGTTGCGTACAGCTCTGGTCACGCCACTATAGGAAGGATGTTGAGGCTTTGGAGAGGGTGCAGAAGTTGTTCACTAGGATGCTGCCTGGTTTAGAGAGCATGTGCTATCACAAGAGGCTGGATAAACTTGGCTTGTTTTCTCTGGAGCAGTGCAGGCTGAGGGGTGATCTGAGAGAGGTTTATAAGACTATGAGAGGCATAGATAGAGTAGGCAGAGAATATCTGTTTCCCAGGGTTGAAATGTCTCATACCAGAGGACATGCATTGAAAGAAAGAGAGGTGAGTTCAAAGGGAATGTGAGGGGATAAGTTTTCTACTTGGAGATTAATGCATGCCTGGAATGTGCTGCCTGGTATGGTGGTAGAGACAAATACATCAGAGGCTTTTAAGGAACATTTGAATAGGCAAATGAAACTCAGAAAGATGGAGGGATATGGACATTGTGTAGGTAGGAGGGATTAGTGTTTGGCTGTTTTTTAAATTTGCTTTTTAGTTGGTTCGATGCAACATTATGGGATGAAGGTCCTGTTCCAGTGCTTCACTATCCTATGTCTTTGTTCTATCTCTGAACTCCGATGCAGTTAAGCAGAACCGTGGTCTGGGGAATGTTTCCCATTTGGGCTCAGTCTAGGAAAGGATAAGCGCCACCACATAGCCATTGGCTGAGACTGTTCCAATGGACGTCCATCTACTGAATAAGCCTCACGTTTTCAAACTGGAGAACTTCAGTGTAAGATGTCGATCGTCCTGTTGCCTGAGTAGAATACCCAAGCCTTTTTATTGATTCCCTTGAGAAAACAAAACCACATTCAGAATAATTTCTTTTGAAATTCTGAATCTACTGGCATGTTCTGAGAGGCCATTTGCAGTGGCCTCCTGCCTGGCAGGCCAGACAGAGACCACGCGGCGATCACTACACTGGGAAAGGAGAGGCAATGTATTGCGCGTACACTTTCCCTGGGTGAGCTGAGCGTCAGGCCCAGACCTCACCCGCCCATTGACAAAAAACAATGCATTTCACTGTTTGTACTTTTTCTTTCTTTCCTTCATCTGCCCTGATGTGTGTCTCAGCTGAAGGTTTTGTTTGATCACAACTCTGTTACATTTTGCCACCTTAAAGGTGCCTTGTAAAATAACGGATATTGCTGATCTTTAATGCAGTCTCTGTTTAATGAAGAGAATAGATACTTTAATAACCTCTAGTTCATCTGTCATAGGGAGTTCCTGGCTCACCTGGTCTTCCTGGACTTAGAGGCGAACGAGGGTATCCTGGTCAGATAGGACCACAGGGTCCAGTTGGACCTCCAGGACCCCCTGGGAGGTCCATCAAGGTATGTTATCACCTCAGCTGACACATCAAGACCTACAGTAGAGTATTTGGTCCCTTTTGTATACTTGATGGCACAGTTGTATTTTAATAAGTTCTTAAAAGAGACATACACTTAGTGGCCACTTTATTAGGTACAGGAATAGAACCAGTGTGGTCTTCTGCTGCTGTAGCCCATCCACTTCAAGGTTTAACAAGTTGTGCAGTGAGAGATACTGTTCTGCACACCTCTGTTGTAACATGTGGCCATTTGAGTTACTGCCACCTTCCTGTCAGCTTGACCCAGTCTGGCTATTCTCCTCCGCCCTTTCTCATTAACAAGGCATTTTTGCCCACAGAACTGCCACACACTGGATGTTTTTTCCCTATTTTTTTTGTACAATTCTCTGGAAACTCTAGAGACTGTCAAGTGCGAAAATTCCAGGAGATCAGCAGTTCCTGAGATACTCAAACCACCCTATCTGGCACCAACAATCATTTCCCAGTTAAGGTCACATTTCTTCCCCATTCTGATGTTTGGTCTGAGCAACAACTGAACCTCTTGACCATGTCTGCATGAATTGAGTCGCTGCCATATATCTGGCAGTTTAAATATTTGCATTAACGAACAGATGTACCTAATAGCATGGCCTGAGTGTATACCATGGGTATGTGTTTGATCTTGCCTCAGTCTGATGCCAACTCTTGCTTTGTGTGTATTTTCCTCACCTCCAAGTCAAAAGATTGTGTGGTGTCACATTCCATCCAGAGACTGGGGGACTAAATCAAAACTGACGTTCAGAGCACTGTACTGTGAGAACACAGTGATGTTTTCTTTCAAATAAAATAACGAACCAAGGCTCTACCTCCACCCCCCCCACCTGGTCTCAGCTATCACCAACCAGATAGTACTCTCCCCCATTGTCCCCAGCTTCTTATTCTGGCTCCTTCCCCCTCCCTTTCCAGTCTTGATGAAGGACCTCGGCCCGAAACATTGATCGTTTATTCCCCTCCATAGATGCTGCTTGATTTGTTGAGTTCCTCCGGCATTCTGAGTTCATTATTGTAAGAGAATTATGTGGTCAGTATCTTCAAAAAAGAACAAGACAAGCTCTCATATGCCCAATAGTATTGCTTAGCTTTAGAAAACTGAAGTGTTTAAAATGTTACAAGGATGGGACTGAGTGGACTATTTTCACCGGTGGGGTTTCATGAACAAGGGAATATTCTGAGGGATGAGATGGACCCGAAACATTGACTGGTTTCTCTTTCCACGTTTGCTATTTGACTGGTTGAATTCTTCCAACATTTTCTTATTTGCTTCTGTGTCACCTCTTACTGCAGTTTGCCACTGTCACAGGAGCCTGAAGACCCGCACTCAACGATTCAAAAAATGTCTCAAACATAAGAGGTTCTGCAGATGCTGGAAATACAGAGCAACGCACAAAAAAACACTGGAGGAACTCAGCAGGTCGGGCAACATCCATGGAAATGAGCAGTCAACGTTTCGGGCCAAGACCATTGGATTGACCCAAGTCAGGTTCGGGAGAAAGGTCACGGCCCAAAACGTTGACTGTTTATTTACTCCCATGGAAGATGCCTGACCTGTTGAGTTCCTCCTGCATCTTGTGTGTGTTGCTCAAAAAATATCTTCCTCGGCTCTGCTATCAGATCTCTGAACAGTCCATGAACCCATTAGATTAGCTTAGATTATGTGGACACTCAGTCCTCATTTATTGTCATTTAGAACTGCATGCATTAAAAAATGATACAATGTTCCTCCAGAACTATATCACAAGAAAACACAGGACAAACCAAGACTAAAACTGACAAAACCACATAATTATAACATATAGTTACAACAGTGCAAAGCAATACCGTAATTTGATAAAGAGCAGACCATGGGCATGGTAAAAAAAAAGTCTCAAAGTCCCGACAGCCTCATCATCTCACGCAGGCGGCAGAAGGGAGGAACTCTCCCTGCCATGAACCACCAAGCGTCGCCAACTTGCCGATGCAGCACCATTGGAAGCACCCGACTGCAGCGGACTCTGAGTCCGTCCGAAAACTTCGAGCCTCCGACCAGCCCCTCCGACACAGCCTCTCCGAGCACCATCCTCTGCCGAGTGCTTCGATCCCACCCATAAACATTACCCTGTTAGTTCTTTATACTCCTTGCACTCTTCATTTATATTTAATCATAATTTGATGTCATTGTACTACAGCCACAAAAGAACAAATTTCACATCGAGGTCAGTGGTAATAATTCTGAAGCTGGCCATATTAAACTGGGTTCATTCAATCAGTTTTGAAACTCATTTTGATAGTTACCAAATAATTAGCTTTAACCAGAGAATTTAAGGTGTGTTTAAGTATATTAATGGTGGCCCTTAGATGAACTTAGTACTGTATAGGCTGAGTGGCTAACTTAAATTTACAACCAAAATAACTTGATCTATTTAGTTTCCTGTTCCATGCATTGTAAAGACTCCATCTAAAGAATAGCTGCCTCTTCTTTGGATATATTTGTGTCTGGATTTGACTCCTTACCACCTCTCTCATTCTACTACAGGGGGACAAGGGAGATCCAGGTGAAAGTGTAAGTGAATGTTTTATTTAATCTTCATTTTACTGGATTTTGGCTCCTCACTTTTGATTTTGTTTTCCATTAGTTCCCTCCCTACTGTCTGACATAATTTCACTTGTAAGGTTAGATTGTGTGGATCGGAAGTGTGTCCTAGGGCTCTAGTGTGAAACGTGTGATAGTTATGTGGCCTGTACTCCACACCTGAAATTGGTCCTGTAACCCAGGACAAGGCTGTCTTTGGCCTCCAGCATCCAGCAGGGTTGCAAGGATTCGCAGACCCAGGCTTTGTTTATTGGGCCTGGAATGGACTTCTGATTGGCCTTCAGATTTCAGTCTGGACCTCCAATTGACCTTCGATCTTTGATCTGGACCTCCGTTCATCCTTCAATCTTCGATCTGGATCTCCAATTGGCCTTCAGACTTCGGTCTGGACCTCCATTCAAACTCTGATCTTCGATTGGCCTTCATACTTCAGTCTGGACCTCCAATCAGCCTTCGGGATTTGGTCTTGATCTCCACTTGGCCTTCGATCTTCAATCTGGATCTCCGATTGGCCTTCAGTCTTCAGTCCGGACCTCCAAACGACCGTCGGGATTTGATCTGGACCTCCAATCGACCTTCGGGCCTCGGTCCAGACCTCCGATCGACCTTTGGGCTTCAATCCAGACCTCTGATCGACCTTCGGTCATCAATTTGCAAATGCGTGGGTGGGAGAAACTTGTTGCACTGTTGTTGTTGCTTTATTGCTTGTTGTGCTGTGTGTCGTTGTGCTCTGTGCTGTTTTGCTGAGCGTTGTGGGCACGCTATGTTGGTGCCAGAATGTGTGGCGACACTTGCAGGCTGCTTCCTGAACATCCTTAAGTGTGAAGGTCGTTAACGCAAATGGTCCACTTCACTGTACCTTTCGATATATTCGTGATAAATAAATCTCATTCTGGAAAAAGCTGAAATTAATCACTACGTTATGCATTTAACACATTTCCCCCCTCATTAACTGCTGAACCCCTATA
Source organism: Mobula birostris (assembly GCF_030028105.1). Classification (NCBI taxonomy): domain Eukaryota; kingdom Metazoa; phylum Chordata; class Chondrichthyes; order Myliobatiformes; family Myliobatidae; genus Mobula; species Mobula birostris. Next base: position 8,517,128 of record NC_092385.1, on the reverse strand, counting down.
ACTCACTCCTGAGTAATAGAGAAAGGGCAAATAGGTTAGGGCTTCATTCAGTGGAGTTCAGGAGAATGACAGGACATCTCAAAGCTGTATACAAAATTATGAAGGGCATAAATGGGGTGAATGTATGCAGACATTTTCCCTTCAGATGGGTGAGAATAGAACTAGATGTCAATAGGTTGACAATGAAAGATGAAGTAGTTAAGAGAAATGGAATGGGCAACTTCTTCACTCAGATGGTGGTGAGAGTGTGGCAGAACCTACCAGTGAAAGTGGTGGATGAGGGTTCAATTGTAACATTTAGGAGAAGTTTTGATAGAGAGGGCTAAGCTTCAGATGCAGGTAGATGGGAGTAGGTAGAAGGCCAGTCTGGCACAGACTAGATGGGCCGAAAGGCATGCTTCTGTGCTGTAGTTCTGTATGACTCTGTGACTATGATGCTCTCAGGATTATAGAGCCATGCCTCCATCACACCTAATTAAATCCAGCCCTCAACTAACGGGTACATCCATGCATGAACCCTGGTTTACTTTCAGTCCTCCCTGTATCTGCTGGTTACTCCACCTTGTGCCGAGCACCGTTGCACTGTACATATAAATCTTCAGGATATCGTCCGGTTAGAACAGAGATGAGGAGGAATTTTTTTAGCCAGAGGGTGGTGAGTATGTGGAATTCATTGCCACAGGTGACCATGGGGGCCAGGTCACTAGGTGCATTTAAGACCGAGGTTGATAGGTTCTTGATTAGTCAGGGTGTGAAAGATTATCGTGAGAAGGTAGGGGAATGGGGTTGAGTGGGAAATGGATCAGCCATGATGAAATGGGGGAGCAGACTTGACGGGCCAAGTGGCCCAATTCTGCTCCTATGTCTTATGATCTATGGTCTTATCCCATAATGAAGACTTCACTCACTTGTACAATGGGATCAGATCCTCCATCTAACCAAATCCCAGGATGCCTTTTCCATAACGATCCACGAAATTAACCTTTTGAAAATGTATTTATTGTTGGGGCCATCACTGACAAGCCCAGTATTTCTTGCTGTGACAAGATGGTGGTGTGCCACCTTCTGGAGTTGTTAACATTAACCATTAGCTTTGTTTGTCACATGTACACCGAAACATGCAGAGAAATGTATTGTTTGCCGCAACGACCAGCAGAGTCTGAGGATGTGCCGAGGGTAGCCCGCAAGTGTTGGGTACATTAGGACTCTTTTTGTGAATCTTAGATTAGCACGTGGGTGAGGTGATAGGAAAATGGAGGGCTCTGTGAGAGGGAAGAGTTAGATTGATCGTGAAGTAGGTTAAAAGGTTGGTACAATATCGTGGGCTGAAGGGCCTGTTCTGTGATGTAATGTTCTACGTTCTATAGTCTACATATACGGGGTCTTTCTTTTTGTTAGAGTTAAAATGGCGACTTTGTTATGTTAATCTGAGGAATGCGGCTTTGTTGTGTTAAACGTTGAAGAGAGTTTGCGCTAGCAGTTTGTTTTACTTTAGAGTGAGATAGTGGCATTCTATTAGCCAATGGGTGGTTATGTATCGTTTTGTTTTCAGATACCATGCTGTATGATATGACTGTGGATTGAGTTTTGGGGGGAGTTGGAGGAAAGACGGGGAGACGAAGGAGAGACAGGGAGTCGAGGAGAGACAAGGTGTCGGAGGAGAGACGAGGAGTCAGAGGAGAGATGGGGAGGACGGCGGACGGGGTTTTGGTGGGGAGTCGGAGGAGAGACGGGGAGGACGGAGGAGAGACGGGGAGTCAGGGGAGAGACGAGGAGTCGGAGGAGAGACGAGGAGGACGGTGGAGAGACGGGGAGTCGGTGGAGAGACGGGGAGTCGGAGGAGGGACGGGGAGGACGGAGGAGAGACGGGGAGTCGGAGGAGAGACGGGGAGTCGGTGGAGAGACGGGGAGGACGGTGGAGGGACAGGGGGGGTCGGAGGAGAGAGGGGGGGTCGGAGGAGAGATGGGGAGTCAGAGGGGAGACGGGGAGTCGGTGGAGAGACGGGGAGGACGGTGGACGGGTTTTTGACGGGGAGTCGGAGGAGAGACGGGGGGTCGGAGGAGAGACGGGGAGTCGGAGGAGAGACGGGGAGTCGGAGGAGAGACGGGGAGGACGGTGGAGAGACGGGGAGTCGGTGGAGAGACGGGGAGTCGGTGGAGAGACGGGGAGGATGGTGGAGAGATGGGGGGGGTCGGAGGAGAGAGGGGAGGTCGGAGGAGAGACGGGGAGTCGGAGGGGAGACGGGGAGTCGATGGAGAGACGGGGAGGACGGTGGACGGGTTTTTGACGGGGAGTCGGAGGAGAGACGGGGGGTCGGAGGAGAGACGGGGAGGACGGTAGCGAGACGGGGAGTCGGAGGAGAGACGGGGGGTCAGAGGAGAGATGGGGAGTCGGAGGAGAGACGGGGAGGACGGTGGACGTGCGGAGAGGCTCCGTTCGATCACTCCGGGTGGTCCCGAGCCGTGAGTTGACAGGATCCGGGTGGTCGTCAGGAATCGATTGAGCTCCAACGGTAGCGCGCGAAGAACTTAGACTTTGATAAGTCTGGTGCCTTTTTTTTCCATTACTTTCCTCTCTGTATCAAATTCGTATTAATGTCATAGAATTAGTAATATCTATAAAGTGTATGTGTTAAAATTTACTGGGTGTGCTGGCTGATGATTGATGTTTGGGATTGATTCGGGCGGCGACTGACCCTGAGGGGAGTGTTGAAGCAGGTGCTGGGCGGGATTTCCCCTAGACATACACGAGCCAATATAACAGATTGTTACATACATATCGTCATAAGGCTAAATTACTACTGCTACCTGTAAGGACTTTATACATTTTCCTCGTGAGCACGTGCATTTCTTCTAGGCACTCTGGATTCCTCCTACAGTCCAAAGACGTACCGGTTGGTGGGTTAATTGGTCATTGTAAATTGTCCCAATATTACACTAGGATTAAATTGGGGGATTGCTGGGTGGCACAGCTCGAAGGTCCAGAAGGGTCGATTCCATGCTGTATCTCAATCAATCAATCAATAAATAAATACATAAAATCATTGATCAGAGATCAGTGTGATTTTTCTTTATCTGTCTTCTGTCCAGTGGGCACGTGGTTAAGGCATTGGACTAGCGATCTGAAGGTCGTGAGTTTGAGCCCCAGCCGAGGCAACATGTTGTGTCCTTGAGCAAGGCACTTAATCACACATTGCTGTGCGACGACACTGGTGCCAGGCTGTATGGGTCCTAATGCCCTTCCCTTGGACAACATCGGTGTCGTGGAGAGGGGAGACTTGCAGCATGGGCAACTGCTGGTCTTCCATACAACCTTGCCCAGGCCTGTGCCTTGGAGAGTGAAGACTTTCCAGGCGCAGATCCATGGTCTTGCAAGACTAACGGATGCCTTCTGTCCAATTCCTTTCCATCCACCATCATTAACTCCCTGTTAAGACAATGTGGATGATAATTGGTGCTATGATTGACGATGGGGATCCCAGAATTCCCACACTCCCACCTGCACAGTGGAACATGGAGTTTTCGTGGCGGTGGAGAGAATGTATGACTGGGTGCAGAAGTAGATCAGAATCTAACTGGCGATTTGACTTTTCTCCCAGCATTCAGGGCGCCCATACAATGGAGTGGGTCAGAAAGGAGAGCCTGGTGAACCGGTAAGTACGTCAGCTGTTGGGAACACTGCTGAATTAAGACATGCCCAACGCGGGTGAGCAATTCTACCAGTTAGAAGTAACAACAATTTTTCTCTCAAGGGACGACCCGGCGAGGGAGGCCCAGGTCCAAGAGGACCACAAGGAAGTCCAGGGCAGAAAGGCGACAAGGTAAATATTGATCATTTCCATGAACGAGGAACAACACTTACAGAAGGGGAACTTCAGTACATTAGCTGCAATTGGATCTAGAGGGCCACTTCCCACCAACCTCTCAAAGAAGATTAGCGATAGATAATTGTTAATATCCTGTGAGCCTGTTGGGATCTTCTACTGTACCTGTGCTCCCGGTGTGGCATCCTGTATACCAGTGAGCCTGACGTAGACTGGGAGACCGCTTCAATGAGCACCTACACTCCACCTGCCAGGAAAAGCGGGATCTCCTGGTGGTTCCCATTCCAATCCTTCTTCCCATTCCCATTCCAACATGTCAGTCCATGCCCTCCTCTACTGCCTCAGGTTGGAAGAGTAACACCTTATATTCCACCTGGGTAGCCTCCAACCTGATGGCATAAACATCGATTTCTCAAACGTTTGATAACTGCCCACCTCCACCTTCACCATTCCCCGTTCCTGTTTCCCTCTCTCACCATTATCTCCTGCTGGTGCTCCTCCCCCTTCCCTTTCTTCCATGGTCTTCCACCCTCTCCTATCAGTTTCCCCCTTCTCCAGCCCTTTATCTCCTTCATCAATTGACTTCCCAGCTCTTTACTTCACCTCATTCCCCCCTCTCCCAGTTTCGCCTGTCACCTGGCACCTCATAATTCTTCTGCCCCTCCCACATTCTTACTCTGACTTCTCTTGTTTTTCTAGTCCTGATGAAGGGTCTCGGCCTGAAACGCCAGGTGCTTACTCTTTTCCATAGATGTTGCCTGACCGGCCAAGTTCCTTCAGCATTTTGTGTGTGTTACGATGGCAATGGATAATGTCTGCAATGTCTTCCGACTAAATTAAAAGCCTGCGTATTTGTTGGCAACGCTCCATCAGTGCCACAACAGGTAGTGTTGCTCCCTCACAGCTCTGCGACCCAGGTTCAGTCCTGACCTCCAGTGCCACCTGTGAGGAATTTGCACATTCTCCTGCACATGCATGGTTGCCCAACCAGCACCCCACCAACTCCCCGGCTGCTCCACGTTCACTTCCCAAAGACTGTTAGTTTTGTTACTTACTCTAAGTTAGCCTCATCAATAACTTCAATCCATATAAGGTCACTACTCAGCCTCCTATTAACCATATAACAATTACAGCACGGAAACAGGCCATCTCGGCCCTTCTAGTCCGTGCTGAACTCTTACTCTCACCTAGTCCCACCGACCTGCACTCAGCCCATAACCCTCCATTCCTTTCCTGTCCATATATCTATCCAATTTAACTTTAAACAACATCATCAAACCTGCCTCAACCACTTCTGCTGGAAGCTCGTTCAATACAGCTACCACCCTCTGAGTAAAGAAGATCCCCCTCATGTTACCCCTAAACTTTTGCCCTTTAACTCTCAACTCATGTCCTCTTGTTTGAATCTCCCCAACTCTCAATGGAAAAAGCCTATCCACGTCAACTCTATCTATCCCCCTCATAATATTAAATACCTCTATCAAGTCCCCCCTCAACCTTCTACGTTCCAAAAAATAAAGACCCAACTTGTTCAACCTTTCTCTGTAACTTAGGTGATGAAACCCAGGTAACATTCTAGTAAATCTTCTCTGTACTCTCTCTATTTTGTTGACATCTTTCCTATAATTCGGTGACCAAAACTGTACACAATAAAAGCCCTAGCCAATTGTGCTTCTCCTTAGAACTCAAACCATTCAGTCCTGGTAACAACTTTCCTTGTAAATTCTTTTTTGTTGCATCCTGTCTAGATTAATAACATCCTTTCTATAGAAGGGTGACACAGTACTCTATATTGTGGCTTTACCGATATTTACACTTACAATCTGTCTCTGAGATTGGACAGAATATGGCCTGGGAATATGGATTTCCAGTTACCATTATCTGTGGATATTCCCTGCGCCAGGGACTCTGCCGCTGGAGATGTTTGCGAGTATGAGAATAACTAGTAGCATGTCTGTTTGGCTCACATTTGCAAGCAATTACTTTACATGATGGAGCTGATGGAGCATTGACTGAAGAGGGGAAGGTCCACAGCAAGTGGAATTCCAGAGACACAAGAGATTCCACAGATGATGGATATCTTGAGCAACACACACAAAATGCTGGAGGAACTCAGCAGGTCAGGCAGCATCTATGGAGGGAAATGAACAGTCGCCATTTTGGGTTGAGATGTGAGGTCTTATGAATGGTTTTCGCCTGAAATTCGACTATTCATTTCCCTCCATGAATGCTGCCTGACCTGCTGAGCTCCTCCAACATTTTGTGTGTGTGCGCAGAGTACTAATCCATATTCTACAGGGTTGGGAGCTGTTCAGTGAAGAGTGGGATTAAGGTTCGAGCCTGTTGTAAACAAGTCAGAGTGTGGTGTATGGTGTGTGGTGTGTGTTATGTGTGTGTGTATGATGGGTATGTGTGCACACATGTGTGTCTTGTATACGTGTGTGTGTGTGTGTGTGTGTGTGTGTGTAGTGTAATAGAATAAGTGCAACAGGTATGAAATTGCATTGGTAAAAACTAATTCCATAACGTCCTTTCTTTGTTTCCAGGGAAACGCGGGTGAGGGCTTTGCAGGACCACCCGGCCGCCAAGGAGAACCAGGTGATCGGGTTAGTGATGTTGTAAATCTCAACAAACGGCAGGGATAATACTTCCGTTAACTACTTTGTAAATGGGGAAAGTATTTCTATACATTCTTTCACTTGTCCAATCTGAGCCAGTGAGTGTGACAGGGTCAGGGGATGTTGGTGGGAGGTGGGGATGGTTGGTAAGAAACATTGAAGACGGGAGTGATTGTGTGTAGGCGGTGAGTGTGAGAGACTGTGACAGAGTGCGTGCCATGAGCTGTGTACAAGTCTGTAAGTGCAGCTGGACTTCAGCAACATCTACAGTTTAGGAATTTGCTAATGCTATGCTTCATTCCCACACAAATGCTGCAATGTGGATGGAAAGATAACGCAAACAAGAAATAGTGACTAGGGTGTTTGTTTGTTCATTATATGCCAAGTCATTTGATGTGGGCCATCATGGTCTATCCATGATCATGACTGTTCTTGGCAAATTTTTCTTCGGAAGTGGTTTGCCATTGACATCTTCAGGGCAGTCTTAGGCTGTAATGCTGTTTAAAAACTCCTAATACCTCTCTTTAGGTGGAAAAGTGATCAGCCTGGCCACTGGAGCAGAATAGTTCGTTATTTGTTTATGCCCTACAATATCAATGGTTCCTAAGAATTTCAGATGCAACGTTAGTGAAGAATAATCTGCTGACGTTACTTGACGTGAAAATGTGACGCCCTGTAAATGTGACATGCTGTTTTAAAAGGAACATCATTCAACACAGAGGCTAAAGATGCTGCTATGTGTAACCTAGTGCAATTGTTTAGGACTATATCATCTAAACATCTCTGCTTCTTTGAGGTTAATTAAAGTGTAAATGGCTCAGTTCATAGTCAGCACAGACCCAAGGAAAGTCTCCTGCTATTTTTGAATAAGAGCCAAAGTGAAAGTAAATTTATTATCAAAGTACGTATATGTGACCATATACTACTTTGAGATTCATTTTCTTGCAGGCATTTACAGGAAAATAAAGAAATATAATAGAATTTATGAAAAAAACATTCATTTGTTTTGTTCTCTATTGTGTAACATGGGTGATCACGGTCTTCGCATGACCGTGATTGTTCTTGACAAATTTTTCTACAGATATAGTTTGCCATTGCCTTCTTCTGGGCAGTGTCTTTACAAGATGGGTGACCCCAGTCATTATCAATACTCTTTAGACATTGTCTGTCTGGTGTCAGTGGTCGCATAACCAGGATTTGTAATATGCACCGGCTGCTCACACGACCATCCACCACCTGCTCCCGTGGCTTCACATGACCCTGATTGGGGGGGCTAAGCAAGTGCTACACCTTGCCCAAGGGTGACCTGTAGGTTAGCGGAGGGAAGGAGCTTCTTACACCTCCTTTGGTAAAGATGTATCTCTACCCCGCCACCCTATACTATACGTAAATACTTAAAACTAGACATACACACACTGTGGAATTAGTTCAATACTGGGATGGGAGAAATTATCGATGCTGTTTCAGGAGCACGATGGCTGAAGGGTAATAACTGTTCCTGAACCTGGTGGTGTGGGACCTAAGGTTTTGTATCTCCTAGCTGATGGCAGCAGCAAGAAGGGAGCATGACCTGGATAGTGGGGTCCTCGACAGCCAGACAGGAGCCCAGAAATGAATTTGTCACAAGTTTCAACGTATTACCAATTATTTCTTTTCTCGTTAGGGCCCTAGAGGACCTCAAGGTGAACGAGGAGAGAAGGTAAGTGTTCCAGTGCTAATTCCAGTACTTTCTTGTTTTCTCCTTTCTGATTAAATCCAACATGTTTTAATTTTCTTTGGACTGCCTCCATCAAATTCCTATTTTCCTGTTGGCCGGTAAAGTTTGGAAGAGTTTGTTCTAAGTATTGGATCTTGGATCTATTTAATGATGGGTGCTTTTTGTTTTATTGGGCTGCCTTACTCGCCAATTAAAGTGTCAAGCAGGTTTGAAATCAACGAGGACGAGTGGGTGTTCAGCGCCGTCTGCCTGCGTTTGACCGCTCTCCCTCTCCCATTCACTCGCTCCTGCCCAAGGAAGGTGCAGGAGTCTTGGGCCTTGGGTAAGGCTTGATCATTGAGGTTTGTGGATCAGAGTAATTTTTAAAGCAGTTCATATTATCTGTGTTTCTGGTTATACTTTTCTTTTTTTGCTATTTTGCACGATTTTGATTGGGGCACTTCGACGTGGACTGACTCTGCAGCCTTTAGTCCACGAATGACTCAGCACTAAATTGAACTGAACTGAACTCAATACTCCAGTTTCAAGGACTCTGGTTTGATGTTTAATATTCTATGTGTTATTCACTTGTTTTTTGCCGTTTGCGCGGTTTGTTCATTATTTTGCATGTCGGGTGTTTGATGTTGTTTTGAATGGATTCCATGGTGTTTCTTTATTCCATGTCTACCTGTGGGAGAGTGAATCTGAGGGTTGTTTTTTCCAAACATACTTTGATAATAAATGTACTTTGAATCGTTGAATCTTTTGAATCTATCAAGAAGTGACCTGGGAGAGACAATGGCTGACAATGCAAGGTCTTAATGGCCCTGGATAATACTGTAGAAATCCTCACTGCTGAGTAAAATGAATGTGGAATTTGAGCAGGAACTACTGACAAACACTCCTGTGCAGTTAAACATTAAAATTAGGAAAACATCCTACAAGATGCCTTTCAGACGCGTCAGTATTTAGTATCTTACAAACAAATTCACTGTTAAAAATGCATAATGTTATAAAGATACTGATTAATCTCCCCCAAGTCAGTGAGAGTTGACCTATATTCACTCATTTTCTCATTATCTGCCATGTCATATGATGTAGATGATTATGGTCTTTGACCATGATTGTTTATGGCAAATTTTTCTACAGCAGTGGTTTGCCATTGCCATGGCAGTGTCTTTACAAGATGGGTGACCCCAGCCATTATCAAAATTCTACTCTTCAGAGATTGTTTGCCCGGTGTCAGTGGTCACATAGCCAGGACTTGTGATATGCACCAACTGCTCATAGGACCATCCACCACCTGCTCCCATGGCTTCACGTGACCCTCAATGGGAGATTGAGCAGGTGCTACACCTTGCCCAAGGTTGACCTACAGGTTAATGGAGTGAAGGAGCGCCTTACACCTCCTTTGGTTGAGATGTATCTCCACTACACCATGCAATGCATGTACTTAGAACATAACTCCCAGAACAGGGCAACATGGTAGCATAGTGGTTAGCACAATGCTTTACTGTACCAGTGACCCAGGTTCAATTCCCGCTGCTGCCTGTAAGGAGCTTGTACGTTCTCCCTGTGACTGCGTGGTGTTCTAGTTTCCTCCCACAGTCCAAAAACGTATCAGTAATTCAGTTAATTGGTCATTGTAAATTATCCCGTTATTAAGCTAGGATTAAATTTGGGGATTGCTCGAAGGGTGAGAAGGCCTGTTACACACTGTAGCTCTAAATTAATTATTTAATTAATAACATATCACAGTTGGTTTTCCCCTTGCCATGCCGATCTTTTAACCTACCCCTAAGATCAATCTAACTCTACCCTCCCACAGAGCCCTCCATCCGTGCAAATGTAAGATTCAGCTCTGGGATTCTCTTTCATTCTCCTAATTCCTTAGAAAATAGAACATAGAACAGTACAGCAAATGAACAGGCACTTTGGCCCACTCTGTTGTGCTGAACCAACTAAAAGTAAATCAAAATCCCCCCATAAACTAATTCCTCCTACCTATGGAATGCCCATATCCCTCCAACTTCCTTACATCCATGTGTCTATCTGATGCCTCTTGAAAGCCCCCCATGTAATTGCCTCTACCACCATACCAGGCAGCATGATCCAGGCCATCCACCACTCCCTGAGTAAAAAAACTTACCCTTCACATCCCTTTTGACCCTACCCCCTCTCACCTTCAGTGCATGCTTTTTGGTATTAGACATTTCTACCCTGGGAAACAGATACTCCCTGTCCACTCTATCTGTGCCTCTCATAATCTTGTAAACCTCTGTCAGATCTCCGGTCACCCTCCAGCGCTCTAGAGAAAACAACCCAAGTTTATCCAGCCTCTTGTGGTAGGGCATACCCACTAAACCAGGCAGCATCCTGGTAAACCTCTTCTGCACCTTCTCCAAAACCTCAACATCCTTCCTGTAGTGGGGTGACCAAAACTGTTCACAGTACTCCAGATGTAGCCTAACCAGAGATTTATAAAGTTGCATCATAACATCTTGACTTTTGAACTCAACGCCTTGACTAAAAAAAGCAAGTATTCCATAGCCTTCTTAACCACCTCGTTCCCCTCATTTTCTTGTATTTCTCAGGATTCTTTTCTGACTTCAGCTTCCTGAATCTTACATCTGCTTCCCTTTTCTTTTTGACTGAACTAACAATATCTTTTGATATCCAATTTGCTTCTACTTTTATTTCCTTTCTCCTAAACTAACCTTATCTTCCTCTCTTTATTTTGCTCTCAATTGGTGAGTTTATGTCAAATTCGTCCTGATAGTTCCTCATTAAGATTCAAGGATTTGAAGTTCAAAGTACATTTATTATCAAAGTTTGTACACTAAATACAGTTCTGAGACTCGTCCTCCCACAGGCAATCTCAAAACAAAGAAAAAACATTCAAGAAAACGTCAAACACACAACGCATGGAAAAAGAACAAACTGCGCAAACAGCAAAAGGTGAGCGAACAACATATAGAATATCAAACATCAAACCCGTAGTATTCACTTTAGTTCAGTTCAGCACTGTACCGCTCGCCAATGCAGGGCCATTCCTCGCCGAAGCACCCCAGTCGGCGTCGATTGCTCTGATCAAACCACTCAAGAACTGCAAGGAAAAAGGATCCAGGAACACGTGCAACATGAACCTCAAAGTCTCCCAAAATGAGACCACAGCCTCGCTGATCAACCCTGGCAACGTGGATCCCAAGTCTCCTGCACTTTCCTCCAACAGCAGCTAGCAAGAGGAAGAGGAAGATTGATGAAGCGAAGGCAGATGCCACCAAACATCTTCCATCCACTGCTCTAATCCTTGACTTCACTCATTAACAATTCTTCAAACTGTGGTTAAGTGAATACTCAGTTTCTTGTTCTTTACACTCAAGTGTATCAAGTAGCCAGCTACATTGGCTTTCTATTGACCACAGACAATTGGAGATAAGAAAGACAGGGGGAAAGTGTAAATACTCTTAAAACCTGGGATAACATAATGAAAATAATGGCAATGAATTGCAAATTTGGTAGTTTCTGAAGACAGCAAGTTAGTTTACTAACAGAAGGAAGGTGTGAGAGTTCTGGGAGGCTAGAAAGTAGCCAGAAAAAGACATGTTGTAGGTCAAATATGTTCAGTGTTTGGACAAAGCAATAAGCCTAGTGGTTTTAGTCTGGAAGAAGGTTATTCATGGGGAACGGGGAACAAGAAGTGCAAAGTTACAGTCAACCCTGTAAGGAATTAGCAGGTGAATGAAATACCCTTAGATTGGTCTCTTTCAGTTCTGCCTGTTCTTGCTTCTTGCATTTGGTGCAATCTGTTAGTTTCTTTTTGTGCGGTGGGGGGGGGGGGCTGCTGGGGTTTGGGGTTTTACATTCTTGTTGCCATTTGGCATGATTCATTAATTTTTTCTGTGTGAGAGGAGACCATTCGTAAGATGAGTTTTTTTGAAGGCTCCCCATGGTCTTCTTTGCTTCGTGGCTATCTGGAGCAGACGAATCTCAGAGATGTATACTGCATACATACTTTGATAATAATGAACCTTTGAATTTCTGTAAAGGACCTCAGCCTTGATGTTCCAGTTTAATAAATATAGACCGTAGAACATTACAGCACGGTACAGGCCCTTCAGCCCATTGTATCATGCCAAACATTTAACCTACTCGAAGACCAATCTAACCCTTTCTTCCTACATATTCTTCCATTTTTCTGTTCTTATGTCTGTGTTTGACCCACAGGGAGACAGAGGCCAGACAGGAGAGAGTGGTGTACCAGGACTCCGGGTGAGTGCACCTCATTTCCCCATCTCTAGTGTGTAACAAGCCTTTATTTATTTCATTTAGCCATACAGCGTGGAATATTCTCTTCTGACCCTTTGAGCCGCGCCACACAGCAACCTCTGATTTAACCCTAGCCTAATCGCGGGATAATTTAGGATGAGCAATTAACCTGCTAACCGATACCTCTATAGACTGTGGGAGGAAACCAGAGCACCTGGAGAAAACCACACATTCCATGGGGAGAACATACAGGCTCCTTCCAGATGACGTCGGAACTGAACTCCAGACTCTGACACCACGAGCGTTGCACTAACTGCTACGCTACTGTGGGTGGGGAGTATTCACTCTATCGTGTGAAATACACATCCCAGGCTACTCTAATAGTACCTCGTGACCTCCACGACAGACAGATGGCGGTGATGGGTGCACGGTACCGTAGCGGTCAGCGCAGTGCTATTAAAGCTCAGGGCGTCGGAGTTCCGAGTTCAATTCTGACATCATCTGTAAGCAAGTTTGTATGTTGCGGTTAAATTGATGCGTCACTGGGCAGCATGTCTCAAAGAGCCAGAAAGGCCTATTCTGCACTCAGTCTCTAAATAAAATCATCATTATGCGCTGTGTCGTATGACATGGGGATCATGGTCTTTCCTTGACCTTGATTGATCTTGGCAAATTTTTCTACATAAATGGTTTGCTACTGCCTTCTTCTGGGCAGTGTCTTTACAAGGCAGATGACCCCAGACATTATTGATACTCTTCAGAGATTGTCTGCCTGGCATCAGTGGTTGCATAACCAGGACTTGTGATGTGCACCAGCTGCTCATACGACCATCCACCACCTGATCCCATGGCTTCACGTGACCCGGACTGGGGGACTAAGCAGGTGCTACACCTTGCTCAAGGGTGACCTGCAGGCTAGCGGAGGGCAGGAGCACCTCACACCTCCTTTGGTAGAGACATATCTCCACTCTTTAAAATAAAAAATAAATAAAAATCCAGGTTTCCTCTAAATCATGCACCATCCTGAATTTGAAATATATTACCATTGTATATCACTGAGTATGAATCCTGGAACTCTTTCCCCCCAGGAGCACAATGGGAGCACCTTCACCTTAGGGCTGGAATAGTTCAAGTGTAGAGCTTACCATCACTTCCTTAAGGGGCGGACAGGGATGCCCAATGAGGGCTCATGTTCATGTCGGGAGGGTAGATGTTGATTTAGGCATCACACGGAAGCAAAGCAGTTGGCACAATGCTTTACTGCAGCAGCTGTACAAATGCAGTTCAACTCCTGTCAGTGTCTGTAAGGAGTTAATACGTTCTCCCCTTGACCATGTGGGTTCCCCCGCACATTCTAAGCATGTACAGGTCAGGATTATTAGGTTGTGGGCATGCTATGTTGGAAGCTTGGCAACACTTGTGATCTGCTTCAGCAGATCCTTGCTGATTTCATTTGAGGCAAATGAAACATTTCCACTATACGTTTCCATAAGATATAGGAATACCCTTTGGCCCATCGAGTCTGCTGCACCATTTCATCATGGTTGATCCAATTATCCTCTCAGTCCCAATCACTTGCCTTCTCCTTGTATCCCTTCATGCCCTGACCAATCAAAAATCCATCAATCTCTGCCTTAAATATACATAAAGACTTGGCCTCCACAGCTGCCTGTGGCAAAGAATTCCACAGATTCACCACTCTTTGGCTAAAGAAATCCCTCCTCATCTCTGTTCTAAAAGGACACTCTTCTATTCTGAGGCTGTGTCCTCTGGTCTTAGACTCTCCACATCTACTCTATTAAGATCTTTCACCATTCAATAGGTTTCAATGACATCCCACGTCATTCTTCAAGGTGGCTTTAGAAATCGTGGATGCATTGGTAATCATTTTCCAATGTTCTATAGATTCAGGATCTGTTCCTGTGGATTGGAGGGTGGCTAATGTTTTCCCTCTCTTCAAGAAGGGAGGAAGAGAGAAAACAGGGAATTATAGACCGGTTAGCCTGACGTCGGTGGTGGGAAAGATGCTGGAGTCAATTATAAAAGATGAAATTACGACACATCTGGATAGTAGTAACAGGATCGGTTTGAGTCAGCATGGATTTACAAAGGGGAAATCGTGCTTGACTAATCTTCTGGAATTTTTTGAGGATGTAAGTATGAAAATGGACAAGGGAGAACCAGTGGATGTAGTGTACCTGGACTTTCAGAAAGCCTTTGATAAAGTCCCACATAGGAGATTAGTGGGCAAAATTAGGGCACATGGTATTGGGGGCAGAGTACTGACATGGATTGAAAATTGGCTGGCTGACAGAAAACAAAGAGTAGTGATTAACGGGTCCCTTTCGGAATGGCAGGCGGTGACCAGTAAGGTACAGCAGGGTTCAGTGCTGGGACCGCAGCTGTTTACAATATATATTAATGATTTAGATGAGGGAATTAAAAGTAACGTTAGCAAATTTGCCCATGACACAAAGCTGGGTGGCAATGTGAAATGTGAGGAGGATGTTATGAGAATGCAGGGTGACTTGGACAGGCTGGGTGAGTGGGCAGATGCAGTTTAATGTGGATAAATGTGAGGTTATCCACTTTGGTGGTAAGAACGGGAAGGCAGATTATTATCTAAATGGAGTCAAGTTAGGAAAAGGGGAAGCACAACGAGATCTAGGTGTTCTTGTACGTCAGTCACTGAAAGCAAGCATGCAAGTACAGCAGGCAGTGAAGAAAGTTAATGGCATGCTGGCCTTCATAACAAGGGGAATTGAGTATAAGAGCAAAGAGGTCCTTCTGCAGCTGTACAGGGCCCTGGTGAGACCACACCTGGAGTACTGTGTGCAGTTTTGGTCTCCAAATTTGAGGAAGGACATTCTTGCTATTGAGGGAGTGCCGTGTAGGTTCACAAGGTTAATTCCTGGCATGGCAGGACTGTCATATGTCGAAAGATTGGAGCGACTGGGCTTGTATACTCTGGAATTTAGAAGGCTGAGAGGGGATCTTATTGAAACATATAAGATTATTAAGGGATTGGACACGCTGGGGGCAGGAAGCATGTTCCCGCTGATGGATGAGTCCAGAACCAGAGGCCACAGTTTAAGAATAAGGGGTAGGCCATTTAGAACAGAGTTGAGGAAAAACTTTTTCACCCAGAGAGTGGTGGATATATGGAATGCTCTGCCCCAGAAGGCTGTGGAAACCAAGTCTCTGGATGCTTTCAAGAAAGAGATGGATAGAGCTCTTAAAGATAGTGGAATCAAAGGTTATGGGGATAAGGCAGGAACTGGATACTGATAGTGGATGATCAGCCATGATCACAGTGAATGGCGGTGCTGGCTCAAAGGGCCGAATGACCTACTCCTGCACCTATTGTCTATTGTCTATCATCTATTGTCTTCTGAATTCCAGTGAATACAGGCCCAGATCTATCAGACGCTCTTCATTGATAAGCCATTTAAATCTGGAGTCATTTTTGTGAACCTCCTTTGAACCCTCTCCAGTTTCAGCCCCTAAGACAAGGGGCCCACAACTGCTCACAATATTCCAAGTGAGGCATCACCAGAGCTTTATAAATTTTCAATATTACATATTAGCTTTAGTGTCTGGGAATGTTGATGGGCCTACTGAGTGTTTAGAATTCAAAAGATATCCAATTCTGTCCTTAATCTTCATAATCAAAGTGTTGAAAAGTTAATTTATTCCTTGAGTAGAGTGACAGCAAAAAACTGGAGAAAGTAATGGTCATATCTATCAATTTGACTGACTTGAAACTGAGTCCCACGGAATCTATAACTGGGAAATATAAAACTCTTTATTCACACAGCAAACCTCCAGGAGAGGGAGTTCTGGAGAATCTAAAATAATCTCACTCTCCTGACACAATATTTTATTCTTTTTCTACACACAGTAACAATAAACAATTAACTTCATTTTCAATTGCTACAATCACCTACTTTAACATTTTGAATATCGTCAGGTAGACTTACAGAATTACTTATTTACAATGGTAGCACATATAAGTTCAAGTTAAATGGTCAATCAAACAGCCATGAATGCCCATGATACAGCCAAACAAAACTGTTACTCCGGGGCCAAGGTGCAAAACACAGTACAAACAGTCACACACAGCACAAGGCACATACAGCACATATAAGGTAGCGAGCACATATGTTAATATACAGTCACACAAAAAAATATAGTTCAAGTCCCACAGTCCATGAACGTTGCAGCAGTCTGCAATCGAATACAATACACCTTGTTTTCTGCTGAGCGAACACTGGTGGGGGGGCGGGGGCAGTATGGATGTCATTTCTCCCTGCCTCCAGCACTCGGGTGAGTGCCCAACTGCAGTGCCTCCTCCTAGCCTGAAAACAGGTGACACCATGGCCTGAGGCCTAGTCGTCTCTACAACTGAGCCCACGCAGCTCCCCTGCCATTCGCTAATAAACCAATGAATTGAACTTACAGCATTCCACAGCCCCGATGTCCAACTGAGTCTTGCGATCACAAGACAAGTGACTAAGAAGATCACTTGCTGTTAGACGGCACACATTTTTCGTACGCCGATGCCTCTCTGTCACAAGTAGCCCCTGGCCCACACCTTCAGTTTCTCCGCCAGCAAGGACTCCCGCTGATGGGGTAGACCTTAATGTCTGCAGGCAGAACAGCCAGAACCCCCTTGAATGTTCAATACTGGTGACTGTTCCAAAGGCCTGCAGAAACCCCTTCTGTTCGAGTGTTGAAGAATGGCTGCATGAATATACAACCAGCAGGGTGAGTGGCAAAACAAGGTGTACACCTTCAACAATGTGCTAATTGCAGGAACATTCATCTATTGTGTTTCCCTGTGTGGTTTCAATGGGACAGAATTGGAATGACTGGTTTCACTCGCCAGAAAGTGTCAGGTGGGAGTTGGAAGATGAGCACTAATCGACAGTCCACTTGAAATAATCACAGAATGCAGAAAACCCGTGCCAGTTACAAATAACTTGACTGAAAGCACAAGGGCTTAACAGCTCTAGTTAAGTAAATACAGGTGCTCGGGAAACCAAGAAGCCGAATGCTCTCTGGCTCACTGCAGTGGCCTGCAGGCCTCATAACATGGTGAGGAAGGGGGAAGAAGCGCAGAAAGGGGTTGTGATTAATTATATTTTTGGTTATTGACAGGGAGAGAGAGGACCACCCGGACCACCAGGCGTTAAGGTAAGTGACTGCTGACCGTTCAAAGACAATGCCAGCATTTCATAGAGTTTGGTTTCTATTGCAACACCTCAAAAGTACTTTGTGGAATATAGCACACAGAAAACACCAGATGAACTCGGCAGATCAAGCAAAATCTGTGGAGAGTAATAAAGGGCTGACATTTCGGGCTGAGACCCTTCATCAGGACCTGATGACATCAGAATCTTATTGATGTTCTGATGAAAGGTCTCAGTCCAAAATGTCAGCTCTGTACTCCTCTCCATAGATGCTGCCTGGCCTGCTGAGTTCCTACAGCATTTTGTGTGTGTTACTCTGGATTTCCAGCCTCTGCAGAATCTCTTGTGTTTGTGCAAAATAAAGTACTTTGAAATGACCTGAGGTTATGAAAGGGACTATAGTCAGGTAGTCCCCCCTCCCCCCTCTCCCCCCTCTCCCCCTCTCCCTCTCATTTTCTCCTTTCTCTTGCTTCCTGTTTCTCTCTATCCATCTTTCTCCTTTTGTTAATCACCTCTTGCCTCCCTCTTTTAAAGAATAACAAAACCTGTTTAGTTAAGTTACGGTTGTGTGGTCGCACTGTGGTTATGGAACAATTTACAGCAGAAGTGTTCGGGGTTCAGTTCTGTAAGGGGTTTGTACATTCTCCCCGTGACTCTGCGGGCTTTGTCTGGATGCTCCAGCTTCCTCCTGCGAGATGTACGGGTTAGAGTTTGTGAATTGGGGCATGCTATGTTGGCACAGGAAGCGTGAGATGACAAGCTGCCCTCAGCACATCCTCAGACTGCAACGCAGAACAGTGCATTTCACTGGATGTTTCGATGTACACATGACAAATCGAGCTAAGCTTTAGTTCAGAAAATGGAAATTGCTAGTTAGGTTATTGGCTATTGGCTATTGGCACCATGTTTTGTTATTGAATGGAGGAACATTGATGGGGGAGCGGTCTAATGCAAGCACAAAGTGAAATCCCAGGTCCTGAGCAAGTAGATCCATGATGTAAATGAATGAATGACTGAGACTCTTCACCTATCTTCACTCTTGCGAAGATTAGCTTTATTTGTCATATGTATATCAAAGCAGACAGTGAAAAGGGTCCTTTGCATTAACGACCAACATAGTCTGAGGATGAGCTGGGGGCAGCCTGCAAGTGTCGGCATGCTTCCAGCACCAACATAGCATGCCCACAACTCACTGACCCTAATCTGCATGTCTTTGGAATAATTTGGAAAATGTGTAGCTTTGGTAGTTGGTTCGAGTTGTTCTCCGATCTTGGCAGTTTATTTATGACCGTTTCATCACCATACGTGGAGACATCACTATTATGTCTCCTTGTATGGCGCTGAAACAGATACAAACAAATTGCCAAGGTCGGAGAACAGCTCGACCCAACCATCCCGGAAATGTGGGAGGAAACCAGAGCACCCAGAGGAAACCTACATGGTCACGGGACATTAAAACAACTTACAGTCAGTGGCAGGAATTGAGTCCCAATTGGATATTTCTGACTGCTGTAAAGCTGGTGTACGTGGATGTTTGGCTGTGCATTGTGGGCATTCTGTGTTGGCACTGGAATGTGTTGTGACACTTGCAGGCTGCCCCCAGCACATTCTTGGGTCGTGTTAGTTGTTAACACAGATGATGCATTTCACTTTATGTTTTGGTGCACATGTGTTAAGTATATCCCAAGCTGACTGGAAGTGTGTGTGTGTGTGTGTGTGTGTGTGAGAGAGAGAGAGATATGGGGACAATTCCCAGTGTATTTTGGTTTCTGTCACCCTTTGGAAAGCACTAACTTTCTGCTGCGTACCCCTCCTGGGATGCTAAATGATCGCAATCTGATTCTTGCTTATTAGAATCACAATAACGGTCCAATATTTCTCTTCTTAGGGCGACCGAGGACAAGTTGGACCAGCTGGTGTCCCAGGGTCAGCTGTAAGTATTGTTCTGATCTTATCTAATTCTCTTCAAAGTCAAAGGTAAAAAGACATAGTGAGGGAGAGTATCAAAGCAAATAGATGACAGATAAGGTGAAATAAGCCAAGAACTGGCAATCAGAAGCTGTAAAAAAATCATCTTTGGGAAGATGGAAAGAAAAGAAACAAAAACTAATTGATGAACTCAGTGGGTCAGGCAGCATCTGTGGAGGGAAATGGCCAGGTGATGTTTCAGGTCAAGACCCTGTTGCTAAATCTGGACAGATGAAGGGTCTTGCCCTGAACTGTGAGAAGTTTTTTTCTCTAAAAGTAATTGGTCCAGAGGTTGTGGGATTTTCAAGCCAGGTGGATGCAGTAATTGCATGCAAACGTGGTTTTGTTGTTGGGACACCTCTCCTCAAATGGTTTGACTTCTTTGGATAAGAACTTGCTGCTGGAAGTTGAACATTGCCCACAGTATACCTTCAGAATAGGTTCTCAAGATATTCCAGTGCTGGCATTGGAGAGCATTCAGAGGAGGTTTACAAGAATGATCCCGGGAATGAAAGTGTTAATGTATGAGGAGTGTTTAATAGCTCTGAGCTTGTATTCACTGGAGTTTAGAAGAATGAGGGGGATCTCATTTAAGCTTATCGAATACTGAATGGATAGAGCGGATTTGCAGATGATGTTCCCAATAGTTTAGGACCAGAGGACACAGCCTCTGAATAGAAGGATGTCCCTTTAGAACAGGGGTGATGAGGAACTTCTCTTGGCAGAGGATGGTGAAACTGTGGAATTCATTGCTACAGGTGGCTCTGGAGGCCAAGTCATTGGGTATATTTAAAGCAGAGGTTGATAGGTTCTTTTTAATAAGGGTGTCAAAGGTTATGGGAAGAAAACAGGACAGTGGGGTTCGGAGGGACGAATAAATCAGCCATGAAGGAATGGTGGAGCAGACCCCATATGCCGAATGGCTTAATTCTCCTCCCATGTCATATGGTCTTACAGTATGTAACTTGTTAATATCATGTGTACATCTCATTACATGTGTTCATCATAGATACTCGTCTTGGAGTGAGCCACAGCAAGGACACAGTTTCTTATTACGCAGCTTCTCATTGCTGTTAATTTGTAAAGCTGACCATTTTCCAGTTATCTTATGGAGGTACTCAGATTGATCCCATCAAATGAAGGCCAAGATAGTGCCGATGAACCATGGCAACGTTCTGCGGGCTGTGTACACTGGTTGGGGCTATTGTGGTTATTAGAATTATTGAGTATGCCAGTAAGAAAAGTACATATATTATCAAAGTACATACATATCACTATATACATATGGTGACATATACTGTATATACTTTGATAATAAACTTACTTTGAACTTTGAAGGGCTATTTTTAAGAACTCCTGATTGCCTTTGACATCACTGGGTTAAAAAATTGTTTCGATTTTGTAGAAGTCACTGAGTTAATTTTCTGTAAGTTGGTAAATATGCAAAAGTTGCTCAATGTGATATTGAGTCCATAGTATTGTAATGAATAACATTGAAATCATATAAGACTAATAAGAAAGAACAATTACTAAACTGGGGAGTGAGAGAGAGGAAACTAGTTCTTCCGTTCGTAGGACATCAGATTTCTGAACTTAACCATATTATGAGAGCTTGTTCATACATACGGATGGCTATACCTCGGATGCTGGTAATCGGGGGCAGCCTGTATATAATAATACCCATTCCCCTGAACTTGGCAAGTCAGATGTTCCCATGGAACGTTGTGTGTTATTCCTCCAGTAATTCCAGAATGTCTCTTTTTTGTAGGGGTTTCCAGGTTCCAGTGGACCCAGAGGTGAAAAGGTAAGGGGGTCTGTTGTAAAATGTTTGGAGAAGAGGAAAGAGCCCTCAACACAGTATTTATTTATTTAGCAATATACCGTGGAGTAGGCCCTCCCGGCACTTCGAGCTGTGCTACCCCAGCGATCCCTGATAAATCTGATTAACCCTAATCTAATCACGGGACAATTTACAATGACCAATTTGCAATGATCAGCTCACCTACCCGGTACATCCTTGGACTGTGGGAGGAAATCAGAGGACCCGGAGAAAACCCACACATTCCACGGAGAGGATGTACAGAGACTTTTACAGAATGGCACCGGAATTGAACACCAAACTCCGGAACGCCCCAAGTAGTAATAGCGTTGCGTTAACCGCCATGTAACCATGGCACCCTTCGGCCCACGATATTGTGCCAACTTTTTAACCTGCTCTAAGATTAATCTAATCCTTCCTCCCTACATAGCGCTCCATTTTCTGTTATCTTTGTTCCTCTCTAAGAGTTTCTTAAGTGCTGTTAATGTATATGCCTCTCCCGCCACCCCTGGCAGTGTGATCGATGCACCCACCACTCTCTGCGTAAAATAAACATGCTTGTCATGTTTATATGTATGTGCTGCCGCTATAAAAAGCTAAATATTGTGGCTTTTGTACCCTGTGCATGTGTGCCTTTGAGATCAATAAAATTGAACCTGACGACATTTCAAAACACTGAAGGTTGTAAAAGACCTTTTGAAAATGATAATTTTTCTTCATTGTTCAAACAATTTTTGTTGCATCCAGTTAAATTTGTCTGAAATTCCCGTTTTTAATCCCTTAATATCATGGCTCCCTTGTATTTTGCAGTCTGATATAAATAAACTGTGGATTAATTTGGGGTAGCACCACGCTTTACAAGCACCAGCGACACAGGTTCAATTCCTGCCACTGTTTGTAAGGAGTTTGTACGTTCTCCCTGTGACTGCGTGGATTATTCTAAAGAGAAACCAGTTGGTAGGCTAATTGGTCATTGTAAATTGTCCTGTGATTAGGATAGGGTTAAATTGGGGATTGCTGGGTGGCGAGGATCTAAGAATTGAAAGGGCCTTTTCTGCACTGTACTTCAATAAATAAATCAATTCCCTTCCTATTTGTCTTTATTGGGGGAGATCCTCACGATGTTAGCTGTCCTCAGTAGTACCTGTGCATTTATTAACAGTCCTTGTGTGTCTTCTTCACAGGGAAATGAGGGACAGAAAGGAGAACCAGGACGGACTGTAAGTTGCATGGAAATTTGAAATATAAGAATGACTGGTGGTCTTGAAAATAGCTCACTCCTGCAGTTCTTTACTGTTGCCCTGTGTATTGTTCCCTCTCAAATAATTCCTCATTCCTCTTTTCAGTGGCATCATTGAACCTGCTCCATCATCTGTTTGTCAGAGAGTACTCCTTATCACAGAGTACCACACACAAGATGCTGGCGGAACTCAGAGGTGAGGCAGTATCTACGTGAATAAGCTGTCAGCATTTCAGCCTGAGACCCTTCATCAGGACAAGATGCCCGAAATGTCAGCTGTGTAATTCCCTCCATACTTGCTGCCTGACCTGCTGAGTTCCTCCAGCATTCTGTGTGTGTTGCTCTAGATTTCCGGCATCTGCAGAACCTCTTGCGTTTATGATTTGCTGCTCCTTATCACATTAAAAAACCGTCTTCATTCTATTGACAAATAAAACAATGAAATTTGCTGGGGTTCCTATCAAGATTCAAGTTTATTTATCACATGCACATTGAAATATACAGTGAAATATATCATTTGTGTCTACAACCAACACACCCAAGAGTTTGCCCGCAAATGTCGCCATACATTCCAGCAACAACATATCATGCTCTCCATGCTTGACAGAACAATATAGAAGACAACAAGCAACAAATCAACATCTCTAAAACAAGCCCTACATCCCTATATCTCCACTAAACCACCTTCTGACACATTGCTCCAGTTCTACTGTTGAGGACAACCTCCTCAAAGCCTTCCCCACTGTTTACTTTCTGAAACCTTCATGGAGACATACTTCCAGGGGTATTTTGTAAGACTCTGCCGGCACTCCTCCCCTGGCTTTGGGTTAACTCCACTACCACCAGTAAAATGATTAATGAGTCAAGTCTGACGCCCAACTGTCTCAGACTGTGAATCTACTCTTTTGTCTCACTCCAGATCCCCGGTCCAGCTGGAAGTAGAGGTGATCGAGTAAGTAAAGCTACAGACCCTTCTTTTTATCTCTGACCTTTCCTAGCATTAGTTGTGTATCTCTCAGTCATTCTTGGAAGAGTACATTGCGAGCAGGGGTAGCACTGGGTGTACAAATGGGGAGCTGGGATTGGAGGGAGAGTTTGGGCTGCTTTATCATGGGTGGTTCAGTCTGTCTGTCACAGGCAGCTCTGCCTTTTGAGGGTAGAGCGAACCCTTCCATTGGCCAAGGTGTGTTCCCAAACCTGGCTCCTGAGTAGTGAAGCTTTACACAGTGCAGGCCCCTCCCACTAAGCCTGCGAAGTCTTCAACAACAGGGCAAGCCCCGCTCCCTAGCTTAGTAGCTACCTAAACCATTAAATAGTTGGACTCTTTACATCAGTTACCAACCTTCAAAACCTTACAAATTCGTTCTTTCATTTGTTATCTATCATGTCATATGACGTGACCATGATTGTTCTTGGCAAGATTTTCTGCAGAAGTGGTTTGCCATTGCCTTCTTCTGGGCAGTGTCTTTACAAGACGGGTGACCCCAGCCATTATCAATACTCTTCAGAGATTGTCTGCCTGGCATCAGTGGTCACATGACCAGGACTTGTGATGTGCACCGGCAAGGAAAGGAACAAAGAGTCAATGTTTTGGGCCGAGACACTCTATCATGGTATGCCTTTGGCATTCATGTTCCTGTAGTCCTCTATCTGCTCCTCACCACAAAGTGCTGCTTACAGCTACCTCTGTCATTCAGGCCTGGGAACAGAAGGCTTGTGAGTGACCTTGCCAACACAATTACAGGTGCCCAGCAGTAGAGTCAGCTGGGAACAAGTAGGGGAGGGGTTATTAAATGTAAAGCATGGATTTTGTGAAAACTCGATCTAAATAAAGACTGACAAACAAGCAATGTACAATTTGGCTTCTTTTGCACATTGGTGTGAGCCGGTCGTTATTTACATATAGTTTTCATAAATTCTGTTGTATGAAAATAGTGGAGAGTGGTGAATATGTGGAACCCACTGCCAGAGTGGTGATAGGGGCATTAGGGGCATTTAAGAAAGCCTTAGACAGACACATGAATAATAGAAAAATGGAGGGCTATGTCAGAGGAAAGGGTTGGATTGATTTTAGAGTAGTTTAAAAGTTTGGCACAACATTGTGGGCTGCAAGGCCTGTACTGTACTGTTCTACCTGTATTGTGTTTCTTTATTTTCCGGTAAATGATCACAAGAAAATGAATCTCAAGGTAGCATGTCATAACATACACAGTACGTACTTTGATAATAAATTAATTTTGACTTTGATTTTGGTGAGATTTCTGTAGAAAGTACACACTAGTTAAGCTTGTGAGGGTCCCCAAACCTGACTGCACTCGGTGCTGCCTTATCATTGTCTGCCCAACGCACTTACCTTTGTAATGGTTTCTTTCTCCTCTGCCCCCAGGGTGAACAAGGGCCCCCAGGAATTCAGGGGCAGAAAGGATCAACGGGACAGCCGGGAGACAAGGGCGAAAAGGTGAGGAGCCGCTGATTGGCTGAGTTTTGTGACTTCCACGCAAGTGCAGTTGGAGCGACCTCCCATTCCCATTTGACGTGTAGGTCCATGGCTTACTTTCCTGCCATAATGAGGTCATACTCGGGCTGGAGGAGCAAAACATCACATTTCATCTGGGTGGCCTCTAACCCAATGGCATGAACATTGATTTCTCCAACTTCTGGTCATTTCTTTTTTCCATTCCCAGTCTGACTTCCCTCTTATCCCTTCCCTTCTCCTCACCTGCCCATCACCTCCCTCTGATGTTCCTCCTCTTTCTCTTTCTCCCATGGTTACTCTCCTCTCCTATCAGATTCCTCCTTCTTCAGCCCTTTGCATCTTCCACCTATCACCTGCCCCTTCTTACCTCACCCCCTTCTCCCACACCCACCCACCTTCCCCCTCACCTGGTTCCACCTATCACTTGCCAGCTTGTACTCCTTCCTCTAACCCCACCTTCTTATTCTGGCTTCTTCCTCCTTCCTTTCCAGTCCCGATGAAGGGTCTCGGCCCGATACGTCGACGGTGAACTCCCCTCCGCAGAGGCAGTCTGACCTGCCGAATTCTTCCAGAATTTTCTGTGTGCTACCCTGGATGCTGCTCCCAGTTTGTTTCTCGTGTTCTGCGGATTGATAATTATCTTCACGCCGCATGATGTGAATCAGCCTTGTGTAGGCTCCTGTTTGTAAACTTCAGAGCCCAATTGCATCTGGAGACCCTTACTGAAAGAAATCAATAGTTTTGGGCCTTGCTCAGTTAGGTAACTCAGGCCTAGCTCAGTCAATATGGATGGGTAGGGCCAAAGGGCTTGTTCCCATGCTGTATGAGTCAATGCCACAAGGTGAACCACACACCCACCGATTTTAAGATCTGGCAACTTGCTCTGGTTAAGCCAGGCGGACTCCACCTCATCCAGTCCAGATGATTGTCGACTCATTAGGGATTCCACAATTCATGGCTGAATTATTTTAGCTGTTTGGTTTTTTATCTAATGGCTCCTTTATTCCTAATCACAATCCATTCCTGGAATGCTTCATAATATTTATCTTCTCTTTCAACAGGGTGAAACTGGGTTTGGCATCCCCGGACAACCAGGACCCAAAGGGGATCCAGGTGACAGAGTGAGTCTTAATCTTGAGCTTCCAGTCAAGATGGTGCCAAGCTGTGGTCTCCGCTGAGCTTGTGGCTCAGCCTTAGCTGTTTATTGAAGTTGGTGTTGTGAACAGAGGGGGGAAGTTCAAGGTCAGGTTAGGGCTTACAGACAGGGATGTGGAGGAGTTAAAGGTCAGGCCAGATTCTAGGCCAGATTCTAGGCCTCCACTCCAAGTGTGAAGGCCAGCGACGTGGAGATGTGACAAAGGACTAAGTTTTCTTGTGTTCTGTGCTGCTCTGCTGAACATTGTGAGCATGCTCGGTTGGTGCCGGAACGTGTGGGGCGACACTTGCGGGCTGACCCCAGCACATCCTTGGACTGCGTTGGTTGTTAATGCAAATAACACATCCACTGCATATTTTGATTTAAGTGCGATGCAGAAATTAATCTGCGTCTGAGCCTTCAGTATTCGCTCAACTACAAACATAACAGTGCACAGAAAGAGACCGTTCTTTCCGAGTCCACTCCCTCAGCTACTTCGCAATAACCTGGTGAAATTTTCACCAATTCCCGGTCAAAATTCTCAACTTCGATCCACCTGTCACCCACTGGCCCCTGGCCCCTGTCTCAGCACTTCTCCCTCTCCTCCTTATATCAGTTATCCTTCCTCTCCGCTCTCAGTCCTGATACAGGACTGGAACTTGAAACATCATTAGTTCCTCTCTCCCCTGCAGTTGCTGCTTGACCAGCTGACTTCCCCCCACATTTCACATTTCAAACTGAGACCCTTCATCAGAAGGGTTGTCAGGCTGCGGAATATCCATCTGATCTTAGTGATGGAACTCATCAAACAAACAATGACAGCAAAGGGTCTGAAATCACCTGAAATTGAACAGATAAATATGATCAAGGATGTTCAAGACCATAAGACGTAGGAGCAGAATTGAGCCATTTGGCCAATCACGTCTGCTTCACCATTTGATCATGGCTGATCCATTTCCCTCTCAAACCCCCATTTTCCTGCCTTTTCCCCGTAAACTTTCACACCCTGACTTATTAAGAATCTGTCAACCTCAGCCTTATGTAACAGCCAATTACTGTCACCAGTAGCAATGAATTCCACAGATTCATCACTCTTTCTGGCTAAAGATATTCTTCCTCATCTTCGTTCTAAATGGACGCCCCTCTATTCTGAGGTTGTGCCCATTGGTCCTAGACAGCCCCACTACAGGAAACATCCTCACTATTTGCTCAAAAGAAGAGTAAAACTCTTGCACAGATTACATAGTTTAAATGGCTTGTCTCCGATGAGATAACTCAGAATTTGGTTTAAGTTTATCACCGTAGATGGACTTTGTGGTTGGTGCTGGATCCTGAACATAAGATACAGGTACAAGCAAGTAGGAGAAGTGTGTCCAGTTCTGTGCACCAGAGTTTAGGAAGAAAGTGAGAGATGGTTCTAGGGATGAGGAATTTCAACTTCTGATTTAGATCAATTATTTTTGCTTCGGGGAACGTTGAGCGCATGTTTGATAAAGGTATGCAAGGCAAGAGTTGCTATGTACATTAGCAGATTGGCAAGGGAACACAGGTATAAAATTTAGGGCAAAGACACAAGGAAAAAGATTTTTTTTATTTGACATTAGTTGGGATCTAGAATTTCACTGTCTATAGGTCTGGTGGAAACAGAGCCTACTGTGAGTTCCCATAGGGAATTAAATGCCCGAGAGAGAATGATGTGGAAGGATAGACCATGGGGATGGGACTGATAGTTACACAAGTGGAGTGACATGCATTGGGCCAAATAACTGTTATTCTGCTGAAACATCTCTGTGATTCTGTGACTAACATGTCTGTGGTCTGCTCCCCTCTCCCTTTAGGGTAACATTGGACTCTCTGGTAGACCAGGAGAAAAGGTAAGCGATTATTGTGGCAATGGAAGCCCTGACTGTTTCCAAAGACTCTGCTTTTGAATGGTGGTTAATGGTGACTTGTTTTGCAGGGGGAGTCTGGATCACGGGGAGAGAAGGGAGAGCCTGGTAAAACAGGACCATCTGGAGGGATTGGAGCCCGGGGTAAAGAGGTGAGGGTTTTGTAAAGCTCACCACTGTAGATCACTTCAGCCAGTGGTGAACCATCTCCTTGAAGTGCTGGTGACATTCTTGTTAAGGAAAATACCTTTGGGAGATGACAATATTTTTCTAGTGTCAAGGTGCTTAGGATGTTGGTAGTTGGGGTAGGGATCTCCAGGGCTGGTGTTACCATCACCTTTTACCCTTGTCCTTCATACTGTCATAGAACACTACAGCACAGAAAACAAGCCCTTTTGGTCCATCTAGTCTGCACCAAACTATTAATCTGCCTGGTTCCATTGACTCTGTCTCTTGGACCAGAACTCTCAATGCCCCTATGTCCATTTCTCTTAAATGTTGAAATTTAACCTGTATCCATCACTTCTCCTGTTAGTTCATAACATACTTTCACTCCCCTCTGACTGAAGAAATCCCCCCTCAGGTTTTCCTTACATATTTAACCTTTCACCCCTAACCTATGACCTCCAGTTTTGGTCTCACCAAACTTCAGTGAAAAAAGCTTACTTGCATTTACTCTATCTATATCCCTCATAAAACTTCCATCAAATCTTCCCTCATTTTCTTACACTATAAGGAATAAAATCCTAACCTATTCAACCTTTATCTATAACTCAGATCCTCATGTTCCAGCAACATCCTTGTAAATTTTTTTCTGCACTCTTTCGATCTTATTGATATCTTTCCTGCAGGTAAGTGACTAGAACTGTATGCAATACCCCAAATTAGGCCTCACCAACATCTTATACAACTTAAATATAACATCCCAACTGCTGTACTCAATACTTCGATTTATGAAGGCCAATGTGCTCCCTTTTTGACCCAATCTACAGTACATGTGACACCACTTTCAAGGAACTATGGATCTGCACCCCTGGATCACTCAGACCTGCCACACTCCTCTGTGCCTTGCGTATGTCCTACCCTGGTTTGGGAGGTGCGGTCAGATTAGCGCTTTTCATAGATGGCAAAGAGCCGCACGAACTAAATAAATTTCCTTGGATGCTGCTCAAATTCTGGTAGAGCGATGAACTCCCATGGAATTGTTTTATGAAATTGAATGGTCCTTCCTGTACAGATATGCCTTGGTCATACGAATACTCCAAATGAGAATTGTTCGGATCTCCATACTTTGCAGTAAAATGTAGCAGATTTAAAGAGGATAGCCCAAGCCACAATGATCTGGGTTTTATTGTTCTGGTTCAGAGGTGTACTGAAAGGACGAGAGGACTGGGGGCTGAATGTTGGCCTGCTTACCCTACTGTTCTCTGTGCCATGTGGGTGCAGTGTTCACCCAGCCACAGTGATAAGTAGACAGGAATTGAACCAGGCTGAATTGGTTTAGTATCTCACCATGCCCATGTCCTTTCTAGCAGTCTGTGCTGACCGAGAGTGCAGATTGAATGGGTTCCACGGCTCACTTGTGTTTGTGTTTGTTTCCAGGGCGAAAAGGGAAGCAAAGGAGAGGACGGAAGACCGGTAATATCACTATTCAAACTACTGTCTCTGGAATTTTAAACTGTTCCTCTTCCTGACTCTAGTCATGAAATAACGAAGCAATTGTCTTGTCTACTCTTTACCAGGGAGACACAGGACCACCAGGGCGCACTGGAGAGAGAGGACTTCAGGTAACATCTCTACACCCTCTAATTGAGTGCACTTTACTTCATATAGTCACAGAGCACTACAGCGCAGAAGCAGCCCCATCTAGTCTGTGTCTAGTCCCATCGACCTGCATCTGGGCCACATACAGTCCTCTATACCCCTCCCATCCTAGTGCTCATCCAAATTTCTCCCAACTGTTGAAATCGAACCCACATCCACCCAGTTCCATTGGCAACTTGTTCCACACTCACACCACCCTCTGGGGGAAGAAGCTCCCCCACAAGTTCCCCTTAGATGTTTCACCTTTCACCCTATGACCTCTAGTTCAAGTCTCATCCATCCTCAGTGGAAAATCTTGCAAATGGCTAGAAAAAAATGAGTGAAAACAGAGAATATAAAACACTAAAATCCACAAGTCCTGGCAACATCCTTGTAAATTTTCTCTGCACTCTTTCAATCTTATTGACATCTTTCCTGTAGGTTGTTGACCAGAATTGCACAGAATACTCCAAGAAGGTTCACCAACATCAGAATCAGAATCAGAATCAGGTTTATTATCACCAGCACGTGACATGAAATTTGTTAACTTAGCAGCAGCAGTTCAATGTAATACATAATCTAGCAGAGAGAGAAAAATAATAAACAAACAAGTAAATCAATTACGTATATTGAGTAGATTTTAAGAAATGTGCAAAAACCAGAAATACTGTATATTTTTAAAAAAGTGAGGTAGTGTCCAAAGCTTCAATTTCCATTTAGGAATCGGATGGCAGAGGGGAAGAAGCTGTTCCTGAATTGCTGAGTGTGTGCCTTCAGGCTTCTGTACCTCCTACGTGATGGTAACAGTGAAAAATGGGCATGCCCTGGGTGCTGGAGATCCTTAATAATGGACGCTGCCTTTCTGAGACACCACTCCCTAAAGATGTCCTGGTTACTTGGTAGGCTAGTGTCCAAGATGGAGTTGACTAGATTTACAACCCTCTGCAGCTTCTTTCGGTCCTGTGCGGTAGCCCCTCCATACCAGACAGTGATGCAGCCTGTCAGAATGCTGTCAAATTCCATCTGCCATTTTCCAGCCGTTCTTTTTAGCTGATCTAGATCTTGCTGCAAGCTTTGATAGTCTTCCTCACTGTCCACTACACCCCCAATCTTGGTGTCATCCGCAAATTTGCTCATTCAGTGTACCACATATCATCCAGATCACTGATTTAGATGACAAACAACAAATGACCCAGCACCGATCCCTGTAGCTTACCACGAGTCACAGGCCTCCATTCAGAGAGGCAACCATCCACTGCCGTTCTCTGACTTCTCCCACAAAGCCAGTGTCAAATTCAGTTTACTACTGAATCCTGAATGCCAAGCGACTGAATCTTCTTGACCAGCCTCCTGTATGAGACTTTGTCAAAGCCCTTGCTAAAGTCCATGTAAACAAAGAAGAGTTTTCTCAGGTAGGCTATCTTTGCAAACAGTGCAAAGGAGATTTACAAGTTTTCAGGGCTTGTACTGAGTTATAAAAAGAAATTGAACAGGTTGGAACTTTTGGCATTGGAGCATAGGAAATGAGGAGTGAGGTATAGAGGTGTATAAAAACATTCAGGGCAAAGATAGGGTGAATGCAGACTGTCTCTTACCCAGGACTGGGGAATCAAGAACTAGAGGGCACAGGTTTAATAGGAACCTAAGGAGCAGCGTTTTCACCCGGGGGTGGTCAGTGTATGGAACAAGCTGCCAGAAGAAGGGCTGTGGCGGGTACATTGACAATATTTAATATATAGTTGGACAGACACATGGATAGGGGAAAGCTGTCATAGTCAGGGGTGGTAGTGGGGATAAGCTCCCACTACTTATTAAATACTCCCAATGGTGTGAAACTCAAATAGCCTCTGACAACCAAGTCCTGCTTCTGCCTTTCACGTGTGGCTGAGCAAGTAAGCCCAGCAGAACCGTTTCCACTGACAGGAGAAGGGGCAAAGTCGGGTTACCGGCACCTTAAACACTTCAGGGAGATGGGGCTCATCAGCCGTGGTTGGCGGCACATCTAGGAGAAGGAAAACTCCGATCTCAAACCTCCGCTGCCTTGTGACTATACCCACTCATAGGGAAGGCTTCGGGAGTAAGCCCTGAGGGGAACAATCCAGAGCTGGAGTCTACATTGAGTTCAACGCTGACTGGCAACTCCTGGGATGCAGCTGGTGCCAAACTGTATCGGTCTCTGCCATTCCTTTAAGTTAATCCGATCTGTGGCGAAGGGGAGCCTGCTGCATGGGCAACAGCTTGCTCTCCATATTGCACTGCCCTGGCTTGCATATCTAGACAACTAGGACACTACATCAATGATAGACCCTGACCGACAGAAGCCAAATAAAGAGATATGGGCCAAGTGCAGCCAGATGGGACTAGATTAGAATGGAATCTTGGCTGACACGGAAGAGTTGGGTCGAAGGGCCTGTTTCCACGGTTATGTCTCGTATGTATCATTTGTTACTTCCTAGCGTCATTATAGTTTTAATATCACACTATAAAACTGAAAACAAAATCATTTTCCTGATTTCTGAAGGTTCCTGATTGTAAGTAAGGCCAACTCTTTAGGAATTTTAAAAATGATTCAGCAGTTCACATGTGAGGTTGTTTGAAAATGTATTTAAAGTGGAGATCGGTCTTGATTAGTCAGGACATCAAAGGTTAGGGGGAGAAGGCAGCAGAACGGGGTTGAAAGGGATAACAAATCAGACATAATTGCATGGTGGAGCAGATTCGATTGGCTAAGTGACTTAATTCTGCTCCTTTGTCTTATGGTCTAAAATGTTCTTCTGGTTTTTAGGGTTTCTCAGGAATTAATGGCCGGCCAGGAGAGAAGGGAAGTACCGGCGAGCCGGGAGAACCTGGGAGAAATGTGAGTTGTGTCAACCTGACTCTGAGCTTACTCTTGGATCCCTCTGCTCTCCCGCCTGGTTCACTGCAAATACGCCATTCCTTCAGCGCGTTCACGTCACCGACCTTGTTCTTCTTTTATTGTGCTTTAGGGAGTTAGAGGCCCCGTGGGCCCGAAAGGAGACCAGGGCGAAAAGGTAAGCATATTCTGGGTATTAAAATAGAGGATATTGGAGAAGTACAATTATAGTCACAGTCATAGTCATACTTTATTGATCCCGGGGGAAATTGGTTTTCGTTACAGTTGCACCATAAGTAATAAATAGTAATAAAACCATTAGTAGTTAAATAGTAATATGCAAATTTGCCAGTAAATTATGAAATAAGTCCAGGACCAGCCTATTGGCTCAGGGTGTCTGACCCTCCAAGGGAGGAGTTGTAAAGTTTGATGGCCACAGGCAGGAATGACTTCCTATGATGCTCTGTGCTGCATCTCAGTGGAATGAGTCTCTGGCTGAATGTACTCCTGTGCCCAACCAGTACATTATGTAGTGGATGGGAGACATTGTCCAAGATGGCATGCAACTTAGACAGCATCCTCTTTTCAGACACCACCGTCAGAGAGTCCAGTTCCATCCCCACAACATCACTGGCCTTACGAATGAGTTTGTTGATTCTGTTGGTGTCTGCTACCCTCAGCCTGCCGCCCCAGCACACAACAGCAAACATGATAGCACTGGCCACCACAGACTCGTAGAACATCCTCAGCATCGTCTGGCAGATGTTAAAGGACCTCAGTCTCCTCAGGAAATAGAGACGGCTCTGACCCTTCTTGTAGACAGCCTCAGTGTTCTTTGACCAGTCCAGTTTATTGTCAATTCGTATCCCCAGGTATTTGTAATCCTCCACCATGTCCACACTAACCCCCTGGATGGAAACAGGGGTCACCGGTACCTTAGCTCTCCTCAGGTCTACCATCAGCTCCTTAGTCTTAACTACAGAGAAACTGCTGAGGGAACTGATGGATATCTGAAAGCAAACCCGTGAAATTCCCGCTGTGACCTCAGAATCAGTTATTATCCCCTGACATACAGGTATTTTGTGGAATTTGTTGCTTTGTGGCAGTAGCACAGTACAATACATAAAAAATACGATAAATTCCAATAAGAAATATAAATAAATAGTGCAAAACAAGAGCAAAATAGTGAAGTAGTGCTCATGGGTTCATGGACCATTCATAAATCTGATAGTGGAGGGGAAGAATCTGTTTTTAAAACATTGAGCATGTGTCTTCAGGTTTCTGGACCTCCTCCCTGATGGTAGCAGTGAGAAGAGTGTGTCCTGGGTGGTGGGGGTCCTTAATGATGGATGCCAGTCCCTGAGGTATCAGCATTTGAAGATGTCCTTGAGAGTTGGGAGGCTGGAGCCCATTGTGGACCTAGATGAGTTTGCAACCCTCTGCAGCTTATTCCAAGACGGTGCATTGCCCCTCCGTACCAGATGGTCTTGCAACCAGCCAGAATACTCTCTATGGTACATCTATAAAAATTTGCTAGAATTTTTGATCACTTATCAAATCTCCTTAGACTTCTAATGAAGTGTAGCTATTGACATGCCTTCCAGGATAGATCTTCAGAGATGTTGATGCCCAGGAATTGAAATTGGTCGCTCTTTCCACTGTGGAATCCTCGATGAGGACTGGTCAATGGTCCCTCAAATTACCCTTCCTGAAGCCCATAATCAATTCCTTGGTCTTACTGACAATGAGTGCAAGGTTACTGAACCAAATGATCTCACTTCTCTACATCTCCTCATCACCATCTGAATTTACCAATATCAGTTGTGTCATCAGTGAATTTACAGATGGTGTTTGAGCTGTGCCTAGCCACACAGTCATGAGTTTGGAAAGAGTCGAACAATGGCCTAAGCGTGCATCCTAGAGTTGCACCTGTGTTGACTATCAATGAGGAGAAGATGTTACCTGTGGCATTGGACAGACGGCATTTGGAGGATTAGAGTATAAAGCAAGGACGTATTGCTGAGGCTTTATCAGACTTTGGTCAGACCATACTTGGAGTAAAGTATTAATTTAAACCTTTCTTTCTTAATCCAGGGATCAAAGGGATCTCCAGGCCTTCCAGGACCTCCAGGAAAGATGGTAAATAAACAAGTTCCAATGCGAAAAGCCTATTAATTATTGTTGTGCCTTTGTGTTGAATTTGAGTTGACCTACTTGACTTCTAAGCTGTTGGCCTGTTGGATATTCTATAATCATCAAAGGGTTGTCATCTTAGTGGAGTGGGTGACTTGGGTTAGGGTCAGTTCAAGAACTCCCATCAGCTAGGGGATTGATATACAGGGTTAGTGACTCTGAGGATATACCCTCATCGGGAATGAGGTAGTAGTGATCATAGTGGTAAGGATCA
This sequence comes from Mobula birostris, assembly GCF_030028105.1. Classification (NCBI taxonomy): domain Eukaryota; kingdom Metazoa; phylum Chordata; class Chondrichthyes; order Myliobatiformes; family Myliobatidae; genus Mobula; species Mobula birostris. The sequence goes on along the minus strand of NC_092385.1, from coordinate 8,481,938 downwards.
GGCACATGAAAGGGGCTGAGAGAGGATGTTGGGCATGAAGCAGGCTGAGCCCTGGGGAACGAGGAAAGGGGAGGGGAAGGGATAAATAATAAGACCAGGGTCTTGATGTGGAGGGGTGTGCGTGTGGGTTGTCATAGACATGTGTTGGATTATTTTTCAAAGACATATCAGTGTGAAGGCTGTTGTTGCTTAGCTTGAATAAGGGCATTAAACCGTGGGGTGGACAAAGCAACACACATGCCATTTTGGACCCTATCACAGGGATGCCCGATAGTTGGCCAGCTACGTCGCATGAGCATCTGCAGACAGGAAGACTGCGATCACGTTCGATCTAATAATTACCATAATCCTGAGGTAGCGAAGAGTGTGCTGCAAATGATATTTTGAGATATTTGTAACAACTGTACTGTGATATGAAAATATCTGTGATTTCTATTGGTGACAAAGTCACGGGGACCGCTAATATTACTGTGGTTTGTTGCCTACGTTCATCATTGACGGAAATGCTAAATTTCATTTAGGGGTTAGTGAAAATAAAGATGGAAATCTTTTTCCCCCCCAAGTTCATGGACCCCTGGAATGTATCCACAGACCCCCGAGGACCCAGGTTAAGAACCCGTGCCCTAATGTACCTGCATCTACCACCATCCCTGGCAGGGTCCTCCACCCACCCACTGCTCTCCGTTGGAAAAAAAACTGCCTCTGACATCCACCTCCTATACTATTCTCCAATCACCTTAAAATGATGCCCTCTTGTATTAACCATTTCCATCCCGTGGAAAAGTTTCTGGGTATCCAGGTGATCTGTGCCTCTTATCACCTATCAAGTCTCTTCTCATCCTCCTTCAATCCAACGAAAAATTCCCTGGCTCACTCAAACGGTCCTGATAAGACATGTTGTCTAGTCCAGACAGCACCTTGGTAAATCTCCTCTGCAGGTTCTAGTGTAGGTGAACCTTCAGCCACTGACCCTGTCAAGCAATCTTTGAATCTAGTGAGAAGGAAGTCATGAAACTTTGCAGTCACTTTTAGGATTCTGGTCATGAGAATGTGGCTGGACTTGGCTGACACTGAACTCTTCATCTCCTCTTGTGCAGGTCGACAATGGTGAAGGGGTGCCGGGTATTAAAGGACAGAAGGTAATGTTCGCTGTTATCACTTGAACTTTCATATCCCCCATGAGGCACCAGTCCTGGGTTTTGGATTGTTATATATTGCAGCTACATTAGGTTATTCAAGAAAAATCTTGTACTAATCTTTGTCTCACAGCTGGATTCGAGCATTTGTTGACACTTGTCTCATCGTTGCGATTCGCATGTTCTCAGGAACTCCTATCTGAAGCTGCCAAACTGTATTTTATTGTACCTCTAGATTATTAATTGATGTTAGCCCTCATTTGGTTCACAAATGCCTTTTTAGGGCGGTAACCTGCCATCTTTATAGTGTCCCATAACTCAGTTCAAAGCTGAGTTAATCAACTGAGATCATGGGATTCATTATTAGAAACATAGAGTGCAGAAGTGGGGTGGTACGGTAGCGTAGTGGTTAGCACAACGCTTTATAGTACAGGCGACTCAGGTTCAATTTACGCCACTACCTTTAAGGAGTTTGTACTTTCTCCCCGTAACGACATGGGTTTCCTCCGGGTGCCCTGATTTCCTCCCACAGTCCAAAGACATACTGGTTAGTAGCTTAATTGATCATTGTAAATTATCCTGTGGTTAGGATAGGATTAAATTGGGGTATTGCTGGGCAACATGGGTCGACAGGCCAGGATTCCTATTCCGCACTGTATGACAATAAATATATAAATAAATAGACAAATAAATAGATATACAAACATACAAACAAATAACAGGGAGGCTCTATGGAATCTGATCGAGGCAGTAGTTAGCCCACAGTGGAATACTGAGTCTAATTGTGGTCCCTTCACTTTAAGTTGGGTGTGAGGATCTACTGTGCCTGAAGAATAGGTTTACTCCAGTTGTTCTAGAGATGAGAGATTCAGGCTATGAGGTTAAACTGGAGAATTTGGGGTTCTTGTCTTTGAAGCAAAGATGTTTGAGAGGAGGTTTGCCGGTGCAAGAAACTGAGTGGCTGAAATGGAAGAAACCTTTACCCATTAACAGATAGCTCAAAGGTCAGGAAATTTTGGAATCTTACCAAAAGATGTAAGTGTGATGTGAGAGAAGAAATTAAAGAAACTAATTATGATGGGTAAACCGCTTCCTGCAGGGGAGGTGGAAACAGATCTACAGTAGAGTATAGAAGAGTGCAGCACAGGAAGAGATCCTTCAGCTCATGACATCAATGCCAAAAAGGTGATGTGACATTAAACTAATCACTTCTGACGCACTCTGTGTAAAAAAACAACCTTGCCCCACACTTCCCAGAGAGTGGTGAATCTGTGGAATTCTCTGCCACAGGAAACAGTTGAGGCCAGTTCATTGGCTATATTTAAGAGGGAGTTAGATATGGCCCTTGTGGCTAAAGGGATCAGGGGGTATGGAGGGAAGGCTGGTACAGGGTTCTGAGTTGGACGATCAGCCATGATCATACTGAATGGCGGTGCAGGCTCGAAGGGCCGAATGGCCTATTCCTGCACCTATTTTCTATGTTTCTATGTTTTCCCCTTTAAACTTTTCCCTCTCTCACCTTAAGACTAGGCCTTCAAGTATTCTACATTTTTAATTCTATGAACATCTATCAGGTCAGCTTGTTTGTCAGGTTGCTCGCTGAGCCTGGAGGTTAGATCGCAAATGTTTCGTCACCAGCCAAGGTGACATCATCAGTGCGTAATTGAGTGTCGTTTCTGCTGAGTGCTTGTGTTTATATTGGTGCCACCCCTTGTTCCGACTCCACTGCATCCTCAGGGCTGAGGGGTGAGCTGCGGACACCCGAGGAACTAACGCTCACAACGACCGATGACCAGGGTGACAGAGACAGCGGAGATCATGCAGCTATCCGGCTGGTTGGGACCCAGTGGAGCCTAGTGGCCAGCGCGATGGCCAACCAATCAGAACAACGAGTCGGACCAATATAAACGCGTGGACTCAACATTCAACTCAGAAACAACACTCAATTCCACACTGATAACGTCACTTGACTGGTAACTAAATGTTTGTGACCCAGCCTCCAGGCTCGGTGAACAACTCTAATCCTAACAAGTAGCCAACCCGAGCTACCTCTCTTTCATTTCATCCATCAGGTCTCTCCTTAGCCTCCACCATGTTAGCATAAATAAATAAGAAAGCTTAACTAAAGTAAGCATAGCTTAGCAAGCAGAGCTAAAATCGGTCCTAGAATCCATTCTCTGAAATTACCACAACGGAAGGCTATATTTTTTGCTCAGTATTTGTATATATATGATACATTTTGTTATTTGCTCTCTGAGATTATATAATAAGCCCATAAGACACAGGAGCAGAATTAGGCTATTTGGCCCATCTGCTCTACCATTTAATCGTGGCTGATTTATTTTCCCTCTCAAACACATTCTCCTGCCTTCTCCGTCGTTTTGAGGAACAAAGGAATGTCCTTGAAAAGAATTATCTCTTTATGTCAATACCTGATCATAACCTTGATCTTTTGAAAACAATACTTACCATGTGCAACTTTGTTGCTGAGTTTCCTACATCACATGAACGAGTACATCTCAGAAATGAAGCCTTTGGTTATCAATTGCTTTGGCACATAGTGAATGAGAAACCAAAGGCAAGTCTTTCTTTCAAAGGTTCTAGGCCAGCTGAGATGGACTGAAGATAGTTGGTGACAAAATTCAACTTCCAGTTAGTTGTTGGGTTTATTTTCCAGGGAGACCCTGGCAAACCTGGTGAAGCTGGATCAAGAGGACTTCGAGGAGAACCTGGTATCCCAGGCCCAACTGGTGGTCGCGTAAGTTTGAAGCTTAATCTCTTCCCAATGTACGGTAACATCAACAAATCTTTGTTACTTGATTGACCAGGTATAGAATTCCACATATTTCACCGCCAAACATGATTTGGGCATTAAACATGTTATTGTTCCTCAATGAACTCAACCCCAATTTCAATGGACAAAATTTAATTGACCTTTCAACTTTTTGTCTCATTCTGGGTAGAAATGAGTTTATGTCAATCGTTCTTAGATATTTGGAGAACATCTCACTCTAATCTTAGAACACAGAACACTGCAGCACACTACAGACTCTTTGAACAGCGATGTTTTAACCTACTCCAAGAGCAGTAGGTTCCCTCCCAGCATCCTTGATTGATGTTAAAACGTTTTATTTTAGAAAAAAAGTTGGGAAAAATGAATTTAGATGTCTGTGATGTTCATTGAGATTCTGGAGTACAGTACCTGGAAGGTTGGTATTGGAAAGTCTTGGAGGGATAGCTAATTGTTGGGTGCTTGTTTGTCGAACACTTCCTATTGTGGCAGTACATTAATGTCATCTTATTATTGCGACAGGGTTTGGAAGGTCAACGGGGACTCCCAGGACCACAGGTAAATTCCTTACTCTATACTCATACAGCATGCATCCATTCTCTGCTACGTATCAGTTTACAATTCAACATCAGGACCACATAGTTACTCAGTGCTTTGAAGTATTGGCATGTTGTGGATAACCAGCAAGGTACAATGAGTGAATGGGAGTGTTTGATGACCTTCTTTCCACTGATTGTCTCCTGGCCTCGCTGGTTCTGTGGGCTGTGTTTGCGTGAAGGTGATGGGGTGAATATTGCTGCTATTTGGATTGTCTCAGCTGGCAGCTTCTACTGTGTTGTGATTGCTAAATTCAAGGCTGTAGAAAACTTAGTATTGCTGTTGGTTTATTACTGTCACATGTACCAAGATATGGTGTAAAGCTTGTGTTGCATGCTGTTCATACAGATCAAATCACTAAATAGTGCATTCAGCTAGAATAACAATGCAGAATGAAGTGTAAAAGTTACAGAAAAAGTGCATTGTAGGCAAACGATAAAATCCAAGATCATAACAAGGTAGACCGAGGCCAAGAGTCATCATCAATAGCCTGTCTTGGTCCATTTACATACATGCCATAGCCAGGAAAGCTCACGAATGCCTCTATTTCCTCAGAAGGTGAAAGAAATCTGGTAAGTTACCACCAAACATTGCAGGTCACATTTCAGGTCTGTACATTAGACAGTGAAATGGTTTGAGATTACAGTGATCATTGTTTAAATTTTAATTGTCCTTATCTTTATCCTTAATTAACCTTAGTAATTTTATTTATTTCTAATAAACATAGAATTGTGAATAAATGTTTAAAATGTATGAGTGTTGGAATAGAGCAAAGGGATAGCACAATAACACGAGAGGTTCTGCAGATGCCGGAAATCTCTCCACGTGGCACAGCCTCAGAATAGAAAGATGTCCTTTAAAGCAGAGATGAGGAGGAACTTCTTCAGCCAGTGGTCGGTGGATCTGTGGAATTCATTGCCATAGATGGCTGAGGAGGCCAAGTCATGGGTATATTTAAAGCCAAGGTTTATAGGTTCTTGTGTAATGCTCAGCTATATCGGCTTGTATTTATCTAGGGGAAACCCCGTCCGCCGCCCAACCTTGTCTCCCGGTTGCATCGGTCGCTGTACAATGCCACCTGATTCGGCCTCAAACATCAATCGCACAATGTACATTTTACAGATTACACTTTATAAATCTTACTAGGACTATGAGATTAATGGAGATACAATATAAAAGAAAAAGAAAAAGGCGCCAGACTTATGAAAGTTCAATTTCTTCGTGCACACAGTTGGAGCTCAAATACCCGGGACCGTCTTTCTTCAACCTGCGATCCACTCCGACCCCCTCGACTCACAGCTCGTGACCACCCAAAGTGATCAACCAGAGCGCTCCCAGCAAGTCCATCTTAGCCCCGGTCTCTCCTCCCAAAAGCCCGCTAAAAACACCATTTCGCAGCCATATGAGACAGCATATCACCTCAAAGAAGAATAACATGGGCATCCATTGGTTCATTCGCTCTCTTATCAATAAGATAATCCAAACAAGCTGCAGCGAGAGAGCCTTCTCAGCATTTAACATAACAAAGAAGCTATTTTGATTAACATACGCAGTAACATAAAAGAGAAAACCCCTTACACTTGTTTAGAAAAAGACATCAAAGGTTACGGGCAGGAGGCAGGACAATGGGTTTGAGAGGGATAATGGGATTGAAATGGAATGGTGGAACAGAGGCAATGGGCCAAAATGTCTAATTCTGCTCCTATGTTTTATGGTTCTTATGGGATTGGGGTGAGAAGAGGTTACTGAGGAAGACCATTTTGATGATAAAAGTGAAGTATGTGAATGAATCACAGTGTCACAGCATGGAAAGAGACTATGTAGGTTACTGAGTCCGTACAAGCTTTGTATGAGTGTAATGAATCAACATCCCCACCCTCCACCAACAGTCTTACAAATAGTTTCCTTTCAAATATTTATCCAGCTCCCTTCAGAACAGTACAGTTAAATCTGCCCTCACTACATCCCCCAGAAACAGATTCCAGTCATCACTCACTCGTCACACAAAAATAAATCTTGTACACAAGCACAAAAGATTCAGGCTTGAGGTACGTTTAAGGTTCAACTTCGATCTTTACATTTGCAAAGTTGATTTTTCTAATGTTTTACTTTCCTTTAGGGAGATCAAGGTCCAAGAGGATTCCCAGGAGATAAGGTGAAGTTCTTCCTAAGTTGCGGTAACACTGACTAATATCTTCCTTTCTTGAAGCTGTAAAAACAAGAGATTCCCAAACACAAGAGATTCTGCAGGTGCTGGAAATCCGGAGAAATTCACACAAAATGCTGGAAGAACTCAGCAGGTCAGGCGGCATCTATGGAAAGTAATAAAGGAGCTCTGATGAAAGGTCTCAGCCTGAAACATCAACTCTATTCCTCTCTCTAGATGCTGTTTCCTACCCCCAGTTTATGGTTACCAGAGTCACAGCAGGCAGAAGAGATTCTGCAGACACTGGAAGTCTTGAGCAACAATCAAAATGCTGGAGGGACTCAGCAAGTCAGGAAACATTTACGGAGGGAATTAATACGTCTACATTTTGAGCTAAAGGAGGGGGCTACTTCTGACTTCTGTCCCGTTTCCAGTCCTGAAGAAGGGTCTCGGCTTGAAACGTTTACTCTTTATTCCCCTCCACACATGCCTGACCTGCTCAGTTCCCCCAGAAACTGGTGTGAGTCATAGAAGTAGAATGAAGTCTTGCCGGTCTGATTCCTGGAATCATGGAACAACTGCGTGAGGGAAGATTAGGTCCACTCAGACTTTATTCACTTGAGTTTAGAAGACGGAAGAATATAGTGCAGCAAACTGGGAAGTCCAGAACGAGGGGTCACAGTTTAAGGATAAAGGGGAAGCCTTTCAGGACCGAGATGAGGAAAAACTTCTTCACACAGAGAGTGGTGAATCTGTGGAATTCTCTGCCACAGGAAACAGTTGAGGCCAGTTCATTGGCTATATTTAAGAGGGAGTTAGATATGGCCCTTGTGGCTAAAGGGATCGGGGGTATGGAGGGAAGGCTGGTACAGGGTTCTGAGTTGGATGATCAGCCATGATCATACTGAATGTCGGTGCGGGCTCGAAGGGTCGAAAGGCCTACTCCTGCACCTATCTTCTATGTTTCTATGTTTCAAGCACTGGTCAGGCCTTTCAGCCCACAGCATCTATTCCGACCATGGTGGTTGCCTGCCATGTCTGACGATGACAGGAAACCCATGCAGGGAAGCTTTTAGAGTGGGAAAGCTGTTGCACTGAGGCAGATCCAGTCTCTCAAATCGGATGTCCAGGTCCAGTGGTACCAACAAGCGTCACAAACTGGGGCCTTCCATTGTGGCAATGAATGACCATGATGTCTTCTCTGCCTTGTCATGCCCTTCGCTCTCCATGGAGCACAGTAGTACCACCCTACTGGCGTTTAGATCTCACTGTAGATGTCATCCATCCAGTGTGAGGGAGCTGACTTCACATGCTATGGCAGGGATGTCCATATCTCAGCGGAGTATGAGGCCTGCTGGCTACTCTCACCTATATTAGCCCATCTGGGTGTGGTCACTATCACATGGAAACAGCTACTTGGGGCCACAACGAGAGCTGAGTGTTCGGTGGGGACGAAAGGTGTGCAAGCTGCCCCAGAATGGACATGACAAGCCCCTTCACCAGAAGATCTAGCACACCTGACCACCCCATGCACGCCTGCTGACAATGAGGCCATTTTAAACTGCACACCTGTCAGCATATGGTCTGTATCTCAGTGTTCCCATGCTGATTGTTGTATTTGTGTAAATGCCTCTTAAAGGTTGGTATTGTAATGAAAAGAGGACTCCGTCGGTCCTGGTCGACCATGGAAGTTGTGCCCTCGCTGTCTAGATACCAGGGCAGCACAATATGGAGAGCGAGCTGTTGCCCGTGTAGCAAGCTCCCCCTCTCCACACATCTGCTGAACCCAAAGGAACGGCAGAGACCCATACAGTTTGGCACAGGCAGCATCACAGAGGTAACCAGTCAGTGTTGAACTCAATGTAGCTCTGCCTTAGGGACTCCAGCTCCTTGGGCTTTACTCCTGAAGCCTTCCCATGAGTATGTTAATTGGTCATTGTAATTTGTTCTTTCGTTAGGTCAGTGTTAAATAGGTGGGTTCATTAGGCCCCAAGGGCCTGTTCCACACTGTATCATAGAGACATAGAAACATAGAAAACCTACAGCACAATACAGGCCCTTCGGCCCACAATGCTGTGCCAAACATGTACTTGCTTTAGAAATTACCCAGGCTTACACATAGCCCTCTGTTTTTCTGAGCTCCATGTACCTATCCAGATCTCATAAAAGATCCTATCGTATCCGCCTCCACCACCGCCTCCGGCAGCCCATTCCACACACTCACCACTCTCTGCGTAAAATACTTAGCCCTGACATCTCCTCTGTACCTACTCCCCAGCACCTTAAAACTGTGCCCTCTCGTGCTAGCCATTTCAGCCCTGGGAACAAACCTCTGACTATCCACACGATCAATGCCTCTCATTATCTTATACACGAAATACATAAATAAATTGTATCACTAAATACAGAAATAAATTGTCATGGTAGAGTTTCATCCCATGAACAAGTGAAGCAGTGACATCTGCACATTGAACTCTGCTCCTAATCTGAGGTGGGAGTGGAGCAGAAATAGAGGAGAGCAGTTCAACGTGCTTAGTGCGTTCTACAGAGAATTCATTTCCATCCAAATCTGTCTTTAATTCCTGTCATATTATTTACTGAAATTTTCAGTCTATATTGTTTCCTTACAAAAATAATGACACGAATTTAACCCTGGTCCTTGCTCTTGGAACGCAGGGAGAAAGAGGACCACCTGGACAGGATGGCAGGAATGGGATTGATGGGAAGAATGGTCTCCCAGGGTCTCCTGGGCTGAGGGTGAGTGTGACACGTGTCCTAAGTTTCCAGTGGGACAGAGTTACAGATCCTGCTGTTTGTAAGTGACCAGAAGGGAAGATGGATAGTAAAGCCAGTAGAGTGGCACGTCCACGTAGCGATTAGCGGAACGGTTCACAGCGCCCGCTGTAAGATTGGCGTTCAACTCCTGCCGCCACCTGTAAAGAGTTTCTACATCCTCTCCATGATCGTATGGATCTCCTTCGGGTGTTCCACTTCCCTCCCACATCCCAGAGACATACAGAACTGTGCAAAAGCCTTAGGCACACATATACATAGCTAGCGTGCCTAAGGCTTTCGCACAGGACTGTAGCAATTTTATGTATTACACTGTACTGCTGCCACATAAAAAAACAAATTTCATGACATATGTGAGCGATGATAAACCTGATTCTGATATGGGTCTCTATTGTGGACTGTGAGTGGGAAGGAGGGCAGAGAGAGGCTGGGAAAAGGGGAAGGGAGAGGGGAGGGATTGGGAAGCACCAGAGAGACATCCTGTAATTATCAATAAACCAATTGTTTGGAATCATCTTGCCTGGTGTCTCGAGGATGTGGGTGCACTTCACCCTCGCCGTTGGCACCATCCTTTGTTCCCACCAGATTTACAAACTCACTCTCTTGCTCCATATTGATAAATATAGTACTGTGCAAAAATTTTAGTCATCCTAGCTACAGTATATATATTTACCTAAGACTTTAGGACAGTACTGTATGGGTAAGAGTGAGTGAGATGTGGGCATGCTATTATTGGCACCAGAAATGTGAAGCTTGAGGGCTACCCTCTGCACATTCCTGGCACAAGTGGTGTATTTCGGTGTATGTTTTGATGTTCATGCAACAAATAAAGCAGATGGTTCTCTTTTCCATTCAGCGGTGGTGATTAGAGAGCATTTGTTAACATCGGTCTGGTGACTTTGTTGATATGTTCATTTCACTTCCTCTACAGGGTGACCAGGGCAAACAAGGGGAACCTGGCAGAGATGTAAGTAACAAGACTGAAGACGAATGCTCCAACCCATGGTTCTACGAACTTCATTCATGAATCCCTTTACCTCCTCCAACTCTATAACCTTATGGGAACTCCAAAACTTGAGTCTTACTTGCTGAACCTCTCAACTGCTATTGTCGGTTATTGCTCCACTGCCTATACCCTAACTCTGAAATTCCCTCCTCATCTAAGGTATTCCTTAAAACCTGCATCTTAAACTGGATTTTTAAGTCAGCTACCCTAATGCTGCCTTTAATTGGTATTAATCTGAAGTCAGTCTAGTCAAAGACTTTGGAAAGGTCACCTATATTAATAGCACTACATAAATCCTTGTTGCAACGTTTATTTTTCTGACAAATCTTCAGAAATATTTAATTGGTTGTAAAGGATTTTTCAGAAAACTGGGGCTGTCAAAATAAATTGCCACACTGCCAAAATAAATTCTTTAATCAGTAAAGTACAACTTAAATAAGTGATTTGCAGGATAGATTAGGAGTTGGTTATTAAAATCTGCTGGAATGGTGATTTTAAAAGAGCCAATTAAACATACACTCAGTGGTCACTTTATTAGGCCCACCTGTACACTTGCTCGTTAATGCAAATATCCTATCAACCAATCGTGTGTCAGCAACTCAATGCATAAAAGCATGCAGACATGGACAGAAGGCTCGGTTGTTGTTCAGACCAAACATCAGAATGGGGAAGAAATGCAATCTAAGTGACTCTGACCATGCAATGATGTTGGTGCCAAATGGGGTGGTTTGAGTATCTTTGAAATTGCTGATGATCTGGGGTTTTCATACACATCCAGTCTCGAGAATTTACAGAGAATAGAGTGAAAAACAAAAAAAAAATCCAGTCAGCGGCAGTTCTGTGGGAAAAAAACTCCTTGCTAATCAGAAAGTTCAGAGGTGAATGACCAGACTGGTTCAGGCTGACAGGAAGGTGACAGTAACCACACGTTACAACAGTGGTGTGCAGAAGGGCATCTCTGAAAACATATTGAACCTTGAACAGGATGGGCTATAGCAGCAGAAGACCACATCGGGTTCTGCTCATGTACCTAATAAAGTGAGCAGTAGTATGTGGAATTAAATGGGAGACAGTTGTAGTACTTGGTTAAAGAAACTTCTTATCCAGTGTATTTAAATAAAGTTTTGTAAAAATAGAAAAAATTAGACCTTGGCATCATTCAGCGGTGGGGGAGAAATGTGCGCAATCTGGATTTAAAATGTCTTTTGAAACAGTTATTGATCAGGTCATGTATCTGCCAAGTTGTACCAATTTTGTGACTAATTTTACAAATGTCTTATTTATTCTTAATGAAGTTTATATACTGTGGATTCAGGTTGATAGGCCATTGGTTAACGGGGCAGCTGCTTATTTGGGACAGCCCTTAAAGAAGAAAACTTAATCAAGAAAATAGCCAGGATTCCCTTTGTTCATTTGGGACATTATGCTGCTTAATTGGGGCAGGAGACTGTTGCCAAGCAGTTTCTAACTAGTGTCAGTCGCCTTGTACTTATGCAGCCATTGGACACTACATCATGCTTAGAGCAAATAGTTTTTAAGTAGCGTCAGTTGCGTATGTTTGTGTTCAAAATTCAGTGATTTTTTTTGTCACTGATAGTTGGCATGGAATAAGCAGAAAGACAATTCAGAACCGTTTCGCTCACTGCGGTTTCAAGCATTCAGGCTTGGTGATGCCAGAAACAGCCTGGAGTGAAAATAAAACAGTTTCACTGCCTCAACAAATTAGGAATTATGAAGAATTTGAAAGTATTGACAATTACCTTCAATGTTACAATGAAAATGAAGATTTGGAGGATGCAAATATTGAAAGCATTGTATGAAGGTAGTCCATTATCTGCACAAGATGTCTGGATCGATTCTGTTCGTTCACAGTCAATCAAAAGAACTCGGCAGTGAATTCCTTTTCAATGACTATTAGGAACTTATACACAATTTGATAGTACTATAGTAGTATTGATCATGTTCTATTTGTTCTGTATTTCATTTAAATAGATAATTTGTTACTCAGTTTGTCTTTTATATACTTTTTAACTATTTCCATGAAACTTTGTCTAATTTGATCAGCTGCTTAATTGGACCAAAATGTACTGGTCCCAATGTGTTCCAGTTAACTGGAATCTACTGTACGTAACATATACGATGAAACAATCGTTAATAACAAATAACACAGTTGGCAAGTTGGTAAACTTAAGCCCAATTGGTCTATGCCAACCAAGATTCCCATGTTTGGTCTATATCCCTCAAAACCTATTCAGGTATCTTTTAAACATTGTCAATGTTCCTCTGGCAGCTCATTCCATATACTGACCACCTCCAGGTCGTATGAGTAGGTGGTGCATATCACAAATCCTGGTCATTGATGCCAGGATTACAATCTCTGAACATTATTGATAGTGGCTGGGGTCACCCGTCTTGTAAAGACACCTCCTAGAAGAAGGCAGTGGCAAACCATTTCTGTAGAAAAGTTTGTCAAGAACAGTCATGGTCATAGAAAGACCATGATCACTCACGCCATACAAAATGGCACAAAATGATGACGATGACTGGGTATGGAGAAGAAAAGGCATGAAGTTCTTATATCAACTAAATTGGAACTATTTTTCTCTTAATAGGTCTTATAATGTTATAGATTCATAAAGTGCTACTGCATAAAACTGGGCCTTTCCATGTACCTATCCAAACTTCCACTGCCAGTGGAAGTGATGGATGTGGGTTCACTTGCAAATGTTACAATTAAACCCACATCCACCACTTCTGCTGGCAGTTCATTCCACATTCACACCACCCTCTAAGTGAAGACGTTCCCCCTCAGGTTCCTTTTAAATATTTCACCTTGCACCCTTAACCTATAACCTCTAGCTCTAGTCTCACCCAACCTAGTGGGAAAAGCCTGCATTTACCCTATCTATACCTTTCATAATTTTGTTTATGTGAAAACATGTAATCTAATTGATGGTTTTACAACACAGGGGTTGTCCGGCCCTAGGGGAGAGACAGGAGTAGCGGGGGCAAGAGGGTCTCAGGGCCCACCAGGACCTCCGGTAAGTTCTGTGTTCGTTTGTTCGATGGTGATTTATGAGAAGGGTGGCACAGAGCTCTAACCTGCTGAGTAATGGTTCACACACTTCCATTAGTCAGCAGGAAGCTGTGCAAGGACTGGTCAGAGTGCTTCTTCTTCACTGCATCCTGAATTGGAATCAAGTTTATCATCATTCACATATGTCATGAAACTTGTTTTTTTTGCAGCAGCTGTCCAATGCAATAGCTTAGACTTTTGCACAGTACTGTTGTAATTTTATATATTGCACTGTACTGCTGCCACAAAATAAAAACATGTTTCATGACGTATGTGAATGATGATAAATCTGATTCTGATATGGGTCTCTATCATGGACTGAGAGAGGGAAGAGGGCAGAGAGCGGGGGAGATCATGATTAGGAAAAAGGGAAGGGAGAGGGGAGGGAGCAGGAAGCACCAGAGAGACATTCTATAATGATCAATAAACCAATTGATGCTGCCTTTTTGAGGCATTGACTTCTGTAAGTATCCTTGATGGTGGGAAGGTTAGTGCCATTGATGGAGCTGGCTGAGTTTACAACCTTTTTTCCGATACTGTGCATTGGCCCCTTCATACCAGATGGTGATACAACCAGTCAGAATACTGTCTGTGGCACATCTGTAGATATACACTGGAGTCTTTGGTGACGTATCAAATCGCCTCGTACTCCTAATGAAGTATAGCTGCTGGCGTGCTTTCTTTGTAATTGTATCAATATGCTGGGCCCAGGATAGATCCTCAGAGATGTTTACACCCAGGGATTTGAGGCTGATCCCACTTTCTCCTGCACCAGGACTTGTGTTTTTCCCTTCACTTCCCCTTCCTGAAGTCCACAATCAGTTCCTTGGTCTTACTGACTCCAGTTGCAAAGTTGTTGTTGCGACCCCACTGAACCAGCTGAACTACCTCGTTCCTGTACACCTCCTTGTCAACATCTGGGATTCTGCCAACAACGGAGTTGTCATCAGAGAATTTATAGACGGTGTTTGCATTCTGCCTAGGGTGTAGAGAGGGTAGAGTAGCAGTCTGATCACATGTCCTTGAACGCTTTGTGGAAGAGGAAGAGGACACTCTGAGCCAGAGGACAGGAACAGCCTCAGGTGTGGTGATATGTAAAATAGAGTATTCCACCAGACACAAGCAAATCTGCAGATGCTGGAAATCCAGAGCAACACACACAAAATGCTGGAGGAACTCAGCAGGTCAGGCAGCAGCTATGGAGAGGAGAGAACAGTCGATGTTTTGGGCTGAGACTGTTCTTCAGGAGTTCCTCCAGCATTTTGTGTGTATCCAACCAGAAATGTCTTCCCTGGTACAAGAAGATTAGCTCTGTGATATCATACTTTCAGGAAAGGAAAGGGAAATTAGTTTTAAATATGTGTAATTTTATTCTTTCTTTAATCACAATCTTTTTTTAAAACCTAAATAGGGCAAACCAGGGGACAATGGAAAACCTGGACTTCCTGGAAAGAACGTAAGTATGTTTATACTGCTACCTTTTGGCCTAGACAACCCACTGATACCAGCCTCCAGCAGCGTAACAGAAGCAGTAGTGAGATCCAGGACCTGGCTCTTTAAGGGTCCTGAGACCTCTATCTTTACTTGGCCAGCAGGGAAACTAATTCAAGCCCAGTGACAAAGGACAGGAGACCGCAAGGAGAGCTTGGGGTTTCAGGACAATGCGGTAGCTGCCACATTACTGCGCCACGCCTACACGTAATAGTCCAAGCTACAAATAGCAACAGAAAATGCAGGGGGGGTAGTAATAAATGACAGTGAAGATTCTCTCCATAAATATTCATTGGACAACATCAGATGTAAGGTAAGTAGACTTAAGTCAACCGGTGAAAGGACTGGATTAGAGTTGAAGAGAAACTTTTTCACTCTTTCTCTCTTAGTTGCCCAAACCGTCTCACTTAAGATGCAAAGTATAGTATCACTCTGTTTGCTTTTTACACAGGGAGAAGATGGAACTCCGGGAGAAGATGGAAGGAAGGTAGGTCTCAGGAGGGAGAGAGGCCTGAACTTTCTCTCTTGGTCAGGAAGAGGGGTGAAACATTTGTGCATCCATCCACCTGCTCCAGTAAAGACCTCGTCTGTTCCTAAAAATGAACAGAGCTTATGTTCATTATCCCTTGCCTGAACAGAGCAAAGATGTCACTGAGGGTCTTGCTTGATATCTATGGAAATGGCTCACGGTAAAATCATTGAGGTGGGGTTGAAAGGAATGATAGCTTGGAAAAGATAGGATTTAGATGGAAGAGGGAACAGGAGGAAAATGTTATTGAGTTACAAGTTACCTCTGTACTGTAGAAGAGATTTACAAGGATGCTGCCTGGACAAGAGGCCTGAGTTATAGGGAGAGATTGGCTGGATCTCGATTGGGCCCAGATGCAAGAGAAGGGAGATTTAAAAGGACTTGAGAGGTAACTTCTTTACACAGAGGGTAGTGAGTATCGGGAATGAGCTGCCAGAAGACGTTATCCAGGCAGTTACAATTGCAACATTTATTTTATTTTTTTCTTATTTAGAGATGCAGAACAGTAACAGGCCCAATAAGCCCACTCCACCCAATTGCGCCCACGTGACCAATGACCCTACTAACCTGTACCTCATTAGAATGAGCAGGTCACTAGAGCACCCGAAGGAAATCCACAGGCCAAAAAGGCTTGTGGAATGGTAAAGGAGAGGAAGGGTTGGATGGCTATGGGCAGAATATGGACAACAGAGACTAGCAGGAAATATGATGGGGTCAGCATAGACTAGCTGGGCCGAAGGGCCTGTTCGCATCTTGTATTACTGTCTAACTGTACCTGACCATTCACCCAGACAATGTTTGTGCAACTGAATTGGTAAATGGGATAAATGTGGATGGGTGCAATGGTTGGCATGGGTGTGATGGGCAGAATGGCCTGCCCCTGTGCCCTAAGACTGTGGCAGTGGCCATTCAGCCTATTGAGGGTTGTGGCCCTTCCAACAACCCCGCCACACCCCCAGTCCAAATATTTCCCACTGTGGTCAGATTCAGATTCAGATTTTTATTACACACACACACACACACACACACACACACACACACACACACACACACACACACACACACACACACACACACACACACACACACACATCAAAACATGCATCATTTGCATTAACAACCAACACACCCAAGGGTGTACAGGCAGTCCCTGGGTTATGAATGAGATCCATTCCTAAGTTTGTCTTTAAGTCGAATTTGTAGGTAAGTCGGAACAGGTACATACGGTTTTTATTTAACATCAGTTAGTCAAATGTTTGTCTTAGTATATATTTTACTTTTCTATGCATATAAAACACTTAAGAAACACTTCCAAATACACTAAAACATCTTAAACATAATAATACAGTAATAATAAAAATAACTACATACGGTACTGTGCTGAAGAGAGAGAATCTGTGTGTGTATGTGTGTAGGTATACAGTACTGTAAAATAATTAAACCACTGCATTGCTTAGTAATAATTGTAGCTTTCATCGGGGCAGGGCCTTTCACATGCTCTATTATTCTCATTTTATCCTTTAAAATTGTTCCGATTGTTGACCAACTGTAGCCTAACGCTTTTCCAATGACCTCTTTCCCATCGCTTTGTTATTTCCACTTTATTTTCAATCATTATCGTTTTCCTTTTCTATGATGCATCACCAGCACTTGCATCGGATTTACGCTTTGGAGGCATGGTTATAAGGGTAAATAAGAGAAAAATTTAAGCCAAATACAAAGTTACACACTCCTTCCTCGAGCCGATGAACCGCTGAAGCCACGCAATGTTTTCATAAGCTTCACAAAGTAGTGCGTGCGTTTGTTATTACGAGCCATTGTATTTGACTAAAATTTTTAATATAATAGGCTTTATGGCAGTCCGTTCATAAGTATGAGTAGTCCGTAAGTCGGACATTCTTAACCCGGGGACTTACTGTACTAGAGGCAGCCCGCAAGTGTCACCACAGATTCCCGCACCAACTTAGCATGCCCACAATGTTCAGTAGACACACAGAATAGAACAAGCAACAAAACAACAACAGCAAAAGAAGCCCCTTTCCTGCTCTCACTCTCCCTCCCTCCCGCACACCCACATTCATGGACAGTCCTCCAACCTCAGGGCAGATCTCCATTCTCCAGTCTCCGGGCTTCAGCTATTGAGCTTGGACTTCCAGACCTTTGATCAAATTTGGGCTTTGAGCTTCAGTGTGATTCCAGTTCTAGCTAATGGCAGGACCCCAAATTTTAGGCTCAAATTCCAGGCCCTCTCACCTCCTGCTCGCACGGGCATCTCATCCCAGGAACCACCTAACTGGGACAGCGCAACGTGCTTGGACATGCTTCGTCACGCATCCACATCGCTGACTTTTGAGCACGGAGCGGAGGCCTAGTCTCCGAACCTTGTCGAAAACATGGAGTAAGACAGTGTGGAAACAGGCCCTTCGGCTCGGTGTATCCATGGCAACCAAGATGCTCATCTAAGCTAGCTCCATTTGCTGACATTTGACCCATTTTCCTCGAAACCTTTCCTAACAATCAAAGACATTTTGACTCACTCTAGCCTGTGGTAAGCCATTGTGCTGTGAAATTTTGCTGTAGTCCCTTGGACAGTAAACCAATTACATAGTGTCCAGTCTATAAGGTCCACGCCAGCAAGTCACTAGGCCCCTCAACAGCCACTAGCAAGCTCCCAGTTTCTCATTCTTGGAGAGGCATGGGGAGCACTCAGATGGTAACATTGCTAACTCCAAGTTCTTCTCTAAGGTGCAGACCATCCTGACTTGCGTTATTGTCCAATCATTGTCATGGGCCCTAATTAGAATCAAGATCAGAATCAGGTTTATTGTCACTGACATATGTCGTGAAATTTGTTATTTTGTAGAAGCAGTACAGTGCAATACATAATAGAAAAACAAGGTGAATTAGGTTAGATTAGGAGGACACTCAGTCCTCATTTATTGTCATTTAAAAATGCATGCATTAAGAAATGATACAATGGTCCTCCAGTATGATATCACAAGAAACACAGGACAAACCAAGACTAAACTGACTAAAACCACATAATTATAACATATAGTTACAACAGTGCAAAGCAATACCGTAATTTGATAAGAACAGACCATGGGCACGGTTATAAAAAAGTCTCAAAGTCCCAATAGCCCCAACATCTCACGCAGACGGTAGAAGGGAGAAACTGTCCCTGCCATGAGCTTCCAGCGCCACAAACTTGCTGATGCAGCATCCTGGAAGCACCTGACCACAGTCCGACTCTTTGAGCCTCTGACCAGTCCTCCGACACTGAGCACCATCTCTGCCGAGCGCTTCGACCCCACCCTGGCCGCCGAGCAACAGGCAAAGCCGAGGATTCGGGGCCTTCCCCTCCGGAGATTCTCGATCACACAGCAGCGGCGGCAGCGAAGCAGGCATTTCAGAAGTTTCTCCAGATGTTCCTCCGTGCTCTCATGTCTGTCTCCATCAAATCAGGATTGTGCACGGCACCCTATTTGACAAGTAACAGATATTCATCATCGGAGTGGCTGCTGCGCGCTGTGTCGCGCTGCCATCTTCTCCTCCTCCTCCCCAATATATATTAAAATAAGTATATATATATATATTAAATAGTTAAATTAAATAAGTAGTGTAAAAATAGAAACAAAAACGTGGTGAGGTAGAATATGAGTTCAATGTCAAATTCAAAATTTGGATGACAGAGAGGAAAAAGCTGTTCCTGAATCATTGAGTGTGTGCCTCCAGGCTCCTGTACCTCCTCACTGATGGTTGCAATGAGAACAGGGGTGATGGGGTCCTTAATAATGGATGCTGCCTGTTTGAGGCATTTCCTGTTGAACGTGTCCTGGATGCTGGGGAGGCTAGTGCCCATGATGGAGCTGACTGAGTTCTCAACTTTCTGCAGCTTACTTCGATTCTGTGCAGTGTCCCCTCCATACAATACCTTGAATCCTAATTCTTAACCCTGGATAACTTGATACATTCGTAATCCTGGAGCTCCAGCATGCTGGAGTACCGTAGCACAGGGCTTCAGATGTTTGAAAAGGCAGCCCAGCCCCTTCAGGGAAATGGGCGTGTCCGTAAAGTGCTGCCTTTGCATGTTACACGTAGCCTATCAATCTATAAAAAAAGAGTCCTTTTGTAGTCACCTTGAGATGGGTGGTTATCTTGGTCAGCATGGACCGGTTGGGCCAAAGGGCCTGTTTCTGTGCTATATGACTTCTGCATAAAGGAAAACAGGTAGACACATTTTGATCTTACCTGGTGCCACAGCCCCAAAGCAGTACAGTGCTGTAAATCTTTGATAACTCCGTGTGGTCTCAAATGAATGGGGTGAAATTACTGCTCCCAATATAATTGAAAGATTAAAAAGATTAGTTTAATTTGTCACATATACATTGAAATATTGAAACATACAGTGAAATGCATTGTTCAAATCCACACAGTCTGAATATGTGCTGGGGGCAGCCCACAAATGTCACCATGCTTTTGGCACCAACATAGCATGCCCACAATTCACTAACCAGTACATCTTTGGAAGGTGGGAGGGAACTAGAGCACTCGGAGGAAATCAATGGACAAACTCACTACAGACAGCGACAGGAATTGAGCTGCAATCACTGGCACTGAAAATGTTACGTTAACCCATACACGACCATGCCCCCCCCCCCCCGAGACAGGTACGCTACAGAGAGCACGCTGGCTTGCTATTCGTCTATTCACTCTATTTGTTTCTTTTTTTAGGGTGAAAAGGGTGATCCAGGAGAAACTCCAAGAAATGTATGTATGTGTTACAGTGTTCAGAATAAGCTGTTGCAAGGGCTAGATGATTTAAACCATCTAAGGCCGGTGAATCTGTGGAATTCATTGCCACAGATGGCTGTGGTGGCCAAGTCACTGAGTGTATTTAAAGCAGAGGTTAATAGGTTCTTGATTAGTAAGGGTGTCAAAGGCTACAGGGAGAAGGTATATGTGTGTGTGTGTGTGTATATTAAATAGTTAAATTAAAAATAGTGCAAAAGTAGAAATAATATTAAGAGATAGTGAGGTAGTGTTCAGTGTCCATCAGAAATCTGATGGTTGAAGGGAAAAAGCTGTTCCTAAAACACTGAGCATGCATCTTCAGGCTCCTGAACCTCCTCCCTGATGGTAATAATGAGAAGAGGGCATGCCCTGGGTGGTGAGATTCCTTACTGACGAATGCCATCTTTCTGAGACATCGCCTTTTGAAGATGTCCTCGATGGTGGAGAGGCTAGCGCCCACGACGGATCTGGCTGAGTTTACAACTTTCTGCAGTTCTTTTTGATTCTGTGCAATGGCCCCTCCATACCAGATGGTGATGAAATCAGTCAGAATGCTCTCCATAGTATATCTGTAGAAATTTGCTACAGTCTTTGGTGACGTTCCAAATCTCCTCAAACTCCTAATGAAATATAGCTGCTGGTGCACCTTCCTTATAGTTGCATCGATATGTTGGGCCCTGGATGGATTTTTAGAGAGGTTGATGTCAAGCAGTATATTCCAGATAATGATCTCCTCGCTGCACTGTATGTGCATGGACAGTGAGAATTGTAGACTAGTCAAGATATTGTCAACAAATTGGGTCCCTAAAACTGTTTGATCCTGTATTCAATAAAAATTCCAGCAAAGTCGTGAAATAACCTGGAGAGAGAACGTTGAGTATGTCTCCTCCCCTTAAATTGTAGGATTCAACTTTTGCTGCAGGTCGACCAGGCACGCGCTGCAGAGGAGGTTTATGGAATAATCCTGGGAATGTAAGGTTTAACATATGAAGATCATTTGATGGCTCTGGGCCTGCGCTCGCAGTTTAGAAGACGGAGGGGGAGCTCTCAATGAAACCTTCCAAATAATTTGATAGAGTGGACATGGAGAGGATGTTTCCTATAGTGGGGGAGTCTAGAACCAGAGGGCACAGCCTCAGATTAGAAGCTGAGGTGAGGAGGAACTCCTTTAGCTATACGGCAATGAATCTGTGGAATTTATTGCCACAGATCACTGTGGAGTCTAAGTAATTTGGTATATTTTAAGCAGGGGTTGATAGGTTCTTGTATAGAAAGGGTTTCAACGGTTATGGGGAGAAGGCAGGAAAATGGGGTTGAGGAGGAAAACAAATCAGCCGTGATTGAATGGCAGAGCAGACTCAGTGACTGAATGGCCTTATTTTGTTTCTACGCACTATGGTTTTGTGGATCA
Organism: Mobula birostris; assembly: GCF_030028105.1. Classification (NCBI taxonomy): domain Eukaryota; kingdom Metazoa; phylum Chordata; class Chondrichthyes; order Myliobatiformes; family Myliobatidae; genus Mobula; species Mobula birostris. The sequence goes on along the minus strand of NC_092385.1, from coordinate 8,460,168 downwards.
GACCTGTGACTTGTTGACTCTGCTGCTGAACTGGTGGGATAAGCGTTGTGTAGGTATCTGGAAAGAGCATAGATTGATCATAAACGTTTATTTATCCTTGACTTCATGTCATCCAGGGACGCGATGGAGTCAAAGGTGATCGTGGTGAACCTGGACTACCAGGACTTATGGGACCTCCAGGCTTGCCGGGTATAGCTGGTGTTCAAGGTCCACCTGGGCCGGTAGGTGGCATCTTATCTATAAAATCTGTCTGCTATAAGAAACAGGGAGGATCCTCTTCCAGCATGTGACTCATATCTTTTCACCTACTTAGAACATAGGATATTAGAATATCGTACAGGCCCTTCGGCCCACAATGTTGTGCTGTCATATCAACTTACTCTAAGATCAGTCTAACTCTTTGTTCCCACATAGTGCTCAAATTTTCTTTCATCCATGTGCCTACCATCTACCAACATGTTCCACACAATCTACCTCTGTTATCCCCCCTATATTTCCCTCCAAACACCCTAAAATTATGCCCCCTGGTATTAGCCATTTCCAGCTTGGTAAAATGTCTTCGGATTTCCACTCTATAGCATTCTTCTTCACTCCAAAGAGCAAAGCACTAGCTCGCTCAATCATTCCTCATAAGACAAATCCTCTATTCCGGACAGCATCTTGGAAAATCTCCTCTAAAGTTTCAACATCGTTCCTATAATGAGGCAATCAGAACTGAACACAATACTCGAAGTGTGGTCTAACCAGGGATTTATAGGACTGCAACATTACCTTGTGGATCTTCAACTTAATCCCCCCAACTATTGAAGGTCAACATATCATACACTTTCTTAACCACACTCTGAACTTGTTGAGACGCTTTGGACACATTGTCTGTCCCTAATCGCCCATGAACCAAGATGACAGGTTAGTGACAGCCACATTGGTGAGTCTGCAGTCACACGTGGACCACATTTGGATGAAGGGAGCACATTTCTTTTTTCTGAAAGGCATTAGTGAGTTGGATCAATTTTTACAACAATGTGGTGGTTTAGTACATGCATTGAACACAACATAGGGAAATACATTAGTGCTAGAAAGTTTGTGAACCCTGTCGAATTTTCTCTATTTCTGCATAAATATGACCTAAATATGATTAGATCTTCATATAAGTCATAAAACTAGATAAGGAGAACTCAATTAAATAAGTAACACAAAAGAAAATTATACTTGTTCATTTATTAATTGAGAAAAATGGGCACTGCACACCAACACCAAAATCTCATTGCAATTGTGAAGCACGGTGGAAGGACCATCCTGGCTTGGGGCTGCTTTCCTGCATCAGGGCCTGGACAGCTTGCAATTGTTAAGGGAACAGTGAATTCAAAGTTGTATCAAGACATTTTACAGGAGAACATCAGGGTAGCAGTCTGTCACCTGAAACTTAATAGAAGTTTGATAATGCAACAACACAATAATCGAAAGACAAGAGTACATCAACTACAGAATGGTTTAAAAAGAAGAAAATTCATGTTTTGGAATAGCCAGGTCAAAGTTCTGACCTTAAACCTATAGAAATGTTGTGGAAGGAACTAAAGCAAGCAGTTCATGCAAGGAACCCCACCAACATCCCAGAGTTGAAGCAGTTTTGTAAGGAGAAATGGCCTAAAGTTTCTCCAAGCCGATGTGCAGGATATTTCAACAGTTACCAGAAACATTTGGTTGAAGTTATTGCTGTGGGGGCGGGGGGGGGGGGGGTCACACCAGTTACTGAAAGCAAAGCTTCACATACTTTTTCCAACAAATACACGTAGTATTGGATCATTTTTCTGTATAAATATATGAATAAGTATATTTTGTGTTATTTTTCTAGTTTTATCTAGTTTTAGTATCTCTTTATCTAGTTTTAGGACTTGCATGATGATCTGATCACATTTTAGGTCATATTAATGCAGAAATATAGAAAATTCTGCAGGGTTCACAAACTTTCTAGCATTATAATTATAGGAATCAATTTTTCAACTCTCATTTGTCATTAAATATGATTGGGGCTGATATTTTGCCTCCGTTTATCTGATTTAATTTCTGCACACATTCCTGTATAGCTCATCTAATGTGTGAAGCAGAAGATTAATTTTTGAATGTACTGCTTTAAGCCAGACTGGAAGAGTGCTTCTTCACTTGCTATACAGTTCAATTCTCATAAGATCTCCAAGTTCATAAAGCTTTAAAATTATTTAATTCATAATTGTCTTTGTAATTAAGGTGTTGTTTTCTGGTGGTGTTTGGGGTTTATTTTCCTTTCGGCTTCAAGGATTAAGATTAAGATTAGTTTTATTTGTCATAAACACAAGAGGCAGTGCAGATGCTGGAAAGCTAGAGCAACACAGACAAAGTGCTGGAGGAGATCAGTTGGCCGCAGAGCGTGGTGACACTTGTGGGCTGCCCAGCACAATCCTTGCTGATTTGATTTGATGCAAAAGATATATTTCACTGCATGTTTGGATGTACGTGTGACAAGTAATGCTAATCTTTAAATGAGACTAGCTTCAATCGGAATATTGGTTAGCATGTAACAGTTGGGCCGAAGGGCCTGACCAATAACGTATTATTCGATGTCCTAACACGTTAACTCTCTTTTACTCTCTCCACAACTGCAGACTGAACTGTAACCAGAAGCTTAACTTGTGTTTTGTAACTTTGCAGGTCGTCTATGTCAAAGGACTTGATCCAATGATGCCAGGACCACAAGGGCGCCCAGGAACACCGGTAAGAGACATTGGTTACTTGAACCATCTTGATTCCGGAGAGGTGCTGATACAAGAATGTCCTGATCTCAAAGCATGGCGGCCCGGGAGAGATTCTAAGGCAGCACAGGGCCGTGGATGAGGAGGGTTAGACCATTCTTCAGAGTTGTGTTTGTGCAGAGTAGAGGGAACTCCATCTTCAGGCACGTGGACTTGGCACACTTCAATCATTTATTTTTAACTTCGAGATACTGCACAAGCTGTTCCAGCCCAAGGAGACCCATGTGACTAATTAACCGACTGGAATATGGGAGGAAACCGGAGCACCTGGAGGAAACCCATGCAGTCACAGGGAGAATGTACAAACTCCTTATAGGCAGTGGCAGAATTGAACCTGGGTCACTGGCGCTGTAATAGCGGTACACTAACAGCTACACCGCTGTCATTAACTAGATTCTGAAAACTCGCACTCTTTCCTCACTCACAATTTATTTACGTGTGACATGTGAACAGGAAGAACAACATGGACCCTGCCACCAAACTGTCCGGAAGTCTGAACAAAAGTGCAATTTTTATGCAGTGGTTGATCAGCTCTATACAGGTATTGACCAACTGGTAACCTAGAGTATGTTCAAATTCATTATTTTTACGATCAATCACCAATCACACTACAATAGTACAGGTGCTAATAGCCAATAGAATCTACTCATTAAAGGCCAATAATACTTCACAATTAGTAAAGTAACTGACCAATAGCAAGTGTCAGCCGAGAACCCTTTGTTTGTAATTTGCATCTCCAAATGGCAAGCTGAGCAAAGGGTTGGATCATCTTCAGAGACCTCACTTGCTTGAATTGAATGCAGACTTGCCTTGCCGCATCTGCCACACTATCGTGCACTCCTAAAATTTATTGCCCTGCAGGGTGCATATAAAAAATTACCAAGTGTTTTTTTAAGGCTACATCAAAAGCCAGCACGAAGGAACTCAAAATTCAGCAGAAGCTGTGGCTCTGATAACCGTGAAGCTCAGCGCCACTCAGGACAAAGCAGCCTGCTCGACTGGCAACACATGGACCCCGGAGAGGGTCCAAAGGCAGTTCATGAGCATGATCCCGACAATGTATGAGGAGCATCTGATGGCTTTGGGCCTGTACTCACTGGAGTTTAGAAGAACGAGGGGTGACTCAATGAGGCCTATGGAATATTGAAAGGCCTAGATCAGGGGTTCCCAGCCTGGGGTCCAAGGATACTACAGACAGTGGTAGGGATAAAAAAAGATTGGGAACTCCAGGCCTAGATAGCGTGGATGTGGAGAAGATTATTAGTCCAGGACCAGAGGGCACTGTCTCAGAATAGAAGGACATCCCTTTAGAATAAAGATGAGGACAAATTTCTTTAGCCAGAGGGTGTGGTGAATCTGTGGAATTCATAGCCACAGACGGCAGTGGAGGCCAAGTCATTGGGTACATTTAAAGCAGAGGTTGGTAGGTTCTTGATTATTAAGGATGTCACAGGTTACAGGGAGAAGGCGGGAGAATGGGTTGAGAGGGATAACAAATCAGCCATGATGGAATGGTGGAGCACACCATTCCATGGCCTAATTCTGTTCCTATGTCTTGTGGTCTTAAGGGAATCCACTTGTCATTCCCTCCACCAGCATACAGTGATTGTAGTGCGCATCAGCTAAAGAGAAAACCCCTACAGATACTGACCTGGCCTACTCCGACAGCACTTCCTAAATCCGTAATCTTCATCATCGAGCAGGGTGAAGACAGCAGGTGAAGTGAAGTGCCACCACCCACAGGTTCTCCCAAGTCACACGAATACACCATCCCGGTTTGGAAAATTTTCACCCTTTCTTGTTGCTTGTGGGATTCTGGCCACTACTGTGGGAGCTCCTTCAACAAAGAGAGATGGGATGTTACGTTGAAATTGTATAAGACATTGTTGAGGCCTAACTTGGAGTATTGTGTGCAGTTTTGGTTCCCTACCTACAAGAAATATGTAAAGAAGTTTGAAAGAGTACAGAGAAAATTTACGAGGATGTTGCTGGGTCTGGAGGGCCTGAGTTAAAAGGAAAGATTGAATAACTTAGGACCTTATTCCTTGGAATGTATAAGACTGAGAGGAAATTTTATAGAGGTTTACAAAATTATGAGGGGTATAGATAGGGTAAATGCAAGCAGGCTTTTTCGACTGAGGTTGAGTGGGACTACAACCAGAGGTCATGGGTTAAGGTTGAAAGGTGAGAAGTTTAAGGGGGAACATGAGAGAAAACTTCTTCACTCAGTGCATCAAAGGAGTGTGGAATGAGCTCCCGGCACGTGGTGCATGCAAGCTCAATTTCAACATTGAAGCGGTTTGAATAGATACATGAATGGTAGAGGTATGGAGGACAATGGTCTGGGTAAAGGATGATGGGAGTAGACAGTTTAAATGGTTTCAGCCTGGACTAAGTGGGCCGAAAGACCTGTTTCTGTGCTGTACTTTTCTAATACCCTGTCTCTCAAAGGACCACAAGCTCTCAGGAAGAAAACACCCACCACCACCTTGTGAAATGTAGATAGTAACGGCAAAACTTGCCCTACCCATATCCTGCAAAGTAATGAATTTAAACAAACTGTGCTTGAGAAAAGGAGTCAGATTTCATAATGAATAAACCTTATCCATTATTGTTAAACTATCTGTTATTGGTTTAATGCAGTCCAGTGACTGTTAACCCAGTAAGTAGAGAGATCTGTGTGTCTGAGTCTTTAAGTGTTGGTAGTATAGTTCCTTTTACCTAGTATTGTCTGATGTAGCTAATAAGACTCAAGTCCTCTGTCAGAAACAATCCTGTTCCCTGGTGGAGATTCATTCGTTCATTCTGTATATGCCGGGTTGCATGACGTGGGCAATGTTGATCTTGACCATGATTGTTCTTGGCATATGTTCCTACAGAAGCAGTTTGCCATTGCCTTCTTCTGGGCAGTGTCTTTACAAGAAAGATGACCCCAGCCATTATCAATACTCCTCAGAGATTGCCTGGTGTCAGTGGTTGCATAACCAGGACATTAAATGCACCGGCAGCTCATATGACCATCCACCACCTGCTCCCATGTGATCCTGATCGGGGGCTAAGCAAGAGCGAAAGTTGCTCAAGGGTGACCTGCAGGCTAGTGGAGGGAAGGGGCGCCTCACACCTCCTTTGGTAGAGATGTGCTAATATGTGTGTTAACTTAAGGTACTAGCTTCTCAATCTCTCACCAAGTGTTGTCCCATGTCTGTGTGTAAATTCATCCTAGTGTCATTGCTTGTCTGTTTGTCCCATGTTGGGAATGTATACTGGATGTAGTTGCGCACAACGCTGTGTGATTGGCATTGCCTGAGATGTCGGTCATGGTGCAAATGGAACAGTGAGTGGGAGCAATTGTGGAGTCACTGGCGAACCTCTGCTCCCCAAGGGGCTGCAGCAAATAAAAGCATCAACTCACTCGGCCCTGCGATACCTGCAAGGTTCATTTAGCAAGTACGCTAATTTCACGTGGCCAGGTTTGTAGACAGTACAAAGAAAGAAGAGCGGGCAGGCAGTGTTGAGGAAGCAGGGAGTTTGCAGAAGGACTGACAGATTAGGAGAAGGGGTAAAGAAGTGGCAAATGGAACATTGTGTAGGGAAGTGTATGGTTATGCATTTTGGTAGAAGGGCTAAAGGCATAGAGTATTTTCTAAACAGGAGAAAATTCAGAAATCAGAGATGCAAAGGGACTAAGGAGCCACTTGCAGATTGAGTCGGTCGTGAGGAAGGTAAAAGTGAAGTTAGCATTCATTCTGAGAGGACTAGAATACAAAAGCAAGGATGTAAAGCTGAGGCTCTATAAGGCTTTGGTCAGACCGTACTTAGAGTATAGCGAGCAGTTCTGGGCCACCACTTATCTAAGAAATGATGTGCTGGCATTGGAAGGGGTCGAGAGGAGGTTCACAAGAATCGTCCCTGGAATGACGGGTTTAACATATGGGGAGTGTTTAATTGTTCTGGCCTGTACTCACTGCAGTTTAGGAGAATGACAGGGGCATCTCATTGAAACCTTCTGCATATTGAAAGGCCTAGATTGATTGGATGTGGAATTAATATTTTCAATACTGGGCCTTCTGAGAGGCCTTTAGACTGTGGGTTGAGGATTGTGTGAGGTTCCTTTAAAAAATAATGGCTCTGCTTATTTTCCACAGGGAATCCCGGGTATTCCAGGAGTTCTAGGCCCACGCGTAAGTCCTGTATTTTCTCTTTACTCTTAGATGATGCGGGGAGGGCTCAATATATCAGCTGCGGAATTATTGTTGGCAATCTTATGCTTTCATGAATTGATTATGGATGTAAGTTGGTTCAAGGTAGCATTAAGTTGAGAGCCTTCGTCAGGACTGGGAAAAAAAGATGAGAAGTTAGAGCAAGAAGGTGGGAGGTGAGGAGGAAGGTTGTAGGTGATCGGTGAAACCATGGAAGGGGGAGGGGGAAGTAAAGAATGAAGAAGTTGGTTGATGAAAGAGATAAAGGGCTGGAGAAGGAGGAATCTGATAAGAGGTGGAGGTGATGGGCAGATAACGAGATAAGGTGAGGGAGGGAAACAGGAATGGGAAAATGGTGAAGGAGGGGGCAATCACCAGAAGTTTGAGAATCTGATGTTGGTGCCATCAGGTTGGAGGCTAGCCAAATGGATAGGGTTGCCAACTGTCCCGTATTAGCCAGGACATCCCGTATATTGTGCTAAACTGGTTTGTCCCATACGGGACCACCCTTGTCCCATATTTCCCCTGCTAAGGTAGAGCGTTCCTATGAAACCATCCGTAAGCCAAAATGGCGTAAAGCGAAGAAGCAATTACCATTAATTCATAGGGGAAAAATTTTTGAGCGTTCCCAGACCCAAAAAATAACCTACCAAATCATACCAATAAAACATAAAACCTAATATAACACTAACATACAGTAAATGCAGAATCGGGAAGATTAAGCCAAAACCGATTTGTAGAAAATACTCGGCACGTACATGCATGCATACACAGGTGCCTGCGCAAGGCTTCATGGTCATGGTAGTCTTTCTCGGGGTAAACACAAGTGTCCTGTATTTGACTGCTACTTTTGTCCCTTATTTGGGAGTGAGAAAGTTGGCAACCCTACAAATGGAATATAAGGTGTTGCTCCTCCAACCTGAGTGTGGCCTCATCTTAGCAGTAAAGGAGGCCGTGGACTAACATGTTGGAATAGGAATGGGAAGTAGAATTGAAATGGGTGACCACCGGGAGATCCTGGTTTTTCTGGCGAACGGAGCGTAGGCGCTCGGCAAAGCGGTCTCCACATCTATGTTGGTCTCACCGATATACAGGAGGCCACATCGCAGCACTAACCTGTTGTATTTAAAACAGGCCACACTGGAAAGTGGGTCAGAATATGTTCATTGGCTTTCTGCAGTTAGCAGCAGCAGCTGAACCAACTCACTCAAAATGCTGAAGGAACTCAGCAGGTCCAGCAGTATCAGTGGAAATGAGAAAACAGTCGATGTTTCGGGCCGAGTCCCTTTTCAGGTCTGGAAAGGAAGCAGGAAGATGCCAGAATAAAAACATGGGGAAGGGGAAGGAGGATAGCTGGAAGATGATAGCTGAAGCCAGGTGTACAGGAAAGGTAAAGGGCTGGAGAGAAAGGAATCTGCTAGGAGAGGAGAGTGGACCATAGGAGAAAGGGAAGGAGGAGAGGAACCGGGGGGAGGTGATAGTCAGGTGAGAAGACGTAAGAGGCCAGACTGGGAAATAGAAGAGTGGGGGGGAGAGGGGTTTTTTTTGAACTGGAAGGAAATGTCAATATTCACAGGAGCGGAAAATGGACCATAGGAGAAAGGGAAGGAGAATTTCTGAACCATTTCACTTCTTCCTTTGGACTGGCCAATGTTGATCACTCAGTTTGTAGCGCATAACAGGTGTAACGTTCCGTTATTTTGGCTCGTGTATGTCTAGGGGAAATCCCGCCCAGCACCTGCTTCAGCAGTCCCCTCAGGGTCAATCGTCGCCCGAATCAATCACAAACATCAATCATCAGCCAGCACACCCAGTAAATTTTAACACATACACTTTATAGATATTACTAATTCTAGGGCATTAATATACATGTGATACAGAGAGGAAAGTAATGAAAAAAAAAGGCGCCAACACTTATTCAAAGTCCAAGTTCTTCGCGCGCTACCGTTGGAGCTCAAGTTCGACGTCAGACGACCACCCGAATTCCGTCGACCCACGGCTCGGGACCACCCGAAGTGATCGACCGGAGCCTCTCCGCACGTCCGCCGTCCTCCTCGTCTCTCCTCCCGACTCCCCGCCAAAACTCAGTCCACAGTCATATCATACAGCATGGCATCCGAAAACAAAACGATACATAACCACCCATTGGCTAATAGCACCCTCTTATCACCCTCTAAACCACAATAAACTGCTAGCGCAAACTCTCTGCAGCGTTAAAACACAACAAAGCCGCATTCCACAGATTAACATAACAAAAATCGCCATTTTAAATGTAACAAAAGAAAGACCCCGTACACTCTCCCCCCACCTAAAAAAAGTCATGCCCTCATGACGTTAACAGAATTCACTAGTACTCCTTGTAAAACACAAAACCCAACCCAGGTGCATAAAGCAGTGACATAACTTTGCAGGGCAGTAGAGATTACACCCTGCTCTCCCGGCGCTATATAAGTGAGTCTTTCCGGGGGATGCCTACTCCTCTGAGGCCTCAGGACTTCCTCTGTGGACTCTCCCTGTTCAGACACCCCAGGTGACCCCTCGAGCCGATCTGTCGGACCTTCCCCTTCACCGGGATCCCTCTGCCCCGGTGAGCCCTCTGGCTCGGGTTCTGCCTCCACCCTCTCCTCCCCCAATGCCGGCTGTAATACAGGCGGCTCTGCAACACCCTCCCTCGGTCCCCCTGACTCAGTGATGGAAGGGCCAAGAGTCTCTTCTCCTGGCACCGGGGAATCAGCGAACGGAAGCAGGTACCACACGTCCGAATCATCATCTTCCGATGACGTATCCCTTCTCGAGGTGGGGACCGGCCCCGTTTTCTTCGCAGCGGCCTCTTCCCGCGCCCCGCGCCCTCGCAGAGTCCTCGTACTAGGAGTAAACTCCCATTCGGACTCTAGGTCCATCTTCACCTCTCGACCCAGAGGCAACAGGTGGTTCCGATGGAGTACCTTGACAGGCCCCTGCCCGCCCTCAGGTCTCACCCGGTAAACCGGGAGATTCGGCATCTGACTCTCCACCACATATGGGGTGGCTGCCCAACGGTCCGCCAACTTGTGCTTACCCTGTAGTCCTAAATTCCGGATAAGGACTCGATCTCCTGGCAATAGCTGGACGAACTTTACCTTCTGATCATACCTCCTTTTATTCCGCTGGTTCTGCTTGGTGGCTGCCGCCTCAGCCAACTCGTACGCCCTTTTCAACTCTCTCCTCATATCGGACACGTACTTCAGACATGGCTTCGAAGGTATTTCCCCCGCTTCAGTCCCAAAACACAGATCAATGGGCAACCTCGCTTCCCGTCCGAACATCAGATAGTAGGGCGAGTACCCCGTAGCATCATTGCGAGTACAATTGTAACAATGAACCAAATGGGCGATGTGCTGACTCCACTTACTCTTCCGTCCAATCTCCAAGGTGCCGAGCATGTCCAGCAGGGTCCGGTTAAACCTCTCGGGCTGAGGATCACCCTGAGGGTGATAGGGGGTGGTTCTGGACTTTTCAACCCCAAGCATATCCAGCAATTCATGGATAAGCCTGCTCTCGAAGTCCCGTCCCTGATCACTGTGGATCCGCCGGGGAAGGCCATAATGAACAAAGTACTTCTCCCATAACACCTTCGCCACTGTAGTCGCTTTCTGATCCTTAGTAGGAAAAGCCTGCGCATATCTAGTGTAGTGATCCGTGAGGACCAAAACATTCGCGGTATTGCTGGTGTCCGGCTCAATAGACAGGAAATCCATACACACCAGGTCCATGGGTCCTGCACTCTGCAAGTGGGATAACGGAGCCGCCTGCGCAGGCAAGGTCTTCCTCCTGACGCAACGGCTACAGGTCTTACAGTATTCTTCCACCTCCCCCCTCATCCGGGGCCAGTAAAACCGGTCCTTGACTAATCCATAGGTCTTCTCTACCCCTAAGTGCCCGGAATCATCATGTAGAGCCTGAAGCACAGCCTTTCGATACTTCTCGGGCATGACCAGCTGCCAGCGCCGGGGGTGGTCCGGAGGCGAAGTGACTCGGTACAGGACGTGGTTCTTCAGCTTCAACCGGGGCCACTCCTTCAGTAGTAGAGGAACGGAGGCATGTTTCGCCTTCTCCACCTGCCCCATATCACCCTGGCTAACCGCGTACCAGATAGTGCCAAGGCTTGGGTCATCACGCTGAGCCGCCTGTACTTCCTGGTGACTCAACTCCGGCAGCTGCCGGTTCCTCAGAGCAGTCACATTACAGTAACCAGTGGGCAGCGCGTCACCGTCAGCCCCCAGTTGATCTACTGCCCGATCCGTTCCCATCTGTGCTCCTACTTCCCCGTCGCTCCCAACTTGACACATGGCCTTTACTCCCTGGGCAGGGACACTCTTCCACTCCTCGGCCGTGCCCGACTCGTCGTGCGCCCGACGAGACAGGGCATCTGCATCGATGTTCCGACTCCCCGGGCGGTACTTCAGGCTGAACTCATAGGCAGACAAGGCTGCTACCCACCGGTGCCCAGTAGCGTCCAGCTTCGCCGAAGTCAGGATATAAGTGAGGGGGTTGTTATCAGTTCTCACTTCAAACTGGGCCCCGTATAGGTAGTCACTCAACTTGTCTACCACCGCCCATTTCAATGCCAAGAACTCCAGCTTGTGAGTGGGATAGTTTCTCTCAGATGGCGACAAGCTCCGACTGACAAACGCCACTGGCCTCAATCCGTTTCCCTGTTCCTGGTACAGAACAGCCCCAAGACCCTCGTGACTGGCATCAGTGTGTAGAACATACGGCTTCCGGGGATCAGCAAAAGCCAACACTGGGGCCTGTGTCAGCGCCCTTTTTAGAGATTGGAACGCCTCCTCACATTGAGCATCCCACCTCACTCCAAAAGGCTCCCCCGGGTTCAAGTATCCTCCTACCTCCGACCCTCGGTCTCCCTTCCTCCTCCTCCCCCCCATAGGTGGATAGCCACACAACAGCTGGTAATTCTAAAGCCATGACGTCGGCACTCGCCCGCACCAACATCCAGCAAGCCTCCAGTTCTTTCCCACCCCTTCTAGCTACAAGTTCTACCTGCCCGATACCTTTAATCAAACTCAACCCTCGCACCAGTACCTCTGCCGGAATGCGATAATCGACCCCGCTTACCACACACGCATGATTCACCGGTACCTCCTCCATTTCACACCAACTTACAATCTTATCTCGCTCCATCTTCACACCACTTACCGCAACCACAAGTACAACTTTCCCGAAAAAAAATCCAAATCCCTGACGGTAGCCCCCACTTGTAACGTTCCGTTATTTTGGCTCGTGTATGTCTAGGGGAAATCCCGCCCAGCACCTGCTTCAGCAGTCCCCTCAGGGTCAATCGTCGCCCGAATCAATCACAAACATCAATCATCAGCCAGCACACCCAGTAAATTTTAACACATACACTTTATAGATATTACTAATTCTAGGGCATTAATATACATGTGATACAGAGAGGAAAGTAATGAAAAAAAAAGGCGCCAACACTTATTCAAAGTCCAAGTTCTTCGCGCGCTACCGTTGGAGCTCAAGTTCGACGTCAGACGACCACCCGAATTCCGTCGACCCACGGCTCGGGACCACCCGAAGTGATCGACCGGAGCCTCTCCGCACGTCCGCCGTCCTCCTCGTCTCTCCTCCCGACTCCCCGCCAAAACTCAGTCCACAGTCATATCATACAGCATGGCATCCGAAAACAAAACGATACATAACCACCCATTGGCTAATAGCACCCTCTTATCACCCTCTAAACCACAATAAACTGCTAGCGCAAACTCTCTGCAGCGTTAAAACACAACAAAGCCGCATTCCACAGATTAACATAACAAAAATCGCCATTTTAAATGTAACAAAAGAAAGACCCCGTACACAGGTACATGGTAACAATACAGTTCTCTCAATGCTGTGAATTGGCTACCGAGATACTGGGTAATGTGGTATCCAGGATCCTTCCAAACTGATCTTGAGCTGAGTGCTAATGTCTCTCACTCACTCACATGGAGTTCGGGCTTCAGGTACAATACAGTGTGAAAGCTTTAGGCACAATTAAAAGTCTTGAGTAAACTATTAATTGTGCCTAAAGCTTTCACACTGGGCTATATATCTATCTGCCGCTGGGGTGCCTGAGACTTTTGCACAGTATTGTAAATACAGCTGCTTATTGATGCAATCAGCCTTTAACTGCCCTCCAGGCATGGTAGAGCACAACATGGTCTCTTAAGGTAGCAGTAACACACACCCCTGCCTTAAGGTAGCACTGTTCATGGCAATTTGCAGACATACACCCAGGTGTGAACCCTGCAGGCTGTCAGGCAAACAGAAAATTACTTACGAGTTTCAAATTAAATTTGTCATCTAAGTGCATGTACTTGATGGCCACTTTATTAGGTACACCTGTACACCTGCTCATTACTGCAAATATCTAATCAGCCACCATGTGGCAGCAACTCAATGCATAAAAGCATGCAGACATGGTCAAGAGGTTCAGTTGTTGTTCAGACCAAACGTCAGAATGGGAAGAAATGTGACCTAAGTGACTTTGACCGTGGAATGATTGTTAGTGCCAGATGGGGTATCTCAGAAACTACTGATCTAATGTGATTTTCACACATAACAATCTCTTGAGTTTACAGAGAATGGTGAAAAAAAATTAAAAAGCATCCAGTGAGTGGCAGTTCTGAGGGTGAAAAACACTTTGTTAATGAGAGTGATCACAGGAGAATAGCCAGCCTGGTTCAAGCTGACAGGAAGCAAAGTAACTCAAATAACCACATGTTACAACAGTGGCGTGCAGGAGAGCGTCTCTGAATGCACAACACGTTGAACCATGAAGCAGATAGGCCACAGCAGCAAAAGACCACACTGGGTTCCACTCCTGTACCTAGTAAAGTGGCCACTGAGTATATATGTTACTATATACTACCTTGAGATTTATTTTCTTACAGACGTGCACAGGAAAAACAAAATACAGTAGAATTCTACAAAATATGCATAAACAAAGTCTGACAAATAACTAAAGTGCAAAAGAAGACATTGTACAAAGTAAAATGATAGTGAGAACAGATTCAGACAGATTTATTTATCATATTGTACATCGAAACATGCAGTAAAATACATTGTTTGTGTTAACAACCAACGCACTTCAGGAAGTGTTGGGAGCAGCCTGCAAGTTTCGCCGCAGATTCCTGTGCCAACTTAGCATGTCCACAATATTCAACATAAGTTGTAAACAGTCCTTGAAAGAGAGTCTGCAGATCATAGAATCAGTTCAGATAATGTAATTGAAGTTACCCATGCGGGTCCAGGAGCTTGACAGTTCAAAAATAGTTGGACGTAAATTTATTATCAATGTACATATATGTTACCATATACAATCCTGAGAGTCATTTTCTTGAGGACATTCACTGTAAGAATAAGGCAACTCCACAGAATCAATGAAAAACAATTCAAAAATAAGATGGACAAACAACTAATGTGCAAACGAGAATAAATTCTGCAAGTACAGATAGAAAATAATTTTTAAAAATAAGCAATAAATATCAAGAACATAGATGAAGAATCCTTGCAAGTGAGACCATAGGTAGTGGGAACATTTCAATGACAGGGCAAGTGAAGCTGAGTGATTGTATTTATCCCCTTTGGTTCAAGAGCCTGATGGTTGAGGGGTAGTAACTGTTCCTGAATCTGGTGGTGTGAGTTCTGAAGCTCCTGTACCACCTTCCTGATGCAACAGCAAGAAGAGTGGTGGGCATCTCTGATGAAGGAGGCTGCTTTCCTGCAGCAATGCTTCATGTAATTGTGCTCAGTGATGGGGAGGGCTTTACCTGTGATGGACTGGCTGTAGGTTTTAGGGTTAAAACTGTTCCTCACCTTGTGGTGTGGGACCTCCTGCCTAATGGCATTAGCAAGAAGAGGACATGGCCTGGATGGTGGTAATAGCTCATGTGATACATTGCCATGTTGGAAGGCTGGCAGAAACTCCTCTGACTATCGATGTTCTTTGCGCGACTCAAGTATCTGTCTCGTGCTCTTGTGTTTTCAGGGAGAAAAAGGAGACACAGGCTTCAAAGGTCAGAAAGTAAGTACCTCAAGCTTTGTAATGGTTAATATATTAAGTACTGGAAGAACACCATATATCCATCAGCATCTGTACAGTCAAAGACTAAAAGAATTAAGATTAGTTTTGTTTGCCACATTAACATCAGAACATACAGTGAAATGTGTCATTTGCGTCAACGACCAGCACATTCTGAGGATCGGGCTGGGGCCAGCCCGCAACTGCCGTCATGGTTCCAGTGCCAGCCTAACTTAATCACAAAGCCTAGTCAGTGGTAATCTCCTCAGAGTGTTGGCTGATTTAGTGACTCCATAACCGGTGTGGCAGTGTCCTCTCATCTGGGTCAAAATCCACTCCACAGGCATGAGCTACTTCCAGTGCCTTACTGAGGGAGTGCCACACTGTCACCAGAACTTTTCTTTCACATAAGATACTAAACCTAGTGTCAATTTATGTGCATATAATCAGTCTATGTATAGAACAGCTACTTCTACATGGTGTTTATAGAATTGCTTTTATATTTATATTTACTATTTTCATTCTGTTCTTTCTGCTTATTATGTTTTTTAAGCTGCATCAGATCTGGAGTAACAATCACTTTGTTCTCCTTTACACTCTGTTGTAGGAACTTTATTCCATACAGCATAGGAGAGTGAGGGGAGATTTGATAGAGGTATATGAAATTGAGGGGTGTAGATAGGGTAAATGCAAGCAGGTTTTTTCCTTGAGTTTGGGTGAGATGAGAACTAGAGGTCATGGGTTAAGGGTGAAAGGTGAAATGTTTAAGGGGAACCTGAGGGGAAACTACTTCATTCCGAAGATGGTGAGAGTGTGGAATGAGCTGCCAGCACAAGTAGGAGATGGGGGTTCAATTACAACATTTAAGAAAAACTTTAATAGGTACATGGACAGGAAGGGTAGGGAGGGCCATGGTCCGGGTGCAGGTCGATGGGACTTGGCAGAATACCGCTTTGGCAAAGTCTAGATGAGCCGAAGGGATTGTTTCTTTGCTGTTGTGTTCCCCATGATTTATGTACTGAAGAATGACAGTGAAAAATCTTGATTCTTGAATCTGAACTGAGATCTTGCTTTCCCTTCTGGGTGGGTGATTTACAAACCCTTCTGCAGTCAGTGCAGCATTATCCCTCCAGCAGTAAGTAAAGCTGGATGACTGGGCAGGTGGGTATTACCTAGCCCCAGCACTGGGTACTATTAATGGTCTTCCCACACAAGTTCAAGTTTATCGTCATTCAACTGTACACACGTATCCCGCCAAATGAAATGAGTCAGGGTGCACCTATGGAGGTGAATAAACAGTTGACATTTCAGTCTGAAACCCTTCATCTGGATGGGAAAAGAAGCCAAAATCAGAAGGCCGGGGAAAAGGAGTGGTATAAGCTGGCAGGTGATCGGTGAAACCGGGTGAGGGGGAAGGTGGGTGGGTTGGGGAGGAGGGGTGAGGAAAGAAGCAGGGAGGTGATAGGTGGAAGAGGAAAAGTGCTGAGGGAGGAGTTTGGCAGGAGAGGGCTGTGGACCAAGGAAGAAAGGGAAGGAAGAGCTCTGGTTGTTGCTTTCCACACCCCCCTCCCCCAATCCAGGACATATTCCAAAAGTATTGTATTCACAGAGCCCTCAACATTGTCAAAGGACCGCTCCCATCTGTCCCACAATCTCTTTGACCCCCTAGCGTCAGGCAGAATGTTCCACTGTATAAGAACAGGGACTGTTAATCTGGGTAACAGCTTCTCCTGCAGGCTGTGAGACTTCTTAACACTTTGCAACCACACATTCTTTATGGCAATGCCAGTAGCATTATACATGTGAATATTAAAGTTTATGTAATATATGTATTTTTATGTCAACTTGTATATCTATTGACTATTTTTTATAATTATCTGTTGATATTATTTTATGTGCTGTGTGTGATCTATGTGCTGCGTGCTTCACCTTGGTCCCTGAGGAAGGTTGTTTCGTTTGGCTGTGTACTTGTGTGTGGTTGAATGGAAATAGACCTGAACTTGAACGAGAGAGAGAGAGGTGATGGGCTGTTGAGGAGAAGAGAAGGAGTGAGGGGGAGCCAGAGTGGGGAATGGAAAAAGGGAGAAAGGGGATGGGAAAATTACCAGACGTTACAGAAATCGATGTTCATGCCATCAGGCTGGAGCTACCCAGATGGATTATTGGTGATGCTCCTCCAACCTCAGTTGGCGCCATTGTGGTAGTAGAGGAGTCCATGACCTGACAAGTCAGAATGGGAATGCGAAGTCTAAATCCCGCCTTGTGTGGTGAATGTTATGAACCAGAGAATGGAAGCTACTTTCCCAGTCAACATTCCAAAGGAGCACTTCGCGGAGAGTGACGGATTTAGATGTGGGATCGTCTTGTCGAACACCTCATCATGAGCAGCCGAATATCTGAAAGGCCAGTTCATGGAGGGGATGATCCTACTCAGTGTCCAACTCTCAAAAGTCAAACTGGGACTCAAAATAGTGGTATTAACTCACAAACTTCTCAGCTTGTGTTTCTTTTTGATGAGGAGCTGGAGTCATTTCCACCCATGTTTATTCTTGAGCCGAGATCATTCATCTGTGTAACTCAGTTATCTCTGGTTAATAGTTTTTTTTGTGTGGGGGTCTGCCGTGAGCTGTGGGTTTGCTGAGTCACTTGCATTTTCAGTCCCCTGGCTGAAATTGTGGCAAAATTTTACATTTTGAAGGCCTGAATTTGATGATACATTGCTGCTTATCTTGATTTGTGACAGGGTGAACCTGGCTTTGATGGAAAACCTGGCACCCCTGGGACATCCAGTGTGAGTACAGAATGTCTACAGTTTGGTTCAACCTTTGTTTGATGTTTCTAAGCCACTATACACACAGGAGCACAGGAGATGAAGGAAACCATTCAACCCACCCCCCCCCCCCTTTTTCAGAGTCCAACATTCCTACCAAATGGTAAAACCTACTGTTTACACAGGCTTGGGAGGAGACCACGAGGCCCTCCTGGCCTGAAAAGTGGGGGTGGGGTTCAGACCTTCCTGGCCGCTCGTTAACGACTTCTCACCACCTTGCTGTGGGTGGCGCAGCTGACACAGTAACGCAATTTCACGTGCAGCTGGGGCAGTAGAAATGCATCGAAGGCACTGGCCTCCGACATTTCTCGGACAGCAGCAGCCTCCTCGGTGTTCCGCATGGCAAGCATCTTGGTGGCCTTGGCTTTGGGAACACAATGGGCACAGTTTGTGCACCTGATGGGCTGGACATTGCCAAGGCCCTTCTTGACATGAGCCTGTGTAGTAAACTAGTGGCCAACTGTGCCCTAAATCCATCAGCCTACATGCCCCTTGTAACTTTGATTCCTAAAGGTATGTCACTCTCAGATTGAAAATTAACAGTTGACTACATCATTTGATACTTGTGAAGGAAAGTTCTCGAACTGTGGAAGGGTCTCCTAATTTCAACAATGAAAGGCCTAGATCTAATTTTTGAACTCTACCCATAATTCCCAAACCCTCCTACCATTAGTGATTTCTTCTCTCCAACCATAAGTTCTCCGCATCTTAGAAGGACTTGGATCAAAGTGTAGGGAATTTTAATACTTTATTTGTTTCATTTAGACATACAGCAGGGTTTCAGGCTGTTCCAGCCCAACGAGCCTGCGTACCCCAATTACATCCACGTGACCAATTAATGAGAGAGAGAGAGAGGCTCTTGAAAAGCAGCATAATCCTTGAATACAATGGCTGTTTATTTCTTTGTGCGATTTACTTCCTATGAGGTCATTTTGCCTTGACAAGGTTCAGATTCCCTTATTTATCAGGGGTACAGTGAAGCAAACAGTGAAGTGTCATTTTTGTGTTAACAACCAACACAAGCTAAGAATGTACAAAGGGCAGCCCACAGGTATTGTCACGTGTTCTGGCACCAGCAAAGCTTGGCAGAGAAACACAAAACAGACAAGGCGACAAACGTTTTAGGAAAGAACTATAAAATCTGACACAGCCCCACCCATCTGTACCCTCCCCCAGTGAGGTAATCGCCTCTGATGGTCACGTTTATGCTGCAGCAGTCTTGTTTTCAGAGGTGTAATGTGCTTCTTTTGTCTTTGCAGAATGTTGAAGAAGCTCTGTCAAAAGTTGGCATTAAGGTAACTTACAATGAAATAAACTGATAACTTGAAGAGGAAAGGAAACGTCTGTCCTGTGTTTAACAATTGTTCTTCTCATTATCAGAATCAGGTTTATTATCACTGAAATTTGTACTGTATGTCCTGAAATTTGTTGTTTTGCAGCAGCGATGCAGTGAAATACATAAAATATTTTTAAAAGTTCGAAGTAATTTTGTTATCACAGTACATATATGTCACCATATACAACCCTGAGATTTATTTTCTTGTGGGCATGCTCAGTAACTCTATAGAATAATTAGCATAACAGAATCAGTGAAAGACCACTCTTACCTTGGCGTTCAAACAGAGTGCAGAAGACAACAAACTGTGCAAGTACAAAAAAAAGCAATAAATATCAAGAACATGAGATGAAGAGTCCTCAACAGTGAGTCCATTGGTTGTGGAGCCATTTCAATGATGAGTCAAGTGAAGTTGACTGAAGTTATCCCTCTGGTTCTGGAACCTGATGGTTTAGGGGTAAAAACTGTTCCTGTACCTGGTGGTGTGGGTCCTGAGGGTCTTGTACCTTCTTCCTGACATCTAAAACTTTGACAATTTTCTATAGATGTGTAATGTAGAGTGTATTGACTGGCTGCATCATAGCCTGGTATGGAAACACCAATGCTCTTGAACTGAAAATCCTACAAAATGTAACAGATACAGCCCAGTCCATCACGGGTAAAAACCCTCCCCACCATTGAGCATATCTACATGAAACATTGTTGCAGGAAAGCAGCATCCATTATCAAGGACCCTCACCACCCAAGTCTTGCTCTCTTCTCGCTGCTGCCATCAGGAAGAAGTTGGATGGTCTTTCATCAATTCTGTTATGATTATTATTCTATAGATTTATTGAGTACGCCCAGAAGAAAATGAATCTCAGGGTTGTATATGGTGACATATATGTACTTTACTTCGAACTTTGAAGTATAACCTTCTTTGTATGGGAGGCCTGGCATGTATACAGTGTCCCAGATGCTACCCCGAAGCATCCCTGCATTCTCTTCACAACTAACACTGGAATCTACCTTTGTCTCATCAACAAACTTGGATATATGACACTTTGTCCCTGCGTTTAGCCCTTACATACATATATAGTACATCATATATGCATAAACCTACCCACCATCAAGGACATACTGTATACAGAAAGGTGCCGGAAAAAGGCTAGTAACATCATGAAGGATCCTATCCTCCCTGCACATGGACTGGAGGAGGCTGCATAGTGTCCACACCAGGACCATGAGACCCAAATCTAGTGAGCAAATTTGGGCTCTGTAGCTAAGGAGGGATGTGCTGGCCCTGGAGGAGATCCAGTAGAGGTTTTCAAGAATGATCCCAGGGATGAAAGGGTTAACATATGAAGAATCTTTGGTGGCTCTGCACCTGAACTCCATAGTGAGGGAAGTGGGGGAATCTCACTGAAACTTACTGGATACCAAAAGGCCGAGAAAGGTGATCTGGAGAAGGTGATCCATTAGCAGGAGAGTATGTGATCTGAGGAGTCAGCTTCAGATGAGCGGGACATCCATTTAGAACTGGGATGAGGAGAAATTTCTTGAACTAGAGGGTGGTGAATCTATGCAATTAGTTGCAACAGAGGGTTGTGGAAGACAAGTTAATTGGTATTTTAAAGGCAGAGATTGATAGGTTCTTGATTGGTAAGAGGATTTAAGGGTATGGGGAGAAGGTAGGAAAATGGGGTTTGAAAAAATCAGCAATGATTTAAAAATGAAGGAGACTTGATGGACTAAATGGCTTAATTCTGCCCTATAACTTGTGTTTTTGTATTATTGATGACTCCTGTTTGTGAGGTTTCTGATGGGCAATCAGTATACTGGATAATTGACATTCTACAGTGTGTAAATGCTGAAGGAAATGTTTGTAGAACCACTGATACTTCGATAACTTTTGGATTTCTTTACAATTCGTCAGATTTCACTCCTGAAGGAAGTGCTGGAGAGCCAAGTAGATGAGCGCCACAGGCCGACGGGGGAAAGGAGTCCGAGGGGGGAGAAAGGAGACAAGGGAGAAAGAGGCCAGAAAGGAAGCGAGGTAATGTGCCGCTTTATCAGACTGGTGGTCCACAAACAAGAAGCTTAAGCTTTAGAATGTATCGGTCCTTACACCGAACTTGGGCTGCATTGTAGTTATGGTTCCGTGTTTATCCAATTTATTTGTGTTCCTTCCCCATTAAAGAGGGGTTGTGCTGGTGGTGCAGTGTTGTCCACGCCCGGACTTAAGAACAAGAGTCCCGGGTTCGAATCTGGCCGGCTCCTTGTACGCTTTCCACCCATGCTGGGTTGAGCGTCGAGCTAGCAACTCGACCTTGTAAAACAGACAAATACTAAAGAAATGGCAAGGTTACTGCCCAATGCAAGGTGTTGGGAGGAACTTTACTTACCCATTAAAGGTAAATTATTTTTATTGCAAAAGTGCATTTACTGATAATGGCATTTCTTCAGTTGTGAATGACTTTATTAATGGTGAAGAAACAATTAAAGTTGGGAAAGAAATGTTAACCTTGCCACCAATGCCCACAATTAATATTACAGTTATGCTGAATATTTGCTTTATACCTTGTGTCTGCTTTCAGTGGTGTTCTCCAGCACCTAATATAGCCACATTTAATATGGACCACTGCATACATTGCTGGGGTGTGGTACATAGAACATAGAAATTTATAGCACATTACAAGCCCTTCAGTCCACAATGCTGTGCCTACCAATTTTATTTATTATTATTTTATAGAGATACAACATGAAATAGCCTCTTCCAGCCCTTCGAGCCATGCAACCCAGCAACTCCCGAGTTAACCCTCGCCTAATTTACAATTTACAATGACCAATTCCCCAACCAACTGGTGCGTCTTTGGACTATGGGCGAAAAAAACTAGAGCACCTGGAGGAAACTCGCACGGTCACAGACAGAACGTACAAACTCCTTACTGGTAGTGGCAGGAATTGAACCCAGATCACCTGTACGATATGCTAGCCATTATGCTACCATGCCGTCCACAAGTGTCCATCTGCAGTAATATCTATTTCAGGAATACCAGCTGCACAAATAGAACTTCATCTGCTGCTGTACGTGCAATAGAGTAGTGGTAGAGAGCTAGTGCAGACATCAAGAGGCCAAATGGCATTCTCCATTTGGAAACACTTGGCAATTGTCCATGAGTTTCACTGAGGTGAATTGAATGAAATTTTAGGAGAATTTTAGAATCATTAGGCAGTGAAAGAGGCCACTCATCTCCCTGAATCCAAGGCAAGTCTTTGAATAGCATGCACTCAGACCCTCATCCTACTCATTCTCAGCAGAGTCATGGAAAAATACAGCACAGAAACAGGCCCTTCAGCCCATCTAGTCTGTGCCAACTGTTTAAACTGCCAACTCCCATCGACCAACACTGGAATCATAGCTCTCCATATCCTTTACCATCCACGTGCCCATCCAAACTTTTCTTAAATCGAGCTTGCATGCACCACTTGTGCTGGCAGCTCGTTCCACACTCTCACCACCCTCTGAGTGAAGAAGTTTCCCTTCATGTACCACTTAAACTTTTCACCTTTCGCCTTTAACCCATGACTCATGGTTGTAGTCCCACCCAACCTGTGGAAAAAGCCTGCTTGCATTTACCCGATCTATACCCCTCATAATTTTGTATATCTCTATCAAATCTCCCCTCAGTCTTCTACGTTTAAGAATTAAAGTCCTAACAATTCAATCTTTCCATAGGTGCTACCTGGCTTGCTGAGTTACTTCAGAATTTTGTGTGTGTTGCTTTGGATTTCCAGCATCTGCAGATTTTTTTGGTGTGTGAGTTCTAGGATGTGCCCTGGAATGGCCATTGATGGGACCTGGTCTTCCTGAGAAGCCATCATCGTGAGCACCCAGTGTAATTCCATCACACAAACTGCCAGCATCTCACCTCATTCCTTGCCATTTCCAGTTTGTCCTTGGTCTGACATGGTGGAGAGCAGTGAGGTAGTTCAAATCACTCACACTCGATGCCAGAGGGAAGGAAAGCTTCACCCGACCCTTCCTGCTTATGGATATGTTAAGACAAACTCCAACAAGGACCAGAGTCATTTTGTTCTAAGTAAGCTGAATAATGTGAACGAGAGTTTGAACTGGAGTTCCTTTCTTTTCCTTTCAAAAGCAATATAGCATGAAATTGACCAATGGAGGGAGAGTCAGTCCAGATGAAAGGTCATGACCTAACTGTCCAATTCCCTGCATAGATGGTGCCTGAGCCAACAGCTCCTTTAGCATTTTGTGTGTTGCTCTTAAATTGACAAATATTAGATTTCCTCTAAGCAAGACATCTGTTAATCAGAGGGAAAATTGATGCCATATAGTAATTGATCAAAAGGTTCTAATCCTTTCACTTTCCTTTTGCAGGGAACGATTGGGTTTCCAGGAGAAAAAGGAAGCAAAGGAAGCCAAGGTTCTCCCGGACCTGAGGGTCCTCCTGGCCGCGCAGTGTTTGAGCGAGGGCCAGAGGGCCCTCCGGGTCTGTCCGGAGAACCCGGAAAGCCCGGAATCCCAGGATTGCCAGGTCGGGCTGGAGAGAAAGGGGAGCCTGCATCGCCAGGAGAGAAGGTTAGTGAGGAAGCCAAAGATGCTTTCCCTCGGCCCGTTCTCTTCCTTCTCTGTGGGTCTGCTCTTCCTGAATCACCAAAGAAAGCAATGTAGACGTTCCAGATGCAGCCTGAAAGTGTTAACGTGCTTCCAGTGTGATGCACTATCAATTACTCCAAAAGACTGGAAGTAGAGTAAATACTGAAGGGCTCTTATTAACAGTAAAATGGATCCACGTCCATGCTGTATGTTTGTCCTGGGCTGAGGGAGGAGCAGTGACACAATCGTCTTTCTTCAGGGGTCTGTGGGAGGAGCCACAGGAGCAGTCAGCAGCTGGGCATGTCCAGTCATGTCCAGACAGGTAACTCAGTTACAACCTATATACATGGTTTACCATACAGTGCCAACATAGTATGCCCACAATGCACTACCTTAAACCAATACATCTTTGGGACATTGGACAAGACCTGAGCATGCTGTCACAGGTGAACGTACAGATTCCTTACAGACAGCGGTGGGAATTGTACTGGGAATCACTGGCACTGTAAAATGTTATGCTAACTGCTTGGTAGTAATATCTTGTCTAAAAGTAATCTATTTTTCTCTTGGTTACAGGGGAACAAAGGGGATAAAGGTGACCGAGGAGAGTCAGTAAGTACTGAAGTTCCGCAGGAATGTTAGTGTTCCACAGTATTTAGAGTGAGTTGGAGGATGTCAGACCTTGCCACAGTTATATGTTCTCTGTCACATATTGAAATTAAAGGCATCCGTTAGTCTTGGGAGACCATGGACCTGCGCCTGGAAAGTCTTCACTCTCCAGGGCGCAGGCCTGGGCAAGGCTGTATGGAAGACCAGCAGTTGCCCATGCTGCAGGTCTCCCCTCTCCACGACACTGATGTTGTCCAAGGGAAGGGCATTAGGACCCATACGGCTTGGCACCAGTGTCGTCGCAGAGCAATGTGTGATTAAGTGCCTTGCTCAAGGACACAACACGTTCCCTCGGCTGGGGCTCGAACTCACGACCTTCAGGTAACTAGTCCAATGCCTTAACCACTTGGCCACATGCCCACACATATTGAAATATGCCCAGTTATTTTACACAGGAGAGGTGGGACCAGAAACTGGGAGCAAGAGGTGTTAGCTAACCGAAAATATAAGGTGAAGGAGGTAAGGATTTTAGCGATGGAGACAGCAGTGGAAAAGGGAAGATATCCAGAAATAGAATTCAAGAGAGCTTCACATTGATGGGCCAAATGGCCTACATCTTATGGTCTTATCTGGTGCTGAATTTTCTCAACTTGACCAGCACACGGGGACCTTTCTTCACCCAACTGAAGTATCTTTGTGTGATTGAGCAAAGTAGGTTGTAGTGTCAGTAACCTCCTTGAAGTCCCTCCAAATCATTATCCATGTTGACTTCAAACTTAGAGTCTAGCTGAAACTGTATTTAAATCAGCCTGCGTGAGGACAAGCTTGTTTCAGCGTATGTTTTTTTCTCATTATTAATGATTTCTACTCCCATTCCAGGGGCGAGATGGTCTTCCAGGTGAAAGAGGTCTTCCCGGGCCCATGGTAATTATCGTAACCATTTAATTTATCTAACTAAATGAAATATTTCTCTTCACGCTATTACTCGTTAGTCAATTAGGACCTTAACATTAATGACTTCCACTGATCTTTGTTGTGGTTAGAGTGACAGTGTTTGAACATCACCTTCTGAAAAGGCTCTGTATATTTACACAACACAATTGGGAAATATTTTCTGCTAGTGGTCCATACACATCCATAGGTCCCTCAAAGTTGCTGTACAAGTTGATAGGGTTGTCAAGAAGGCATATGGTGTGTTGGCCCTCATTAGTTGGGGGTTTAAGTTCAAGAACCATGAGGTAATGTTGCACGAACTCAGCAGGCCAAGCAGCATCTATGGAAAAGAGTACTGTCGATGTTTCGGACTGCTGAAGGGTCTCAGCCTGAAATGTCGACTGTACTCTTTTCCATAGATGCTGCTTGGCCTGCTGAGTTCCTCCAGCATTTTGTGCGTGTTGCTCTGGATTTCCAGCATCTGCAGACTTTCTCTTGTAGGTCATGTTGCATCTCCAGTCACCTCGTTTATAGGAAGGATATGGAAGCTTTAGAGAGAGTGCAAGGAGATTTACCAGGATGCTGTGTGGATTGGAGAGCATGTCTTATGAGATCAGGTTGAGGGAGCTAGAGCTTTTCTCTTTAGAGTGAAGGAGCATGAGAGATGACTTGATAGAGGTGTATCAGATAAGAGGCATAGATCATGGGGACCGCCAGAAACTTCTTCCTAGGGTGGAAATGGCTGATACAAGGGGAAATAATTATAAAATGACCAGAGGAACGTATAGGGGAGATATCACAGATAGTTTTTTTAACAGAGTGGTGCATGTATGGAACACCCTGCCAGAGTTGTGGTAGGGGCAGAAACAGTCGGCACATGTAAGAGACTCTTAGGTAAGCACGTAGAGTGTTAGAAAAATGGAGGGCGATGAGGGAGGGAAGGGTTAGGTTGATCTCAAGAGCAGGTTAAAAGGTCAACACGACATCAAGGCTGAAGTGCTTGTACTGTGCTGTAATGTTCTACTTTCTGCTAGTGAGGAAAGGTGAAAATGGATTCCTTTCTGCAGACCACACAGCATTTTGACAACAGAAAGGAAGAGAGGATGCTCTTTTGCACCATCAGTCCTGTGATATCTCTCTGATATTGGAGCGGATCATTGAGATTGGAAATTGGTTTATTATTGTCACACGTACTGAGGTACAGTGAAAGACTTGTATTGCGTGCCGTTCACACAGATCAAATCATTACGCATTGAGGAAGAACAAGGTAAACCAATAACAATGCAGGATAAAGTGTTACAGCCACAGAGAAAGTGCAGTGCAGGTAAACAATAAAGTGCCAGATCATAACGAGCAAGAGTGTGAGATCAAGAGGCCATCTTATCATAGTAAAGATCCACTTAACAGTCTTGTCATGGAAGGGTAGAAACTTTCATGACAAAACTGTTTTGAGTCACTGCTTTGAGCCTGATGGTGCGTGCTTTCAGGCTTTTGTATCTTCTGCCCACTAGGAGAGGGGAGAAGAGAAAATGTCCTGGATGGGTGGTGTTTTTGATTATGTCGGCTGCTATACTGAGGCAGCGAGAAGTATAGACGAAGTCCATAGAGGGGAGGCTGACTTCAGAGCCACTGAGCTACATCCACAACTCTGCAGTTTCTTGCAATCACGTGTAGAGCAGTTGCTGTACCAAGCTATTATAGGATGAGCTCTATAGTGCACCAATGCAAAATGGTAAGGGTTGACAGAGACATGCCAAATTTCTTCATAATTCTGAGGAAGAAGAGGCATTGGTGATCACGTTGCAGTCTTTGCAGAGTTTGGAACAGAGAAAAAGAGAAGTTCTCTGATGGGAAGGAAAGAGAATAAATGTGATGGATGTAATTGGTATCAATTGTCTTGGACAGAGCTGGTCTATTGGGCCACAAGGAGTCAATACTAGCTGGATCTCAAACAGATATCTTTTCAGTAAGGAAAAATGATAGATTATTTATGGATTGTTTAACCATTTTCTGTCATCCTATACTCAGGGTGTCAGGCCAGAACCAACTGCCGGACTTCCTGGAGAAAGAGGGCTTCCAGGGCCTCAGGGAGCAAAGGTCAGTATTGGTACAGCAAGTGCCAGGGTTGGGAAGTTCAGAGCCCACCTTTGGCATGTTGGATAAGTTAATTTTCCCAGAAATAATCTGGTCTAAAGATATCTTTATGCTGTGGCCATCACTTTCCTGACTTGACATACAAAAAACATGTGAAAGGTTGGTTATGGCTATGTTTACAAGGCAACTCTGACACCTTTGAATTCTGGCCCTTGATTGGCTCAATGCAAGAGCCTTGTTGTTCAGTTCTCAGACAAACAAAGGCCAGTTTATATAAAACAAATTCAATGTAAAATGGCTCCCAAGATCACGAGGCGGAGGAAATCAGGTTTAAGCGAAAGGAGCTAAAATATTTATTTAAGAAATATTAATTAGAAATGCATACTCTTCAAAAATTTGCAAAACTAAGAGAAGAGCAGTAGTGAGAATGTAAGGTACTTACTGCCCATTATGCCACAGGTGCTTAGGGCAGCAATGAAGGTCCTCCATCTCTGGCGGTGTTCAGGGCTTCCTTCATCATGTCAGTAGCTTCCTCACGGTTTTCACTAGTGTCAGTCATGCAAATCTTGAATGGAAATTCAGGAATACCATCACACTCAAAAGTAGAAGGATTCTTTGTTGCTGTTTCCATAACAATTTTTTTTCACCAGACAGAGTTTTTAGCCCTAAGCTGAACCCCTCAACCTGGAGCACCGGTGGATCACTCTTAGTCTGGCCTCTACCCTTTGACCTGTTTGGCATGGGTTATGCTACCAAGAGCCAAAGCATAAAGCCCTGACTCCAGCCAGCATAGCTCTGTCAGTCATTAAGTCATGTAAGCCTCCAAACCCAATGACCAGGTTATGGTCCTCTTGGAGAGAGAATGTGAGGTACATACTGCAAAAGGCTCTTTCTGCTTCCAAACTAGCATTTGGATTACAAAGACATGGTTGACTTCACATTGGTCGTTAAGAGAAGCTAGACAGGTTGGGCTCAGCATACAGACTTTAGAAGTTACAAGGGAGACCTTATTCAAACATATGAGCTCCTAAGAGATCAGACATCATCTTGTAAGCCAATGAAATGATTCTTGATCTTTGAAATATGCAATTATCTCCACCTTACATATATCTAATGATCCAGTGTCAACAACTCTCAGGAGACAGAATCCCAAAGGTTCCTTACCCTTTGAGGGAATAAGTTACTACCCAGCTCAGTTTTACTTGACTGTTCCTTTATTTTGTAGCTCCCCCTTTTGTCCTGATGCAAAGTCACACCCCGAAACACCAACTATCCCTCTACATGCATAAATGCTGTCTGATCTGCTGAGTCCCTCCAGCTGTTTGCTTTTTGCTCCAGGTTCCAGCACCCATGGTCTTTCTTGTGCCTCCAAGATTCAAGGGAGGCTTTACAGAGCAGATGTTAAGATGCTTTCACTAGTGGGAGAGTTACAAACAAGGGGAGTGTAGCTTCAAAGTATTCTCTTCAAAGCCTTTACTCCCACTTCCTCTGCTGGAGAAGTCAGCTTGTGGTGTGGGGCATTTAACCTCACCCAAGTGGCCAATATCCATAGGCATCTCTGTGCCTTCTATAAAATTACAGAAGTCCACATAGACGTATCTAATCCAGTCTCTTATTCAACAGCCACGCACTTCTAGAACCAGTGGGTGAATAGCAATCAGGACAGAGACACAGAGAGATTATAGCTTTTCCAAAACCCCAGCCCCTTGATCGGAAAGTTGGGTTCATCACTATTCCCATCGTGTTCCCAAAGAGTTTGTTCACTGAAATGTTCCTTCCATAATTTGACCCTGTAATGGAGGCCACTATTAACTTAGTTTCTCTTTTACAGGGCGAACAAGGACCAACAGGACCAATTGGACCCAAAGGAGATAAGGTCTGAGTGTAGTAAGTTCCTTATGGTCTACTACTGTTACACAAAGACCATGAAATAATGTGTTCAAACTGACAAATGCTCACTTGGTGTACTATGAGCAGTTTTGGGTCCCCTATCTAAGAAAGGATGTGTGACTTTGGAGTGGATTCAAAGGAGGTTCACGAAAATGATTCCAGAATTGAAAAGCTTATTATATAAGGAGCATCTGATGGCTCTTGGCGTCTACTCACTGGAATTCAGAAGAACCGGGGGAGGGGGGGTTCACTGAAACCTATCAAGTGTCGAAAGGCCTCAATAGAGAGGATGTGGGGAAAATTCCACTTAGCGTGGTGATGAGGAGGAATTTCTTTAGCCGGAGAGTGGTGAATTGAGGAATTCGTTGCCACATGTGACTATGGAGGACAAGTCATTGGGTCTATTTAAGGCAGAGGTTGATAGATTCTTGATTAGTCAGGGCATGAAGGGATATAGGGAGAAGGCAGGAGACTGAAGCCAAGAGGGAAAATGGATCGGCCATGATGAAATGGTGGAGCAGACCTGATGGGCCAAAATGGCCTAATTCTGCTCCTTTTTGTCTTATAGTCTTAGGGTAAACATTGGACCTGCTTGTCTATAATGACCAAGTTTCCTAACAGAGCAAGACCAATTTGCCAGATTTCGGTCTCAAGTTTTCTTATTCACACTAACACCTTTTAAACGCTGTGATTGTACCCACATTTACCACTTCCCCCGGCAGTTTATTCCATCTACTCACCAACCTCTGAAAGAAGTTACCTCTCAGGTCCCTATTCCTCTCTGGTCTAGTATAAAATCTCATGACAGTAGATGAGGATTTCAATGTGATTAATGGATGATGAGATGCACCCTAGGTTGTGCTGGGACACCTCATCAGTGATGTAACCTGGGGTCATCACATGTTTTGGGTCTTTCAACATCAGACACTCTCACCCAGATGACCCAGCCAGGGTTGATCAGGCCCTGGCTAGTGTCCAAACAGCATTGGTCCATGGGTCATTCCCCTTCATCCATAGCCATCTGGAGACTTGCTCAGCAGTCTCTGTGATGGTCCTGAAGCCTCTTTCCTTTGCAGCCCCCTGAAATGCCAAGGAGAGACTAGGTTCTGCACAGCGAGCAGCCAGGAAAACCTCTACACCCCATCTCTATGGGCTCGTATTGTGCCCTCCACCCCTGTCTCTGGGACTGCTCTACTAGATCCTGGTATTCGGCTTTCTTATATAGCAACATAGAATACCTACAGCAAAATACAGGCCCTTCCGCCCACAAAGCTGTGCCGAACATGTCCTTACCTTAGAAATTACCTAGGCTTACCCATAGCCCTCTATTTTTCTGAGCTCCATGTACCTGTCCAAGAGTGTCTTAAAAGGCCTTATCGTATTCTCCTCCAGCACTGTAGCTGGCAGCCCATTCCACTCTGCATAAAAAAAAAACTTACCCCTGATATCTCCTCTGTACCTACTTCCAAGCACCTTAAAACTGTGCCCTCTTGTGTTAGCCATTTCAGCCCTGGGAAAAAGCCTCTGGCTATCCACATGATCAATGCCTCACATCATCTTATACACTTCTATCAGGTCACCTCTCATCCTCCGTTACACCAAGGAAAAAGGGCTGAGTACACTCAACCTATTCTCATAAGGCATGCTCCCCAATCCAGGCAACATCCTTACAATTGAATGCCTCCTCAATCCGGTCTTCCAGAGTCCCTATCATTTCTGCCATGACCATCTTTGAGTATATCCGGGAAAAAAATTTTTGCAATTGTTCTGACTACCAAGTATTGTGGAAAAAAAAAAGATCTTTTGAACCAGTGTAACGACGAAAAGTTATCTCAATTGGCTTGTAAATTGCCTCTGGAATATCCCATCAAACCATGAAGTTCAAGGGAAATAAAGACAGACGATAAATACTGGCTCCGCTAGGAGCCTCCTCGGGATGGTTCCAGAAATGATTGGTAATGCACACTGTACAGAAGATTTTTGAATGTTCTTGGCTAATGAGTAGAGGTGTTGTAATCAAAAAATCACTGTTGCAACTGTGTCAATAAAATTGTGCTTTTAATTGTAGGGTGACGCTGGAGCCAAAGGAGACAGAGGCGAAAGGGGTGAAATGGGTGTGAAAGGCAGGGACGGCATTCCAGTGAGTATTCACTGACGTAAGCAAGAATAAATCATGAAGTTATTACCGTGATACCATTATTCCTCTGATCATTATAATGAGAGAAACGTGTTTCATTTCCATGCAAAATGCTGGCGGAACTCAGCCTGTCAGGCAGAATCTATGGAAGAAAATCAGCAGCTGACGATTACGGCCGAGTCAGCCTAAATGCTGGCTGCTTACTTCTCATCCACAGACGCTGCCTGACCTGCTGAGTTCCTCCAGCACTTTGTGTGTGTGTGGGTGCTGCTCAAGCATTTGCAGTCACTTGTGTCTACACTCTCATTTCCAGCAAGTGTGATTTCTATTCAGTAATGGCAGTTTCATTACAATGTGATTGAATACGAGGCTGTGCATGCAGTGATTTTTGTATTGCAATCTTTCCCTGCCTCATCTATTGTAATTCAAACAATGCTGAGAGCCTGACAATTGACTGCCGTTATCTGTCAGACTACTGTGCCACTTGACTAAGGTGTGGTTTGTACAGGAAATGTTGGAAATGCTCAGTGACTCAGGTAGCATCTGAGAAAAAGGAGAAAAAAATAATGGTTCAATTCTGGGAGCCTTTGACAGAACAGAGAAAGAGCAAAAAATGAATTAGTTTCCAATAGGGGAAAGGTGAAGTACTCCCACGGTCCTGTTGAACAAATCACCCTAAAATTGTGCCTTCTTGAATTGGCCATGTCCACCCTAGGGAAAAAAGTAGCTGGCTGTCCACTCCATCCATGTCTCTTATCATCTTCTACACCTCTATCAATTCACCATTCGTCCTCCTTCAGTCCAAAGAGAAAACCCCGAGCTTCCTCAACCTATCCTCATAAAACTTCTTCTCCAATCCAAGCAGCATCCTGGTAAATCTCCTCCACGCACCCTCCACGCTAAATCTTCCACATTCCCTTCCTATAATAAGATGATCAGAATTGAACACAGTGTTCCAAGAGTCTTATGGAGCTACAACATTGCCTAACCCAGTGGTTCCCAACCTTTTTTATGCCATGGACCAATACCATTAAGCAAGGGGTCTATGGACCCCAGGCTGGGAACCCCTGCCCTAACGGTTCTTTAATTCAATCCCATGACTAATGAAGGCCAATACAACTTAACTTTCTTAACCATCCAAAGTTAAAGAATCAATAGATACATGCTGGGAAATTGTTCAAATTGACCACAATCTTAATGTATGTTTGATGCAAGAGAACCTGCAGGTGCTGGAAGTCTTGAGCAACACACACAAAGTACCAGAGAAACTCAGCAAGTCAGGCAGCATCTCTGAAGGGGAATAAACAGTGGACATTTCAGGTCTTCATCAGAACTGAAAAAGAAGGGAACAGGAGCCAGAATAAGATGGTGGGGTAGGTGAAGAGTAAAAGCTGACTGGTGATAGGTGAGACCAGGTGAGGGAAAGGACTGCCGACTGTTTATTCCCCTCCATAGATGCTGCCATGATCTCTTTGTCAAAGAGATCTTGACAAAAGGATCATAGCAAGGATCCAGAAAGCCAGCCAGGCACTTGGAAAACTCCGTGTCAAAGTTCTGGAGCACAAGAGCATTCAGCTTTCACCCAAGCTCAAGGTGTACAAGGCTGTGGTCCTCACCTCTCTCCTGTACGGCTGCGAAACCTGGACCCTGTACCGCAGGCACATCAAACAGCTGGAGCAGTTTCACGTGCGCTCTCTGCGGTCGATCATGAGGATTCGATGGCAGGACCGAATCACCAACCGGGAAGTCCTTGACAGAGCCAACAGCACAAGCATTGAGGCAAAGATCCTCCAGGCCCAGCTACGCTGGACTGGCCACGTAATCTGCATGGGTGAAACAGGAATCCCCAGGCAGCTGCTCTACGGTGAGCTTGAGCATGGCAGTCGCAATCAGGGCCGCTCCAAAAAAAAGTTTCAAAGACAATCTGAAATCGTACATCAAATGGGCAGACCTCCGGCCTCGACAGCTTGAGGAGTCCGCAGCCGACAGGGCTGCGTGGCGCACCCTGACCAGAAAAGCTGCGTCTGGCTTTGAGGATGACCGAAATCAACGCCTTGCAGCAGCACGAGACCGACGCCACAAAGCTGTGTATGCACCTGTTCTAACAACCGCCATTCCACGTCCAACCTGCAACCGCATGTGTGCTTCGGCCTGCGGCCTCCGAGGCCACCTCCGTATCCACAGACAACTGCACAATGTTTAGTCTTCCTCGGACCCCGAGAGACAACCACCACCAGATGCTGCCTGACGCGCTGAATTCCTCCGGCATTTTGTGTATACTAGTGAACATTAGACTTGCTTCCTTTGTTCTCTTATATGGTATTGCAGCAGCTGTAGTGCTGACTCCTGACCGGATTTGCAAAGGGAAGGGCTGGGAAACTTGGCCAGCTGACTGATTCTCACTGCCCCCATCTTGCCTTGCAGGGAAACCCAGGGGAACAGGGACCTCCAGGATTAGAAGGAAAACCAGTAAGTAACTCTCACAATGAGTAGGAAAGTCACATTATTTATGAACTTGTGGGGCTGAAATTGTGCGCTGCACATGTTTTATTCACAGCACTGGTTCATCTTGAGATTCCTTAGCCAATGTTTTAGCAAAGATGAGAACATTTAAGTCAGCCCCTCTCATTACCCTTGTTAAAACAGAAGTTAACTTTCACACCAACAGCTACACTGTCTCTCCGGCAACATTTCGTCCTGCAGCTGGGTATCATTGGACTCCAAAGCAATTCAATGCAATTCCTTTCTCCAGACCAGGGATAGATTTATACTGACACCTGCCTCAAAATTGGACACATTTGCACCAATTTTTTATTGTGTAAAATGGGCATGAATGT
Organism: Mobula birostris; assembly: GCF_030028105.1. NCBI lineage: Eukaryota > Metazoa > Chordata > Chondrichthyes > Myliobatiformes > Myliobatidae > Mobula > Mobula birostris. The sequence continues at coordinate 8,425,840 of NC_092385.1, read as the reverse complement.
TTTGTGCAAGTCTTAACCCGATTGCAACTATTTCTAGTTGGGAGTTTGGGCAGGTACTGTTGGGAATGATGCAATTAAAGCCGGTGTAATTTCCCCAGCACTGTTTGTGCAGGTGATGGTGTTATCAACATGAGCACCACTCACTTCTTCGTTACTAATGAAGCTGATGTGAAAATGTGCATTGTTTTGATATAAATTCAGAGAGATGAAATATCAACAACTTCTTCACTTAGTATCCTCGTCATCTGAAAGGCCACAGACTCCCGGCTCCTGTGGAAGGGCAGCTTGCTGAGTAAGCCTGGTTCATATCAAGGGAATGTCACGTTTATACACTCAAAGAAAACCGACAGTATATCCCAGTGCAGTCTAGCCACCAATCAGCAGCACCTTCATTGTACTGCTGATGGTTACAAGAGCGGCAACAGTAAAATCTGCTCCAATTGGCTGAAGTTGTCCCTTGCACACTGGCGCTGAACACATTCTCCTCTCTAGCCAACGGGGTGACTATTGATGGGTTTGATAATCAATTTGTGTTGATATGTGAACTATGTATTAGACTGCTAATTCCATGTAGACCCTTCTGCAGATAATTACAGTCATACATTTTGTTTTACTGTTTTGATGACATAAAGTTGTTTACAATAGGTGGCTTGGCAGAGGCCACTTATTTCCGCTTCTTTCAATCCAACAAGACCCATCTGGATTCGTGTTCTGTGTTCTCAACGCTTGTTTGATAGCTGTGTGTCTTTTGTTACATATTCTCCATGTGTAAAACCTCATCCTGTCCTGTTAACTCCCCAGCATAATTCAGGCCTGTCATTCGGTGATGTTACCATGTTGATGGCTTAAGGAGCCAATATCACCTGTGATTGTTAAATAATGAAAGATAATCTTGGTATGATTTCAAATTGTTTGGTGATTAAGTTGAGAATTCATGAGTCAAGTGGATTAATTCAGCAGTGACAGATTTGCTTTAACAGATGTGAAGCTATTTAATCGTGGTCTGGTAATAAAGCCACAGGTTGTATTTCCCTCTATCCTCATTTTGAATATTCTCGTGCCCTTTCTCTCTGTTCCAAAGTTTCCTTAAGCTGCCTCTCTCGGACTCTCATTTTCACAGCATCATAGCACAGGAACAGGCCCTTCGGCCCACCTAGTCCATGCCAAACTATTACTCTGCATACTCCCATCGACCTGAACCTGAACCACGGTCTTCTCTTCCATGTGCCTATCCAAATTTCTCTTAAATGTTGAAATCGAACCTGCATCCTCCATTTCCACTGGCAGCTCATTCCACACTCTCACCACCCTCTGTGAAGAAATTCCCTTTCATGGTCTCCTTACACATTTCACCTCTCACCATTAACCCATGACCTCTAGTTCGAGTCTCACCCAACCTCAGTGGAAAAAGCCTGCTTCTATTTACCCTATCCATATCCCTCTTGCCCCCATCTGTACTTATCTAAACATGAAAGATTCTGGAAATCCAGAATAACACATTAAATGCTGAAGGAACTCAGCAGGTCAGGCAGCATCTACGGAAGGGAATAAGAATGGACACTTTGGGCGAGATCATTCATTCAGGACTGGAAAGGAAGGAAGAAGAAGCCCTTCCACCTTCCCTCTTCCATTCACTACTGGCTCCACTCTGATCACTTCTCTTCTCCTCACTTACCTTTCACATTCCCCTGGTGCCACTCCTCCTTCCCTTTCTCACATCTCCAATCAGATTCCTCCTTCTTCAGCCTTTATTGTTTTCCACCTATAACCTCCCAGCTTCTTACTTCATCCCCTCCCCCTTCGCCCATCTGCACATCTATCACCTTCTAGCTTGTACTCCTTCCCTTATCCCAGCTTCTTGTTCTGGCTTCTTCCCCCTTCCTTTCTAATCCTGATGAAGGGTCTCGGCTCTAAACCTCGACTGTTTATTCCTCCTCATAGATGCTACTTGCCCTGTTGAGTTCCTCCAGCATTTTGCATCTATACTCATCTGTACCCCTCTCAGCCCTTGCTCTTTGGTTTCGATACCTCACCATCACAGTCTAGGCCTTTCAGTACTCAATATATTTCAGTGAGATCTAGGCCTTTCAATATTTGAGAGATTTCAATGAGATTCCACCCCCCCCCCCCCAACCCACCACCACCACCATTCTTCTAAACTGCAGCAAGTAGAGGCCTGGAGCCATCAAGCACTCTCATATGTTAACCCTTTCCCGCAACTAAAATTTATACATGAATAAGAAGTAAATGTTGCCGCCTTGGCATTTGTGAGGTAAAATTAGGAAATACATTCAAACACAATGACGTCTAACTTCCCACTTTTAAGCAAACCATTTTCTGTCTGTCGTTGTTGTCTTTTAACCACTTCTTTGTGTCCCAGCGAGTAATCTCTCGGGTGATAAGATTTTCATGTTGTTTGTTATGCTGTCATGTGTCATCTATTTTCTTAAATTCAGGGTCGACCAGGGTACAGAGGGCAATCTGGCCTTCCCGTAAGTAACTAAATTTGCCTTGGAGCATCAAGTGTATGGAACTGGTGCGAGATTGGATTCTAGGGCATTACCTGGACATCAACTCTGTCTGGCACTGATAGACTGTCATGTTTGTTCTGTCACGCACTAACAGTAATAACTCACTGTAAAGCCGGAACCATGAGACTGCAAAGCAGCTTCTGCTAGAGTGGCAGAGCCAATGTCACAGAATATTGAAGGCTTGCTCACTTAACCAGCTCCTGCCGCTGTATCGGGATGGTCCGTTTGTATGGTGTGGGCTGGGAAATGGGACTGGGACAGCAGCCAGCTCACTGGGATCACAGGCAGCAGCCCACCATAGCCTGCACAAAGGTGAGGTGGGGTGGGGGCGGAGGTACAACAGAGATGTTCAAAATTGCCAGGGTCTTTATCGAAGCAAGCAAGCAGTACAAGTGTGAAAGTAGATGGTGCCTCGCCTGTCATAATAATTAGCAAAAAGACCTGTAGGGACAGAAGAGAGACGAATATGTACTGAGGCATATCAGAATGAGTCATGAGGGGGTGGCATGATAGCACAGTGGTTACTTTACTTTACTTTATACTTTATTGTCACCAAACAATTGATACTAGAACGTACAATCATCACAGCGATATTTGATTTTGCGCTTCCCGCTCCCAGGATTACAAATATTAAATATTAAAAATAGTAAAAATTAGTAAATATTAAAATTTTAAATTATAAATCATAAATAGAAAATAGAAAAATGGAAAGTAAGGTAGTGCAAAAAAGCAGAGAGGCAGGTCCGGATATTTGGAGGGTACGGCCCAGATCCGGGTCAGGATCCGTTCAGCAGTCTTATCACAGTTGGAAAGAAGCTGTTCCCAAATCTAGCTGTACGAGTCTTCAAGCTCCTGAGCCTTCTCCCGGAGGGAAGAGGGACAAAAAGTGTGTTAACTGGGTGGGTCGTATCCTTGATTATCCCGACAGCACTGCTCCAACAGCGTGCGGTTAGCGCAACACCTTGCAGTACCAGCGACCCAGCTTCAATTCCCGCTGCTGGCTGCAAGGAATTGGTACGCTCTTCCCATGACCTCCTGGGTTTTCTCCGGATGCTCCGGTCTCCTCCCACACTCCGAAGACATAGAGGTTCGGGTTAGTAAGTTGTAGGCATGCTATATTGACACCAAAAACATGGCAACACTTTCAGGCATACATCCTCAGACTTAGTATATTTTTTAGGTTGTTTTGAGTTTCATCACGATAGTTTTGGGCACAGAGAGGGGAGCTCAGAGTCAGGTTAGTAGGCTAATTGGACACAGAGGTGTAATTGGGTGGGTAGTTTGTTGAGATGGACAGGCCTGTTACCCTGCTGTATCTCAAATAAACTAAATCGTCAAAGAGATGTACCGGAGACAGAGATTCTGCAGGTGCTAGAAATCTGGAGTAACACACAGAAAAGTTTGGAGGAAATAAGCAAGTTTGACAGCATCTGTGGAGGGAAATGAATAGTCATTGTTTTGGGCCAAAACGCTGCAACAGGACCATTGCAGTCCTGATGAAGAAGACATTGACACTTCCTTTCCGCAAACAGATACATACACTCAACAATTCAGGAACAGCTGCTTCCCCGCTGCCATCTGATTTCTGAATGGACATTGAACCCATGAACACTACCTCCCTACTTTTTTAAATTTCTATTTTTGCACTACTTATTTAATTTAACTATTTTATGCATATGTTAAAAAGCTAAATTAAGTGAGTATATAACCATATATACTTACTGTGATTCACATTTTTTCTATCAATATGTATTGCATTGTACTGCTGCTGCAAAGACAACACACTTCATGACACGTGCCAGTGATATTAAACCTGTTTCTGATTCTACCTGCTGAGATCCTCCGGAAGATTGTCCATTGCAAGGGGTTGTACTGGTTGGGAAGATCAAGAAAGAAAGATTAGTTTTGTTCGTCACATGTACATCTAGACATACAGTGAAGGGCATCACTTACGAACAAGCGTGAAGTGTGAGATTGCGATGTGGTTCCAATCCTGTCTGTCTGTCTCTATTTATGTCTTGTCAGAGGCCACACAATCTTACTTTGGTTGCCCATTTTGTCCAGCTTACATACAGCCTTGTAATTCACGTGTGTAGATTGCAGTTAGTGAGCCTGCTTTGCTTAGACAACATTCTCTCTTAACTTTTTGGCATGACTCAAATGTTTACAGGGACTGCCAGGCTTTCCTGGAATACTTGGCCGGCCGGTAGGTTTGCTTGCATTGCTTTTCACGACTGCGTCTACTTTCTGGCATGCAATAATACCGCTTCTTTATGCAGCTGGCTTCTCCATAACGAGAGCTTCGGCAGATATCGGAGTTACGCCTGCCTTTTGAAGGGGTGTGAGCAGTGGGAACGCGGGATGGAACAGCTCCCCTTGTCCAGTGGGAAGTTTGGTTACTGGTGTACTCTGGGGTTTGAACACGGGTCTGTCCTGGGTCAGCTGAATGCACCTGACATTGGAGTCAGGCTTAGAAATCCAAGATCTGAGATGAGGGAGAAATAAAAGAGTATTTCCATCTCTGACAAAAATCTACTGAACTTGATTTGTTTTATTGTTACATGTGCTTAAATACAGTGAAAAACTTGTCTTGCATACTGTTCATTCAGATCAAATCGTTACACAGTGCATTGAGGTAAAACAAGGGAAAGCAATAGCAGAAATGAGGTAGTTAGCAGTTAATGTAATGCTATTACAGCACCAGAGACCCGGGTTCAAATCCGTCACTGACTGTACACTCTCCCTGTGACCGCGTGGGTTTCCTCTGGGTGCTGGTTTACTTCCACATTTCAAAGACGTACCGGTTAGGAGGATAATTGGCCACATGGGTCTCATTATCTGATGTGGGCTTGTTGGGCAGATGAAGCAAGGCGAGATGTATCTTTGTTCACCTTTCCCATCCCCTCAACCTCTCCCTCCCTGCCTGGTTCCATCTGCCCATCAGTCACTTCTCCTCATCGGGTTCTACCTGTCACCTCGCAGCCTCTGCCTCACCCTTCCCTCATATCGGCAATCTTTCCTCTCCCCTTTCAGTGTCGATGCAGGGCATTGACCTGAAATGGCAGTATATACAAGCTTCCAGGAATGCTGTTTTACCCACTGGGTTTCTACAGCATTCTGCTTTCTGGTTCCAGCTGCTCTAGATTGTTAAGTCAAAGAGCAAGCACTTACTTGGGCCCTTAGCTCTACAGTGGAGCATCGGCCATCGATGACCTCCCGTCTCCATCATCCTCTGAAGTCTATGGGATGGTTGGAGTTCATCAATGCTTCTGCAAATCATTGCATCCACTGTACAGCGGACTGGCCTGCACAACTTCGCCAGAGCCCTGTTGGCAGACCTTACCAATTTCCACCTCTCACGATGGGATGTAGAGCTAGACTTTGTCATGAAGTCATGGAGAAATCAGTCTCTTCGGCCCATCTAGTTCATGTTAAAAACTTATAAGCTGCCTATTCCCATCGACCTGCACTGGGACCATAATCCTCCATACCCTGACCATCCATGTACCTATCCAAACTTCTCTTAAGTGGTGAAATCGAGCTTACATGCCCCACTTGTGCTGGCAGCTCATTCCATGCTCTCACAACCCTCTGAGTGAAGGTGTTTCCCCTCATGTTCCCCTTAAACTTTTCACCTTTCATCCCTAACCCTTTGAGAGGCAAATAGAGCAATACAGCAGGGATACAGGACTTTCGGCCCAACAAGTCCTTGCTGACCATGGTGCCCGCCCACCTAGTCTCATTTCCCTCTAGTCCCCACCCCTCCATGGGCATATCCAAATGCTTCTTAAATGATACTGTTGTACAATTCATGTGATTGGATGGTTTATATCATTACCACCAGCTCCCCTTGGTAATCTGGATTATCCTCGCTAGAGAAAAATAGGTGGAGGTCTGAAAATTATCCAAAAGTTCCCAAATCTTACAGAAAAGAGCATGAGTCAGGGTCATAAAGCACTGTGGCCTCTATAAAGCCCCTCTAAACTCCTCTCAAGCTTCCCTGCTCTAAAGAGTGCCACCCTAACTAGTCCAGTTTAACCCTGGAGTCTAGATCCCTCATCCATGCAACCAGTACAAAATGAAATCTATGAATGAGAGCAGAGGCTACGTCCACTGGACCTCATGATACAACCTAAGGACGTCTATTGAAATGAGAGTTCCTGTTTATTAGTGCATGCTGATTTCATTGATGAAGCGAGCTATTTGTTGGGCAGATTAACTAATTTGCATTTGTTAATCAGGGTAACCAAGGAGATTCCGGACCACTAGGCCCCCAGGTGAGTACAGATCCTGAACAATCTGTTTCAAGCTTGTGATCCAATATAAACAGGTTACCATTGCTATAAAGAATAATTGAGCTTGGGATATTTGGTACAATAATCTATCAGACCTCTTCTGTTCAATTGTCTCTGGGAGCTGGCCCGCTTGTGGTCCTCCTGGGAGCCTGCTTGTTCTCCTCCTTGTAGTCCTCCTTTGAGTCCACCTAGTCTCTGAAATTGACAGCCTTTCTTTGTACTAGTTATTTCTGGTCATTTCAGATGTTGGCCAATGCAGTCAGCAAGGGACTGGGGCAGGAATTCTCTGCTCTGCATGCACAAAACTGGAAGGCAAAAGATGACCATCAAATCCACTTCACATCCCATGATGTTCATTTCGTCATAACCAAAACCTTTTTCACTCTTTCTGCAACCCGGTGTTAATATGTTCTTATAATTTCCAGAGAGTGACAAAAGAATAGGGGTAAAGAAACAAGAACCAGTAGAGGGAGAAAGATCATCTCTAACCCTCTTAGGCCATTGAACTAGAGTAGGAGATCACCTTGAGCAGACATGAACTGCGAGGATATTTGCTTCCTCCATGCCTAATCAGTTTAACTGCTTGGCAAACAGTTACAGGGACTTCTCGTTTGTTCATTATGATGTGGGGGATCGTGGTCTTTCCATGACCAGGATTGTTCTTGACAAATTTCTCTACAGAAGTAGTTTGCAGTGCCTTCTCGCCAGCAGTGTCTTTACAAGATGGGTGACCCCCCCCCCACCCCCCAGCCATTATCAATACTCTTCAGAGACTGTCTGCCTGGTGTCAGTGGTTGCATAACCAGGACTTGTGATATGCACCAGCTGCTCATACAACCATCCACCACCTGCTCCAATGGCTTCACATGAACCTGATCGGGGTGGGGGGGGGGGTGGGAATATGGGCTAAGCAGGTGCTACACCTTGCCCAAGGGTGACCTGCGGGCTAGCAAAGTGAAGGAGCATCTTACACCTCCTTTGGTAGAGACCTATCTTCACCCTGGCATCCATGTTACCACATGTGCCTAATCAGAAGCCAATTTAACTCCTTAGAAACAGTTACAGTATCAGCCTTTTCCTTCCAGTTTAAGCTCCATCTTACAATCCTCTCCAGTCAACCTAAATGGGGATAGTGTCTTAATAGACTTTCCATAGTTTTATAGGCCTTCTTCAGCCTATCCAGTTCCATAATGAACAGGGCACTGTTCTTGACCCATCAGAGTAGCTGAAGTTCTTTAACCTAGCAATTGTTTTGGTAGCATACTGGACTTTATATAAGGCCACCAGATCACCCACCACATTGACGGACCGACACTAGGTGTAACACAGTCTTACCAGTGGGGAGACAAGAGATTGTGGATGATGGAATCCAGAGCAACACACAGAAAGCTGGAGGATGTCAATGAGTCAGGCAGCTTCTGTGGAAGGAAATGGATAGTTACTGCTTATTTTCTTCTATAGACTCTGCCTGACCCATTGAGTTCCTCCACCTGTTTGTGGAGCATCTTACCAGTGAAATGATGAGATTATGAGATGATGGTGTCTGTAGATCCATACTCATAACACACCTCAATAGCCTGTAATCTTTAGTCACTGAAAAGGGGAGAGCAATGTTATTTATGTCGGAGGAACAATACTATGTATCTGTCTGGGTAGTCTCCAACCTGATGGTATGAGTGTCGATTTCTCTAACTTCTGGTAATTTCTTCCCCATACCCCTTCTCTCTTTTTTTCCATTCCCCATTCTGGCTCCCCTCTTACCCCTTCCTTTCTGCTCACCTAGCCATCACCTCTGGTGCCCCTCCACCTTCCCTTTCTCCCGTAGTCCACTGCCATCTCCTATCAGATTCTTTCTTCTTCAGTCCTTTACTGCTTCCACCTATCGCCACCGCCCCCCCCCACTGCCCCAGCTTCTTACTGAATCTATCATCACTGTCACATCAGCTGCATGGACTCACTGAAGCTGGATGGACGTCCTCACCTTTGACCATTGCCAGGACCCTTTTCTCCCCTTTTCATAAATTGGTCAAAAATGGGAAGCACAGTACCTTTCCCCAAAGTACAAAGCTTTCAAATCCCAGAAATAGAATCAGTACATAAAAAGGAATCTGGAGGTGGGGCTTTCACATAACATGGAGGCATTGAATATAAATTGGGTATTGTCTACTTCTGCTTATCTTTCTCCTTTCTCCTTTCCCCAAGGGCCCACCAGGACTACAAGGACCACCGGGTAAACCAGGAATGAAGGTCAGTCTTCCTGTCCAGTTATGTTGTTCTTTCTCTGAAGTTGCATTCAGCCTGCAAAGGGGAAGGCGGGAGAAAGTTATTAATGCAGAGTCTGTTAGAGTGCAAAATGATTTACCCGTAGGATGTTGACAATTACTTATTTATTATGTGTATGATTTGTCCTCTTTTGCACATTGGAGTTTGTAAGTCTTTCTTATGTGTAATTCTTTTTATAAATCCTATTGTATTTCTTTATTTTCCTGCAAATGCCTGCAAGAAAATGAATCTCAAGATAGTATGTGGTGACATATATGTACTTTGATAAGAAATTTACTTTGAGCTTGAGTAAGAATTCATGTGGAGGCTTGGATTTACCTCAAAATGAAAGTCAAAGTAAATTTATTGTCAAAGCACATATACGGTACGTCTTTGCAGGCATTTACAGAAAAAATAATGAAGTAATAAATTTATAAAAAATTATGCATAACCAACGACTGACAAACAACAAACGCACACAGAATGCTGGCGGACTCAGGCCAGGCAGCATCTATGGAAAAATGTACAGTTGACATTTCAGGCCAAAACCATAACCAGTGTGCAAAAGAAGACATGTACAGTACTGTGCAAACATCTTAGGCACAGACATATAGCTAGAGTGCCTAAGACGTTTGCACAGTACGGTATATTGGTTAAAATGGGAAGGTGATTGGGAAACAGAAATAAGAGTGCTCAGTAGCATTGAGCATTATTTGGTAACTGGAAAGACATAAACTGTGAAAAAGTCTTAGGCAACCTAGCTATATTAATGTGCCTACCACTTTTCCACAGTACTGTACATTTCAGAGTAAACTTTCTCTTTATTGCAATCTGACGTCAAGTGGAGTTGCTCCCCGAATGTTCCCCGATCCCTGAACTAAAATATTTCTTACCATACATTTTCCTATTCTTATTCTGTTTTATTTCTTCTCTACTTTTCCACCACACAGTGCATACAGAATATACTTTATACTTTATTGTCGCCAAACAATTGGTACTAGAACGTACAATCATCACAGCGATATTTGATTCTGCGCTTCACACTCCCCGGATTACAAATATTAAAAGTATTAAAATAGTTAAAATTAGTAAATATTAAAAATTTAAATTATAAATCATAAATAGAAAATAGAAAAATGGGAAATAAGGTAGTGCAAAAAACCAAGAGGCAGGTCTGGATGTTTAGAGGGTACGGCCCAGATCCGGGTCAGGATCCGTTCAGCAGTCTTATCACAGTTGGAAAGAAGCTGTTCCCAAATCTGGCCGTACGAGTCATCAAGCTCATGAACCTTCTCCCGGAGGGAAGAGGGATGAAAAGTGTGTTGGCTGGGTGGGTCGTGTCCTTGATTATCCTGGCAGCACTGCTCCAACAGCGTGCGGTGTAAAGTGAGTCCAAGGACGGAAGGTTGGTTTGTGTGATGTGCTGCGCCGTGGTCATGATCTTCTGCAGCTTCTTTCGCTCTTGGACAGGACACCTTCCATACCAGGTTGTGATGCACCCTAGAAGAATGCTTTCTACAGTGCATCTATAAAAATTAGTGAGGGTTTTAGGGAACAGGCCAAATTTCTTTAGTTTTCTCAGGAAGTAAAGGTGCTGGTGGGCCTTCTTGGCAGTGAACTCTGCTTGTACCTATATACACTGCTTCTCCTATATACACTGTATATTCGTAGAGTAAGGCAAGTCTTTTGCAGTGCAAAGCTTCAGCACCCATGTTCTATGTTAACTCTGTGCAGTTTAGCTTTTACCTTCTATGTACAATGGCAAGCATTCACCCTGGAGTTTTATGCTAGGCTAGTATCCAGGCATGAGTTTACTAGAGTTCACCTTGGCTGACAGGTTGTAAATCTGACCAGTTGAGTCTGTGGCAGACTTTCACTGCCTGGTACCAGCCCCTGGTAGGGGCCTCCTTTATTTCACTACTGTTATGATTTGTAACTACAAAAAATAAAACGTATTGAAGGAAAAACACAGTGCTGCAAATAATGTGCATGCTTCTTAGTTTTTATTTTGTGAGGCACGCATGTATGATGTGGTGGCTTAATGCCACACACATATAACGTGGTAGCGTAATGATGTACACACATATGACGTGGTGGCTTAATGATACATATGATGTAGTGGCGTAATAAGGTATGCCATTCATGTACTTTTACATATAACCCATAATGAATTATGTAAACAACAAAGAATGCTTAATCAAACAATTTGCAATATTACTCAAAAATTACAGAAATATTAAATATACAACAATTACTACGTGCTAATCTTCCCCCTCCATCTCCCTCTGATGTTCTACAGTACCAAGAATTCACTAGTTCAATCCAGAGGCCGCAGCTTCCTTAAAGAGAAGAACAAGCAACTTGGACACAGAGAGTAGCTCGGGGATCTAGTGCTATCAGTCAGGAAACATCTACCTGAAAGTTGGTTCTTGGTAGCCTCATCCTGTGGTGTATCTACAGATGGAAGTATATGGGAGAATGTTAAAGTGCTGGTGTACCTCCTGCATTTTTCTGGTGGTGTGGAGTTTGTACATTCTCTCTGAATCCATGAGCCTTCCCCCCGCCCATCCTATGGTTTCCTCCCTTGTCACAAAGATCTATGGGTTGGAGGGTTAACTGACCACTGAGAAGTTGTGTAGGTGAGTGGCAGAAGCCAGAGGAGAGCTGAAGAGAGTGTTGAAAGTATAAAAGTGATAGGATCAGTGTAAATGGGAGTTTGATGGTTAGTATGGACTAGATTTTACAGATTGTTGGGTATGATGTTGTGGCCATCACTGAATCGATGGTTGTAGTTGGGAGCTGAATGTCCAAGGTCACACATTATATTGGAGGGATGGGGAGGTAGGCAGAGGTGGGGGTGTAGTTCTATTGGTAAAGAATGCAGTCAAATCATTAGAAAGATGTGACACAGGATCAGAAGATGTTGAATCTTTGTAGATTGAGTTAAGAAACTGAAAAGGTAAAAGGACCCTTTTGGCAGTTATACACAGGCCTCCAAACAGTAGCTGGGATGTGGGCTACATGTTACAAAGGGAAATAGAAATGGTGTGTCAAAAGGGCAATGTTATGATAGTCATGTTAACATGTGGGCTGGTAATGGATCTCAAGAGAATAAGCTTGTTGAATGCCTACATAATGGCTTTTTAAAGCAGCTTGTTGTTGAGCCTACTAGGGACTCAGTTAAACTGGATTGGGTGATATATAATAACTTGGGGGCGATTAGAGAGCTTAAAGTAAAGGAACCCTAGGAGACAGTGATCACAATATGATTGAGTTCAGCTTGAAATTTAAAAGGGAGAAAGTAAATTCTGATGTAGCAGTATTTCAGTGGAGTAAAGAAAATTAGAGTGGTATGAGAGAGGAGTTGGCCAAAAGTAAATCGGAAGGAGATGCTGGTAGGGATGACAGTAGAGCAGAAATGGCTTGAATTTCTTGGAAAAATTAGAAATGTGCAGGATAAATGTATTCCAAAAACAAAGAAAAACTTAAATGGCAAAATAGTACAACTGTGGCTGACAAGGGACGTCAAAGCTAATGTAAAAGCAAAAGAGAGGGTGTCCTACAAAGCAAAGATTAATGGGAAGATAGAGGATTGGGAAGCTTTTAAAAACTTGTAGAAAGCAACTAAAACAATCATTAGGATAGAAAAGATAAAATATGAAAGCAAGTTGGCAAACAATATCAAGGTGGATAGAAAAAAGGCTTTTTCAAGTATATAAAAAAATAAAAGACAGATAAGAGTGGATATAGGACCTCTAGAAAATGAGGTCAGAAAAATAATAATGGGAGACAAGGAGATGGCAGATGAATTAAATGAGTATTTTGCATCAGTCCTCACTGCCAGTGTGCCAGGTGTTGAAGAGTATGAGCAAAGAGAAGTGAGTGTAATTATTACTACAAGGAAAATGTGTTCAAAAAGCTGAAAGACCTAAAGGTACATATGTCGCCCAGATCAGATGAACTGCACCCTAGCATTCTGAAAGAAGTATTGGTAGAGATTGTGGAGGCATTAGTAATGATCTTTCAAGAATCTTTGGACTTTACTGTGGTTTTACTCCATTCTTTAAGAAAGGAGGGACGCAGCAGAAAGGAAATTATAGACCAGTTAGCTTGACCTCAGTGGTTGGGAAAATATTTGTGTCAATTGTTAAGAATGAGTTTCTGGAGTACTTGGTTACACAGGACAAGATAGGACGAAGTCATCATGGTTTCCTTAAGGGAAAGTCTTGCCTGATGAACTTTTTGGAATTCTTTGAGGAGATTACAAGTAGGATAGATAAAGAGGATGTAGTAGATGTTGCATATTTGGTTTTTCAGAAGGCCTTTGACTAGGTGCCACATGTGAGGCTGCTTACCAAGTTAAGAGCCCATGGTATTACAGGAAAGTTACTGGCTTAGTTAGAGCATTGGCTGATTGGCAGGAAGCAGCGAGTGGGAGTAAAAGAATCCTTTTCTGGTTGGCAGCCAATGACTAGTGGTGTTCCACAGGGGTCAGTGTTGGGACAGTTTTTTATGCTGTATATAAATGATTTGGATGATGGAATTGATGGCTTTGTTGCCAATTTTGCAGATGATATGAACATTTGTGGAGGGATAGGTTGTGTTAAGGAAACAGATAGGATGCAGAAGGTCTTAGACGGATTAGGAGAATGGGCAAGTAAGTGACAAATGAAATAAATGCATGGTCATGCACTTTGGTAGTAGAAATAAATGTGCAGACTATTTTCTACATGGGGTGAAAATCTGAGATGCAAAGGGACTTGGGAGTCCTTGTGCAGAACACCCTTAAGGTTAACTTACAGGTTGAGTTGGTGGTGAGGAAGACAAATGCAATGTGATCATTCATTTCAAGAGGTCTAGAATACGAGGGGTGATTGATAAGTTTGTGGCCTAAGGTAGATGGAGTCAATTTTAGAAAACCTAGCACATTTATTTTTCAACATAGTCCCCTCCTACATTTACACACTTAGTCCAGAGCCCGTGGAGCATACGGATCTTGGACCTCCAGAAAGTGTCCACAGCAGGGGTGATTGATAAGTTCGTGGCCTGAGGTAGAAGGAGATGAGTTATACAGCTCTCGTTACATGCACATGCAGTTCAACTCTTTGAGTGATTATACCCTGCTCTTATACGAGGGGTGATTGATAAGTGATTATGCAGAAAGTTTGAAGTTAATAACTCATCGGGGGTGATTGATAAGTTCATGGCCTAAGGTAGAAAGAGAAGGAGATGAGTTATTAACTTCAAACTTTCTGCATAATTACTTATCAATCACCCCTCGTATAAGAGCAGGGATTGACACTAACATTTTATAAGACACTGGTGAGGCCTTACCTTGAGTATTGTGAACAGTTTTGGGCTCCTCATCTAAAAAAGGATGTGTTGGCATTGGAGAGGGTTCAGAGGAGGTTCACAAGGATGATTCCAGGAATGAAAGGCCTATCATATAAGTAATATTTGATGGCCCTGGGTCTGTACTTGTTGGAATTTAAAAGGATGGGGTAGGGGATCTTATTGAAACCTTGCAACTGTTGAAAGGCCTAGACAGAGCAGATGTGGAAAGGATGTTTCCCATGATGAGGGAGTCTAGGACAAGAGGGCACAGCCTCAGGATAGAGGATCATCCATTTAAAACAGAGATGTGGAGAAATTTCTTTAGCCAGAGGGTGATAAATTTGTGGAATTTGTTACCACAGGCAGGTGTGGAGGCCAGGTCATTGGCCGGATTTAAGGTGGAGTTGGTAAGTTCTTGATTGGACACGGCATCAAAGGTTATGGGGAGTAGGGCTGAGGAGGGCGGAAAAAAGGGATCAGCCATGATTGAATGGCAGAGCAAACCCAATGAGCTGAATGGCCTAATTCTGCTTCTATGTCTTCTGGTCTTATAGATGGATCAAAGGGTCTGTTTATGACTGTGTTGTGCTGGTAAAGGTTAAGGGTGAGAAGTCAAGGTGTGGCCTGCATTAAGATAATAGGACATGGGAGCAGAATTAGGCCATTCTGCCAATCTAGTCTGCTCTGCCATTTGATCATGGCTAATTTGTTCCTGCTCTCAACCCTGTTCTGCTGCCTTCTCCCTATTACCTAGGACACCCTTACTATCAACCTCTGCTTTCTGTATACCCAGTGTCTGCGCCAATGCCTTGTGGTCTTGTACTGAATGCTGCTGACAGCCCTACACCAGGGAACACTGAAAAGTTGGAAAATAAGGAATTGGGCATTCACTCTTGGCTGTTTTTTCTGTATTGATTATGCGACCAGTGCCTAATGAATTCATTCCATGCCTGGATTTTACATTACCTCTTTAATAGTTGTTTCTGTTTCCTTCTGCGACAGGGTAACCAAGGCGACCAAGGTTTGAGCATTCAGGTAAGTTAGAACAGAAGAAACCAAAAATGATGCTCCTCCCCCTTCCTGTCAAGTGTGAATGAAGGCCCTTGGCCTGAAATGTTGACTGTTAATTCCTCTCCATAGATGCTGCCTGACCTACTGACTTCCTGCCACACCTTGTGTGTGTTAATCTGGATTCCTGCATCAGCAGATGATTTAGTTATCCTTCCGTTTTAGATCCTTAAAGCACTTCTCCCTCACAACCTGCGATCTACTCAACATTCCATTGTTTTTGTTGTTTTTAAAGAAAGGGATGTGGGATTCATAGGCTGGGCCAAAGGATAATTGCTCACCCATTTTCCACTCCACCCTGTGCCCTTGAGAAGGCATCGATCTGCCATCTTGAGGTGCGGGCATACTCCCAATGATAATGTAGCGGTTAGTGCGATGCTATTAGAGCTTGGGGCGTTAGAGTTCAGAGTTCAATTCCAGCATTCTCGGTAGGCGAGTTTGTACATTCCTTCCCGTGTGCGTATGGGTTTCCTCTGGGTACTCCAGTTTCCTCCCGCAGTCCAAATACATATCGGTCGGTAAGTTTATTCGTCATTGTAAATTGTCCCATGATTAGGCTAGGGTTAAATCAGTGGGTTGCTGGACGGTGCAGTTTGAAGGCCTGTTCTGTGCTGAAATACCAAAGTAAAATAAGAAGATCTCCCTTAGGTTCCCCTTACATGTTCGGCCAGCATTGTGGGCTGAAGGGCCTGTATGGCGCTGTAGGTTTTCTATGTTTCTATATTTTCTATGTTTAAATATTGGGATTATTTAATCCCATCCGATTTATTGTGAGGGTTATTGCTGACACCAGAACAAAACCTATAATGTTGCTTTACTGGCTCTTTGAGTTAAACCAAGCAGCTGAGAAGAGTTGAATATGTCCATTGCAAATGATATTTTCTGTTTCGGTTAGTTGACCTGTGCTTGATGAAGTCATCTCTTACTGTCTAGGGGCCACCTGGTCCTCCTGGTAACATGGGTCTTCCTGGAACTCCCGGTGCTCCTGGAGCAGTGGTATGTATTGCTTATCTCGTGCATACTCACAGTTGTTGCTGAGGTTTACTTGTTGTTGAACTTTGCCTGTACAATCACAGAAAAGCTGAGTAAACACACACTCCAATGCGGCATGGTACTATAATGTAAAGACTAGCATAATATTGTTATAGTGCCAGCTATAAGATCCGGGTATTCTGCCTTCCAAAGTGAATCACTTCATTGGGAAGAAGAATTAACATTGCAATTGACCTGAGAACTCTCTGCTGTTCATGGACTTACTCTCCTTCTGACTCTGGGCAGCTTCACTGATCAGTGTTTCTTTACAGGGTCCTCAAGGAGCACCAGGCCTGCCAGGACGAGTGGTAAGTTTGAATCTTTATTTAGAGAGTGACCTCACTTATAACTTTAATGCCTCTTCGGATATGACTTTGGTGCAGCAGAGGACATCCTTATATATATATAAGCTCTTACTCTCCCCCCATCCGTAGGCACTACAGGAGCCTCCGCTCCCGCACCAGCAGGCACAGGAAGAGCTTCTTCCCTGAGGCTGTGACACTGCTGAACCTCTCATCACAGCGCTAAGCAGTATTGCACCCGTATTGTACTGTCTCAGTACTTTTATATTTGTGTGCTGTAGCACTTTTTTTATTCACAGTTATTTTGTAAATAACACTATTCTTTCCATTTCTGGTCAGATGCTAAATGCAATTCATTGGCTTTGTACTTGGCACAATGACAATAAAGTTGAATCTAATCTAATCTAGTATCTAGGGTGCCTATGACATTTGCACAGGACTGTACATTGGTTAAAATAGGAAGGTGGTTAGAAAACAGAAATAAGAGTAGTTAGCTTTGTATTAGCTCAGTCGTAGTCCTGGTCATCCACTGCACCTGTCCCATCTCCAGCCGTCTAGACTCTGTCTTGCCACTGGATCCAGATGGGAATTGGGAAGAGAGAGTGAGGCTGACGCTGCGCAACTCTCCCTCACTTAAATCCAAATCACGCGCTAGTCTCGACACCATCATAATGGTGTCGAGGTCCTCATCGACGTCAACGATGGACGAACAACAACAAGCTCAGTCGTATTAAGTGTTAGTTGGTAACTGGAAATACATAATATACAGTACTGTGCAAAACTCTTAGGCACCCTAGCTACATAAATGTGCCTAAGACTTTACACCGTACTCAGAGTTTGTTACAGAGATGCACAAAGTCTGTGAACAAGAAAATAAATGTACACCAAGCCTCTACTCTAGCAGTTCCTGCTTTCCAGTTTTCGTTGGGAAGCATCTTCTGTGCTTCCTGTATTCAGTTGACCATAATCCATCTTCCTCTATGGATGTGCCAGTGATATCCAGGAACCCCTCTCTTTTAACCCCACCCCCTCCTTGGGATGTTGCCTGGACTATATAAGGTCACACGCTGCAGGTTGGGCATGATTAGCTTGTGGTTATCTTTAGCCTACCTGTAGTCTCCTGATGGTTCAGCGTGAGGACCTCTTCCCCTGGTTGCTGTCTCTAGCTTGAGAATGATTCAAAGTTCACTATACTTATAATACCGCTGGCTCCTGCAATTTGTAGTTTCCCAACCAATTTCACTGTCCTTTTACCCTCAAAAACCTGGTTCAAATATATCCTTTTTCCATTCAGTGCTACCAAGTTATAGTTGTTGAATAACATGTATGTTATCAACTTCTCAAGGTAGCACCATTAGCTATCAGTAAAGTTTGTCCATTATGTCTTGTGGTTACAGTTTGCGTCTAGGCATAGCAAGTAGTAACACAAAGTTTCACAGAACTATAGAACATTACAGCACAGAAAAAGGCCCTTCAGCCCACCTAGTCTATGCAAACCATTATTCTGCCTGAACCCATCAACCTGCAGCTGACCATAACCCTCCATACCATTCCCATCTATGTATCTATCCAAATTTCTCTTAAATGTTGAAATCGAACCCCCATCCACCACTTCTGCTGGCAGCTTGTTCCACACTCTCATCACTTTCTGAATAAAAAAAAGTTCTCCTTAAGTATTTCATCTTTTACCCTTAACCTATGACCTCTAGTTCTAGTCTCACCCAACCTCAATGGCAAAAGCCTGCTTGCATTTGCCCTATCTATACCCTCATAATGTATTGTTCATTTATTATGTTGTATGACGTGGGCGATCATGGTCTTTCCGTGACCATGATTGTTCTTGGCAAATTTTTCTACAGAAGTGGTTTGCCATTGCCTTCTTCTGGCCAGTGTCTTTACAAGACGAGTGTCCCCGGCCATTATGAACACTGTTCAGAGATCGTCTGCCTGGCATCAGGGGTCGCACAACCACACTTGTGATATACACCGCCTGCTCCCATGGATTCATGTGACCTTGATCCTAAGCAGGTGCTACACCTTGCCCAAGGGTGACCTGCAGGCTAGTGGAGGGAAGGAGCACCTTCAACCTCCTTTGGTAGAAACATATCTGCACCCCGCCACCCAGAATTTTGTACACCTCTATCAAATCACCCCTCATTCTCTCGCACTCCAGTGAATAAAGTCCTAAACTTTTCAACCTTTCTCTATAACTCAGATCCTCAAGTCCCAGCAACATCCTTGTAAATTTTCTCTGCACTCTTTCAACCTTATTGATATCTTTCCTGTTAATATCAACACCAGATTAATATAAAACAACGTTTTAACCTAATGAACCTTGCATGCTGACCACTTTAACTGAAGTTACTGTGAATGTTGTAAAAATGTATCTTGTTATTTAATCGGCATGCAGGGAGAAGCAGGGAAGCCTGGAGTTCCGGGAAGAGATGGTGTTCCAGGAAAAGATGGAGAGCAGGGATCTCCTGGGGCTATGGTAATTTAATTTTAACTGCATCTTGCTAACCTTGAACTTGAGTGAATAAATTACAGGAATTCAGCAAGTTAAGTGTGCCTGGTTCTTGTCAAGGAAAACTGTTTTTCCTTAAGTTAAGACCACAGATCATGATTCCAATTCAGATTCATTTATTTACCACATGTACCTTTGCACTAACAACCAACACAACCCGAGGATGGGCAGGGGACAGCCCGCAAACATTGCCAAACTGCTGATATCCTGGGATTTTCATGCACAGCAGGGATCCCCAACTTGAGGTCCACGGACCCCTAGATTAATGGTATTGGTCCATGGCATAAAAAAGGTCGGGAAGCCCTGCTCTCAAGTTTAAAAGAATGGTGTGAAAAATAAAAAATATCCAGTGAGTGTCATTCTGTGGTCGAAAACACTTTGTTAATGAGAGAAGTCAGAGGAGAATGGTTCTCAAGGTTCAGACTGACAGTAGGGTGACGGTAACTCAGACAGCGACATGGTTACAACAGTTGTGTGCAGAAGAGCATCTCGGAATGCACAACACATCGAGCTTTGAGTAGGATGGCCTACGGCAGCAGAAGACAATGAACATACACTCAACGCCATTCTATTAGGCACAGGAGGTGCCTAGTAAAGTGGCCACTGAGGGTACATTTACATGTAATAGGAATTTGCTGTGGTGTGTTGGTTAGGCTGCAGCATGCAACAAAAACAACAATGATCAACAATTATAAATAATTTATTTATCATATGTCTCCAAGTACCCCGAAACCTCATCTTTAGTAACTTCCACCCATTTCAATGCAATGAAATGTACTTGTCTTTCCCAGTGCTCACTGGAATGAGGATCCCACACCTCAATGAGCAACC